>NC_143145.1:85419932-85719932 GCF_059928025.1 Delphinapterus leucas | reverse complement strand
CAGCAAGGAATGGAGGAAATCTGAAACGGAGAGAAATGAGTAATGAGCGACACATGCAGCGTTCTTCCCTTACAGAAGTACTGTGTGTCCAGTATCAAAGTATGGCTGTATTTGCTACCGGCAGTATAAAAACCGACAGACGTGTAGACAGAAAGTCTTCTCAGCCCTCTCGGTTCCGACCCACTGGGAACCATCGATTCTTCTGGGCCTTTTCAGGGTGTGTGCACGTGGACCCTTTCTTCAGAAGAATGGAACTGGAGGAGACTTGCTGTTGCTGGTTTTTCTTAGATCTACCTCATTCCTTTTAACAGCTGTACCATGTTCTGCTTCATTTCACAAGGGCTCTATGATGAACTTTTAGGGTATCTGCAATTTTTGCTATCCAGAAACTACAATGCACAACCCTATATGTTTATCTCTTTGTACTTGTGCTATATACCCATAGGAGAAATTCCTAAATGAGTTCCTAAATTCCTTTTTACTTTTAATGTGAACCTTAACAACTGTAAAAAACATTGCTAAATTTCCCTCCAAGAAGATTTTTCAAATTTCCACTTCTAAAAGCGTAGTAGATCGACTACTTTCCAAAATCCTTTCCGACACCTGACGTGATCCATTTTTAAAATCTATTGTCAATCTGACAATTTTTAAAATCTATTTTCAATCTGAGAAGTGAAAGATATCTAACTTTAATTTGCGCGTCTCATCATTAGTGAGGCTGGGCAGTCAGCGTTTACCTGCATTGCGTGCTTTGACGCACGTGCGTCGCCCCTTGCTACGAGTCTGTCTGTTGCGGACAGTGGAGACGCCTGCTCTCCGTCTCCAGTATGTGTCGCAAATTTTTTCTCCCAGTTTTTTTTTTTTTCTTAACTTTGTATATGGCATTATTTTAACGATAGAAACGTCAAGTTATTTTCCTCTATAGCTCCTGGGTTTTGTCTCTTAACTCCAAGACCATTTTCAGATTTTGCTCAGGTTTTCCTCTAATGCTTTTCCAGGTGTTTATTTCAAGATAAACTCCGCTGCACTTGGAATGCTGGTATAAAGCCAGGAAGGACGGGAGGCTTGGGGGCCCTCAGTGCAAGGCCAGCTGCCCATCTCAAGGGTCATGACAACATCGACCCACCACTCCATTCGTTTCCACACAAACTCAAAATGCTATTTTTATTATATACAAGTATGATTTTGGGGAAAAAAAGAACCATAACTTACTGAAATATTTCTTTACTTATCTTTGAGGAAAATGCATGTGTACCGCATTTCATACCGAATTTACTTTAATCTCCTGTGTAGGACCTACTGAAAACCCTCACCTGTCCAAGCGCACAGAGAACTGACTGCGGGCTCGGCGACCAGCACCGTCTACAGACCTGCTGTGCACCCTTTCTGAACTATTACGTCATCAACTCAAAGCCTGGCCCTGTCTTCCAGTTAAACATCCACGAAGTCGCTAAGGAGCCTTTCTGATAACCCTCCCCTTTTTCCCCAATGCAGCCCCAGTGGAGAGGCCGGGATGGGGTGAGAGTGGGCAAGGGGGACGTGGGGCAGTAGCCCTGGGGGTTCCCGAGATGTGGAGCGTGGGGGATGGCACCTGAAACGTCCCCCTTTTCTTGCTGCTGAACAGTGACCTGAGCATAAGGCCCCCGGACGTACAGACGCAGCTCAGCCCTGAGGGGCAGCCAGCTCCGGGTGGAGGTCTCACCTCCTCCCGTCTCGGTCCTCGTTCAGACGCGGCCTTCGTGTCAACACCCACAGAGCAAAGTGGGTGCATGGGAACACTCCCTTACACGGTTTTCAATGACACATGTTGTTGGGATGGAGCAAAACTCAGTGGTTAATGAAAAGCCATTAACACACGCACCCCACACAACACATCTGTTAGTTCGGTCAAGTCCCCTCCGCCAGAAGGAAGACACTGACCTCTCTGGTCATGAGGCTCAGGGTCTCCTCTGGATACTGCTCAACGATCTGGAGGAGTCTGGGGAACTTCAGCCTGGCCTCGCTGGAGTGTAACTTCAGAGCTTTCAGCATTTTGTCCACCACGAGGGCCGGATACGTGCGCAGTTCTGCAGCGTCCAGGACTACCGGGGACAGGAGAGGAGAGACGTGGTCACTACCCACACACAGACACGAGCGGCATACTCAGCGCTGGCTGCTCTCGCCCGGGCTTCCTTTCTAACAACTACTGCAGCTCAGCAGACGGTCTCGGACTGCATGTAAGAGCTCCTCTCTGGGGCTTCCCTGGTGGCGCAGTGGTTGAGAGTCTGCCTGCCGATGCAGGGGACACAGGTTCGTGCGGTCCGGGAAGATCCCACATGCCGCGGAGCGGCTGGGCCCGTGAGCCTGCGCTCCGCAATGGAAGAGGCCGCAACAGTGAGAGGCCCGTGTACCGCAAAAAAAAAAAAAAAAGAGCTCCTCTCTGACGCTAACCTCTGCTACCGGGTGAAGTAGTTTGCTTCCTGGGCTGGAACACGAGGGGTGGCCACAGGAGCTGGTCAGACACGCGCCAGTGAAGCAGACGGAGGGAGGGACGGAGACGCCCAACTCCGGTCCCACACCGGCCGTGGGGCATGGCCATGTCACAGCCTCTTAAACAGACAAGCCGTGTCTTAGAACACATGCCATTGAAAACCACACAGGAGAGCACAGGACCCGCAAAACCCTACATCTCCGGCGGGCACGCGCGGGGCTCACCGGGGGCGCCCTCCTCCTGCTTGCGGAGCCGCTGGTCACAGAACTCCGCCAGCGCCAGGTAAGCCGCCACCAGCCCGCACGCGGGCTCCTGGCCCCGCGCTGAGCGCCCGGCCTCCTCCTGTGCTGCCGTCCGCACGGCCTCAGAAAGGTGGTGGAACGCTCTCTGGTACAGGCCTGCCGCAACCTGTAACGCACAGACCGCGGCAGGCTGTGAGCGAGACCAAGCTTCCGGAAGACCCTGCCCCCCTGGGACCCGTCAGCCACCGGTAAACAGAAAGCCGCTCGAGGGCAGAGCCAGGTCTGCCTGGACTGGGAAAGAGATGCCAGCCCTACGCCATCTCAGCGCCTGAACACCAACACGCGGGGCATGGCTCAGGAAGGGCTGGAGGCTGGGGACACAAGTGATGCGGGGAGCACGTGGGAACTCACAAATACACAGAACCACCTGAGAAGTGCCAACAAAGCAGGTGCTACACAAAAAAGCAGAAAAGCTGATTCTTCCCATAAGCTAGCGGGGCGTCTGAATGGTGACCGGTGGTGAGATTCCACTAATAAGATTCACGGGAGAACCGTCCACGTCAAGCCAACACAGACTTCTCATTATTAACACTAAAAGAAGGGTGTCGTTCAAATAAACAGGAAACACGGGGAGTAGGTCATTTTTCCAATAAGAAACCTGACTGCGTGTAACTGTCAAATGTGTCTTGAAAACACAAAGCGAGACTTGTCATTTCTTTCGTGTAGCGGAGCCTGCGCGGTCGAGACAAACACACGACACGAAGCGCTCAGGTTCCCAGCGTCACTACCTTCTCTGCATCCTCTGAACTGGATCCTGAGAGCTCCATGACGCTCCTGGCCTTGCTCTCCTCGATCCCAGCGAGGCAGGTGGGCTCACTGCTGAGAGCGTCGGCCATGATCTTGTACGCTGTGCCCACGAGAATGTTATGGTCACGGGACGCCACAACGTTTCTGCTCAAGTAGCTTGATGTGTTCTCACCTGCTGGATTACACACACGCACACACAGGATTTTTTGAGAACTGAGTGACGTAAGTTACAAAGAAGATATTCATAGTGTTCAAAGGTTGTTTTCTATTAAGAAACTAAAAGAAATCTTGAAGGTATAAGAAACTGACTTCAAACGTTGACTCGAGAATCTCTTGAACTCACATTAACGAACAATGTTCTTTGTCACCAGCGACCACGGCCCACCGAGGCTCAACAATTAAAACACCAAATAAACTTTCATTCAAGCATCACCCTTCTGCATTTTGTCCAAGCGCTTCTTTGTGTTAACAGAGAACAGAAAGTGTGCTTTCTAATGCATTCGTGCGTGTACATCAATAACGCACATTTTTAAACTGATGCTGTGACCTACAGCTGACAAAGCAACAGAGACCACCGCAGTCCAAGGGCTAGTACTACGTCCGGCCGTGTGGCTCTGGGCAAGCCTACAGCGTGCAGAGGTCGAGAAGAGAAAGGGCCGTCACCCGGCAAGTCCTGCACGCACGCCACCTGCTCCTCCAGGAGACGCTTACTTCACAGGGCCGTGACCGACGGCAGCCAGTCATTATCAGGAGAACCGAGTGCCGTCTTCATGGCAGCAAACTCCTCCTGCCCCTCCCCCCCCCCCGAAAAGCCTATAAAAAGAGCTGAGCAGTCACAGCGTCATTTTCCGATCCTGGGATCAACGTGGAAAGTGCTTCCCCGTCCTGCCCAAGAGCCGGGCTCGGGACCAGCGGGAGGCCGCAGGAAAGCCCTGCCGTGCACCTGGGACGTGCACACGAGACCCGGGACCCACACACGGGGCTCCCGCTCAGCCTTACAGTCCACGTCATCACAGACAGAAGAACTGAGGAGGAAAAAGGCTCCCATGGCTAATTGTTTTAGGCAGTTCTTGTATGTAAACATAAAGTTTTCAAAATAATTAAACTGTTACACCCAAAATTTGGCTAAGTCTTAAAGAGAACATTTTAGAACTTCAACTTTAGTTTACAGATGAAGAAACAAAAGCTCCAGGAGTCACATGCGGTAGCATTACTGGACACACAGCACCTCGGCGCCGCATGTTCAATAAATACTTAATAAAACTTTTACAAATTTAATTCCCAACTGTCAGATAAAGCAGCACAAAGGATACTGCGAGAAGACACACAGCCACAACACAAACTGTGGGAGGAGAAGAGCCTCGTACCCAGCAGGGGCACCGTCTTCAGCGCCGCGCAGAGCTGCTCGGGCGGGCGCTGGGCCCGGGCCCGGCCGTGGCTGAGCCGGCAGTAGCTCTGCACCCACTTCACGAGCCAGTCCTCCCGTGTTTTTGACTCTCTGTGCAGCTCCTTCAGCAGTTTCAAGGCAAGCGAGAAATTATTCTACACGGCGGAAGAGAGGAAGCAGAAAGATGACACAGGAGGACAATGAGAAGTCAAGTCGCTGTACGAGAGGAGCTCCTTGCTGGCCCGCAGTGACCCATCACCTTAGCTTTATCGCGGGGACAGATACACAGTCCAGAGTCTCCGGGACACTCACGCAGCGGGGCACCCATGGCTGCCGTCTGATTCCGGGACTCTGTCGTCCGCCAAGAAACCCTCCATCCACAGGCATCTGCTCCCCTCCCCCAGCCCCCAGAGACTACAGCCTTCTGCCCCGGGTCTGCCCGTTCCGGACACGTCCTACCCAGGGAGTGTGTCTGCTGGTGCTCTGGCATCAGAACTTCACCCCTCGCTGTGGCTGCGTAACATGCACTGCTTGCCTAAACCACAGCTTATTTATCTATTTATCTACTGATAAACCTTCGCGTTGTTGCCACCTTTTGGCTATTCTGAATAATGCCCTTTTTTCTAATTTCAATGAACATAAAGAATCTGTATACAGATTTCTGTGTGGACGTTAAGTTTTCATTTCTCTTGGGTATATACCGAGGAGGGGAACTGCTGGGTCAAATGGTAACCCTCTGGCTTTTGGAGGAGCTGCCAGACTGATTTCCACGGTGGCTGCACTGCTCACCTCCCTGCACGGAGGGCCGTCCCTCTACTCCAGCCGTCCTGTGGGTGTGCAGCGGGACCTGGCTGTGGTTTGACCTACATCCTCCTGATGACTCGTGGTGCTGAGTGTCTTTTCTTTCCTTCTTTCTCTCTCTCTCCCTCTCTTTCTTTCTTTCTTTCGCCATGCCACACGGCTTGCGGGATCTTAAGTTCCCCAACCAGGGATCGAACCCGTGCCCCCTGCAGTGGTAGTGCAGAGCCCTAACCACTGGACCGCCAGGGAAGCGCCCTGAGTGTCTTTTCATGTGCGTACTGACCACTTGTGTGTCTTCTTGTGAGAAATGTCTATTCAGATCCTTTGCCTGTTTTCTCGCTGGGTTGTTTGACTTTATGTTGTTCGGTTGTAAAGAGTTATTTATGTATTCTGGATAAGCGGACCCTTACCAGATACATGATTTCCAAATATTTTTTCCCATCATATGGGTTGTCTCTTCACTTTCTTGAGTGTGCCATTTGAGGCACAGAAGTTTTTAGTTTTAATATACATTTCTCTGTTTTTTACTTAGTTGGTTGTTTGGGGATGTCTTTTACATCTAATTCTCTGCTGAGCTTCAAGGACACTGACATCAGTCCTATGCGTCCTTGTTACGACCCTTCCAACCACTCAGGCCAAAAGTCCAGCCACCCTCGTCATTCCTGCAGTCTCTGGCCTTATTACATCTGCATATAAGAGTGTACATTTCACACAGTTCTCATCCCCACCAGCACGTCCAAGACCTTCGATGACCTCCTAGTCTCCAGTCCCTAGTTCTGGGCCACATGCTCTACAATCCACCTCAAACCAGCATCACGAGACAAGCCGTCCGCCCACAGCGGCCTCCACAATTCCCAGTTTCTCCCCTTGGGATTCTGTTTAAACGTATCTCCGTACCTGCCTCTCCTACCACCCCCAAATGCCCCCGCCTCCATGGGGCCCTCCTGGCCCCTCTTCTCGTGCCCTGCCCCCAGCAGTGGGGAGCACCCACTGCACCCCTGCCCCGAGATGCGCCCCTCACTTCCTGCTGAGAGGCCACATGCACCACCTCGGCCCCGGGCCCCGGCTACTCCCTGCTGCACCCGGAGCTGAGGGGATGGAGGGCGAAATGGCCAGGGCCTGCTGGAAAAATAGCATCTCCTTTTTCTCTGCAGGAAACAGTGAGGGAAGACACTACCTGAGTCCAGAAAGACGCAGTGGGGAGGGGGCACGACTTGAAACACCCACAGCATCCACAACTTCAAGGGGAGAGCCTGGGGAGACCAGGCGAGGGGGCAGGGCCTCCTCGGTGGAGTATCTGAGAGCATCTGAAGGCCAGCTCGTCCAGAACTGAACGCAGGGAACTGACAGAGTTATTACTTCCTTTATTCACTTAGGCTGCTGTTATGGGAAATATAAAAATTCCTGATACAAGACCCATCTCAAAGAAACACCTATAAATGAGCCTTTAAACCCACAAAACAGAAATATTAATTATTTGTACTAGAATAATATTCTTTGCTTTATAATAGCAATCAATATAGGGTCATTAAAACAGCAAGCTCCCCTAATATATCCAAATATGATTTAATTACATGTAAAATATAATTTAATACAGCTGAAATGCTTATATGCGACTTTTAATCAAACCGCACTTTTATCAAGAAAGGATCTTATTATCAAATGATAGATTTCCACAAACTAAACCTAAATATAATTTGTTACTACCTGGCAAGCATTCATTTTGTTAAACAAGAGAAAACCTTTTCTTTATAAGTAAAGCAGAGAATAATCATTTTGAAAGGATTAACAAGTGTATAATAAACTTTAGAGGCTTTCTGGAAATTTTTAAGTAAGTATTTCTTCAAGTGTACTTCCTTATAGAGAAAAAAAAAATACTAACTACTCAATTATCTCTAAGCTTCAGATTTTAAAGAAAAGCTAAGTTTAAAGAACGCCAGTTTTGGATCGTCTGTGACCCGGGCGCGCCCACCTGCTTCCGTGCGCTCTCCACCATCTGCAGCCTCATGGAGAACTTGCAGCTCGCGATCAGAGACCGAGCATCTTCCTCCAGAGCCTGCACGCCCATCCCGTCCGCATCCTCACTCACACCACCATCGTCCGGCAGGAGAGTGAGCTTCTCCTCTATTTTGCTGAGAAAGAAACATCTACATGAAACAAAGAAAAATAAGAATTAATGCCGGACTCATAAAGGAAATCTCTGACATTCAGGAAGCTGCTGGACAGCATTCAGACAGAAATTCTACAGTTGTTAAAATTTTGCTCATTTTTTAGACTATAAATATACACTCTCAGAACTGGACTTAACCCCCATTTTAATTAACCAGCTCTTGGAAGATCACTGAGGGTATTTCAACACAATTTTCCAGACAGCATCTACTGCTTCCACCTCCACAAAGTAAAGTATTCACACTCGCAACCTGCTCTCTTAACAAATGGACAGCACACCCTGTGTTGAGTCAACACCATTTTTCTCCTTTTATCTCTGAATCTAAGGTCTTCGTCACATACGTGGACAGTGTCAAGCAGCGGGCAGGTTACCACCACCGAGAACAACGGCTGTATCACATGGACGGGCAGAAGGTTATTCTTATTTGTATCATGATTTACATATTTGACTTGGTTCCCATGATTCTAGTTTCATTATTTTCATTGTCAGTAACACGGACAAAGGACCTGAACATAAAAAATTCACCCCAATTAATAATCAACTAACTTTCTGTGCATCTGCGGACTAATTTCAATTTCTTAGAAACACTGCAGCCACATAAACTAGCAAGTCTCACACCTCTCTTGCTTATTTTTTTCAGTTTTTCCCAACAAGCAGCCTCCCCAGCCACGGATCTGCTCCTGTGCTCCTGACCCCATGACCACCACACAAGTGCCCACTTCCTTCCCAAGAGCTAAACAAGCGAAGGTGGTGGACCCTGGGTGCTGGGTAAACACCTGGAGAAGCAACGCGTGAACAGGAATGTCACCCTGCGGCGTGAACGAGGGCCTGGGCTCCCAGAAAGTGGGGCAGCAGGGGAGAAGGACACGCCGTCACCAGCGAGAAGAGTGCATTCCACTCCACGAGGCAGAGTAGCCAGGAAGTCCCAGAGGGAGGGCACAGGTGAAACAAAGGTGGTACCCGCCATGCTCTTGTGTCAGCCCTTGGAGGAAGGAGCCCGGAAAGAGCCATCTTGGTAAAAGTGACAGAGCCCTGGCTCTGGTGAGGCCACAGGAGGCGCCGCAGCCGCCCTTCTGCTGGTGACGGCTAGAAACGGGGTAGTATGCAATCACAACCACCCAGGGGTCTGAGGGTCAGCAAGAGACGGCCACCTTCAAGGACGCAGAGACCAGGAGAAGGTTCTGCCACTGTGGTGAGTGTCCTGCTTTTCTCTGTCTTCTCCCAGTTCTGCCACAAGGACAACCACAACGTGGAGCGTGGCAGCCTGAGTACGAAGACTCTGAAAGAAGCAAGCCCTGTTGTGTTGTGCCCAGAGGAACCAAAGGCTGCAAAGGGAACCCTGCAGGGGAGAGAGCGGACAAGGGAGCCCCTAGCTCCAAACAAGAAGCCGCGTGGGCCGTGGCTACCCCGCGACGGGCACGTGTGCAGGACTGACTTGAGAGCTGAACTGAGACCTGAGCCAGGAGAAAGCGAGAGCCCAGGTGCAAGTCTAAGGGGCCGGCTGCTGCAGGGTCAGAACAGCCCACGTCCCCTGGGAGCTGTAAAGGGGCTCAGTCTACACACTTTCTAAGACACAAGCCAAAATTCACCGAAATCCAAAGAACCCAAGAAAATGTGCCTGTTTTCAGTGAAAAGGACAGTAAGCAGATGTCGACTCTGAGATGATCAATAGGTTGGCAAAGGTCATATAAGGACCTTTAAAGAGCTATTTTAACCATCTCTAAGGGGTCAAGAAAAATACACATGGAATAAACGAAAAAGCAGGTTATCTCAGCAGAGAGGGAGTGTAAAAAGAGCCAAATAGAAATTTTACTGAAAAGTACCCGAAATAAAACATTCACTAGACAGAATTAAAAGAGGAAACAACAGTGAGTTTGAAGACAGATCAATAGAAATGATCTAATCTGAAGAATAAAGAGAAAAAAGATTGAATGAAAGTGAACCTGTGGGACAATGTCAAAAGGTCTAATATATGTGTAATTGGCATCCCACAAACGAGAAAAATTGGGGCAAAAAAAATACTTGAAGAAACAATAACAGAAAATTTCCCAAATTTGGTGACATATATGTACCGATTCAAGAAGCTTGGTGAAGCTCCAACTGGATAAATTCAAAGAAAACCATACACAGACACATCATAATTAAACTGATAACCAACAATTAAAAAAAACAATCTTGACACCAGCCCCCAAATATGACACATTACATATTGGGGAACAACCATTTGAACAAGCATGACCTTCCCTACATAGAGGACAAATGATCCCCCAGTACTCTATACCCCGAGAAAATATTCTTCAGGAATGAAGTGAAATAAAGACACCTCAGGCAAAGGAAAAGCAAGAGAATTCATCACAGGCAGACCTGAATTCCAAGAACTGCTAAAGGAAAATCTTCAGCTGAAGGGAAATATTAGAGGAAAACTTGCATCTTCAGGAACAAATGGTAAGCATCAAAAATGGTGAGTGTAGGGCCTTCCCTGGTGGTCCAGTGGTTAAGACTCCGCCCTTCCACTGCAGGGGGCACGGGTTCAATCCTGGTTGGGGAACTAAGATCCCACATGCCATGCAGCATGGCCCCTCCGCAAAAAAAAAAGGAAAGGAAAGGAAAGGAAAAAAGAGAAAGAAAGAAAAAGAAATGGTGAGTATAAAAGACTGTTCCTTGTAAGTTCTGAATCATGTAAAGACTATTTAAAGCAAAAATATATTATCTGTTAATATTTTCACTGTTACTTCATATATATATATATACATATATATATATATATATATATATACACATGAAGTACACACGTCAATATGTCTTTGCTGCAACATAAGCTAAAGTGCACATTTCATCAGGAAGACACAGCAATTATCAACATGTATGTGCCTAATAACTGATTATTAGGCAAACAGACAATTCCACAATCACAGTAGGAGGTTTTGAAATTCCAATCTCAACAGCAGATGGAACTAAACAAAAAAATCACTAAAGTCATGGAAGATCTGAAAAACACAATTGACCACCTCGATCTAAATGAAAATTATAAACACTCTGCAGTCCAAGAACTGCAGAATACACAGGATTTTCAAGTGCACATGGTATATTTACTAAAGTAGACCATACGCTTGGTCATAAAACAAGTCTCAATAAATTTAAAAAGGCTGAAACCATACAGTGTGTGTTTATAACCACAAGGAGTTAATTCAGAAATCAATAAATAAGAGACACAGAAAACTCACTTCTAACTACTTCATGGATCAAAAACCGTGTGCCACAACTACTGAGCCTGCGCTCTAGAGCCTGCAAGCCACATCTACTGAAGCCCGTGCACCTAGAGCCCGTGCTCCGTGACAGGAGAAGCCACTGCAATGAGAAGCCCGCGCACCACAACGAAGAGTAGCCCCCACTCGCCACAACTAGAGAAAGCCTGTGCACAGCAACGAAGACCCAACACAGCCAAAAATAAATAAATTTAAAAAAAAAAAAAGCAACATATTACATCATGAACACAGCAAAGACAAGTGATGTCACCACACCACAAACAGCAAAGATAAGTGACATCATCCAGATCGTGACACAGGTCATTCTCGACCTCAGTCCCCCTCACAGGAAAACCAACCAACAACACTCAAGGACAAGACAGCACTGGGAAAATCCCACAACATGGGGATGAGGTGAAAACAGCCCCACACCCCAGAGACTGCGAGGGACCCCACTTGAAGGGTGCGAGAAGAAGCCGCACTGGGACCGCAGCCAGGGCCCCCGAGCCTACGGTTTCTCCAGTGGGAAGAGGAAAGCCCAGGGCTGTGGGTCTCACCTCCCAGGCATCGCGGGGCTCAGGGTATGACAGAAGACGGGGTGGGGCTTACAGCTACCAGGGCTGGGATCCTGCCAGGCAGTCCCAGCAGAGCCCGAGCAGAAATGCTAACCAGTGGCTTCACGTGCCTGAGCCGACACGGTGGCCCAGTCTGACCAGGGAGCTGGGCAGGGTGCGCGTCTGCCCGATTCAGGACCCAAACAACGAGCCTTGCTGGCCTGGAGCGTGTTCTGCCCTCTGCCTGGGCAGGGAGCTAATTCACAGCCCCACCCACCTGACTGGGAAACCCAGCCGGAGCTCGGGGCACCTGCATAGCCCACCCTGCGACCCTGCTCACAGCAGCACGTGCTCAGAGCGCCTGCCGGTGGACACAGCCAGGACTCCGACCCAGCAGTCCAGGGAGCTTGGCTCACGGTTCTTTTGGTTCCCAAACAAGAGTCTGGCCAGCCGGGGGCCTGCATGGTGGCCCCTCGCGCACGGGCAGGGAAACCAACCTGCCGAAGAGCCTTCAGCTCACCTAGCCGGGGAACCTCACCAGAGCACGTGGGGAAACCCCACAGCCCAGTGTACAGCGGTGCTGGAGCCTCTCCCTTCCCGTCTGCAGAGTCAAACCGGTGGCCTGCCTAGCCAGCGAATTCGCTGTGCAGTCCCACCTGATCTGGGTCCCCAAACGATGAGTTATGCTGGCCCTGGGGCCAGCTTGGCTGCCTCCCCCGACACCCTGGGGCAGTACCCCACCTACTGCTGAGCATGGCACCCAGCCCCGGCCACCTAGGAAGCCTGACCAGAGAATGCAGGCAACACAGAGCCATGCTACAGCTGCGCTGGGGCAGGACCCCAGTCCTACCCAACTGCCCTGGGCCAGCGGCACCCCGACCCCCAACCTCAGAGCTCAGGCAGCAGCCTCACCCCAAATACACAACAGCAGGTCCCACCTGCCCAAGGAAGCTACCAGCTGGCACGTCCAGAGCCCCAGGCTGAGCTGACTGGTGAAAGGCTATCTCTGCAAAGTCTGAACAAGACCATTTACTCAGATGTGTAGATACCAACATAGGGAACCAAGGCAAGGATCACGAAAAATCAGCTAACTATGATGCCACCAAAGGAAACTCCATACCTGACCATAAAGAAATGGAGATCTGTGAACTGTCGGACAAGAATTCAGAATAATCCACTTAAAGAAGTTAGTGAACTACAAGAAAGCACAGACAACTAAGTGAAATTAGGAAAACAATGCATGAACAAAATGAGAGTTTAACAAAAAGACAAAAACCATCAAAAAACAAAAACAGGAATCCTGGAACTGAAGAATTCAACAGAGAGCTTCAAAAGCAGATTCAACCATGCAGCAGATTCAATGAAATTATCCAGTCAGGGGAGCAAAAGAAAACAGAATGAAAAAGACTGTAGCAGAGCATAAGAGAAACAACACACCCATTATAAAAATCCCAGAAGGAGAAGAGATAAAGAAAAAGACAAAGTACATTTAAAGCAATAATGGTTGAAAACTTCCCTAACCTGAGGAGAGATATGGACATCCAGATCCTTGAATCCCAAAAGACCCCAACAATGCAGGGTTCCAGGGTTCGATCCCTGGTCAGGGAACTAGGTCCCACATGCTTGTGGCAATTAAGAGTTCGCAAGCCACAACTAAGGAGCCCACGTGCTGCCACTAAGGAGCCCTTGAGCTGCAACTAAGAAGCCTGCCTGCCGTAACTAAGGAGCCCACCTGCTGCAACTAAGGAGCCCACCTGCTGCAACAAAGACTCAGTGCAACCAAATAAATAAATAAATATTTGGAGGGGAAAAAAAAAAAAGAACCCAAGTAGGTTGAATCCAAACAGGGGTACACCGAGACACATTACAACTGAAGTGTCCAAAGTCCAAGACAAAGGCTTTTGGAAGCAGGAAGAGAAAGGCGACATGTCACACAAGGGAACCCTCCCACCCCCCACCAAGACTATAGGCAAAGTCCTCAAAAGAAACATTTCAGGACAGGAGAGAATGGGGTGATACATTCAAAATATTGAAAGAAAAAAAGAACTGTCAACCAAGAATACTGTATCTGGCAAAGCTGTCCTTCAGAAATGAAGAAGAGATAAACAAAAGCTGAGGGAGTCCATTACCAGACCTGCCTGCCTTACAAGAAAGCTAAAGGGAGTTCTTCAAGCAGAACTGTGATGCTAATTAACATCACAGAAACACATGAAGTTAGTATATAACTCACTGGTAATGGTAAATATAAAACCAAAGTCGAATTCTCTAATATGGCAGTGGTGGTATGTAATTCACTGACAACTCTAGTTTAAAACTTAAAAAACAAATGTATTAAATATAACCATAACTTCAATAATCTGGTATTGGATGCATGATATAAAAATATGTAAACTGTAACATCAATAACCTAAAATGTAAGAGGGATGAGGACACAAAAGCATAATAAAGTTTAAGAATGTTATCACAGTTAAGTTGTTATCAGCTTAAAATCAGGTGTTACAAGAGTTTATGTAAGCCTTGTGGTAAACACAAAGGAAAAAACTGTAGTAGTCACACAAAAGATCACGATAAAGAAGTCAAAGCACACCAAACAAAAAGTCATCCATCAAATCACACAAAAAGAGAACAGGATAAGCAACAAGGGGTAATGAACCCACAAAACTGTCAGAGAACAATTAACAAAATAGCAACAGTAAGCCTTACCTACTGATAATTACTTCAAATGTAAATGGTTTAGATTCTCCAAGCGATTGAAAAAAACAAGATCCAGGGAGTTACCTCATGGTCCAGTGGTTAGGACCCCCGGCACTTTCACTGCCGTACCCCAGGTTCAATCCCTGGTCAGGGAACAAAGATCCCACAAGCCATGAGGCAGGGGCCAGAAGAAAAAAAAAAAAAAAAAAGATCTCCAACGATATGCTGCCTACAGTACACTCACTTTCGCTCTGAAGACACACTGACAAGGGTGGGAGAGATATTTCAAGCAAATGGTAACCTAAAAAAAGCAGGGGTAGCTATACTATACCAGACAAAATAGATTTTAAGCTAACAATGGTAAAAAGATACAAGGAAGGTCATTACATGATGATAAAGGGGCCAACTGCCAATCTGTCAAGAAAATACAACGACTGTAAATATTTATGCACCAAACAACGAAGTACCTAGGTATATAGGGCAAATACTAATAGAACTAAAAGGAGAAATAAACAGCAATACAATAATAGTTGGGGGTTTTAATACCACTGTCAACAATGGACAGATCACCCAGACAGAAAATCAATAAGGAAATAGCAGATTTGAACAATATTATAGACACACACACACAATAAAACAGAAAAACAACACGATCAGTTAAATAGATGCAGAAAAAGCATTTGGCAAAATTCAACACCATTCATGATAAAACAAAACTTTCAGAAAATCAGTATATGAACAGCAAATAACCAGAAAATACAATGAAAAAAAAAAACCCTCCATTCACAACAGTGCTGAAAAAACCATACATACTTAGGAGCAAATCTAACAAAAGACAGCTAAGAGCTCCAGATGGAAAAAATACAGATCTTTGAAATTAAAGAGGACCTAAATAAACGGAGAGACATACCATATTCATGAATTGGAGAACTCTACACTGTTAAGACAGCAATTCCCAAAGTTGATCTAGAGGCAACAAAATCCCAAACACTGTTTTTCTTTTTTCTCTGGTAGAAATTGATAAGCAGATGCTAAAATGTATATAAAAACGTAAGCAACCTAAAATAAACAAAGCAGTTTTCATAAAGGAAACAAAGTTGGAGAACTCACCCTATCTGACTTAAGACTTACTATAAAGCATCAGTAATGAAGACAGTGTGATATTGTGAACAGATATGCATATAAATCAAGGAACAGAACAGAGCATTCAAACACAGACCCACAGACATAACCGTCACTGACTTTCAGAAAAGGTGCCAAGGCAATTCAGTGATACAAAGTAAGACTTCTGAACAAATGGGACTAGACAACTAGCTATCCATATGGAAAAAGTGAACATGTATCCCTACCTCATACCATCTACAAGAATTATCTTCCACTTGGGGCTTCCCTGGTGGCGCAGTGGTTGAGAGTCCACCTGCCGATGCAGGGGACGCGGGTTCGTGCCCCGGTCCGGGAGGATCCCACATGCCGGCTGGGCCCGTGGGCCATGGCCGCTGGGCCTGCGCGTCCAGAGCCTGTGCTCCGCAACGGGAGAGGCCGCAATGGTGAGAGGCCCACGTACCGCAAAAAAAAAAAAAAAAAAAATCTTCCACTGGATCATAGACCTAAATGTAAGAACTAAAACTACAACATTTCTAGAAGGAAACACAGGAGGATAATTTTGCAAGATGAGCCTCGAGGGACTTCCCTGGTGGCACAGTGGTTAAGACCCCGTGCTCCCAATGCAGGGGGCTCGGGGTTTGATCCCTGGTCAGGGAACTAGATCCCACATGCATGATGCAACTAAGGAGCTGGAAAGCCACAACTAAGGAGCCCACCTGCCGCAATAAGACCCGGCACAAGGCTAGTCTGGGCTAAAGTCATCCACAGACACAGAACACGGAGGAGTAGGTCTCATCAGAAGCAGGATACAGGCATGTCTCAAAGCATCTCCCACACTGCTTGTTAGTTGCAGAGGAAAAAACAGGGCTTGTACACCAGCAAGACCAGACATAGTATTAACCAGGCAATCAACACTGCTACCACCAGTAAAAGGCAGGTGGACTCTCTGCGCTTCCAGGTGTGAAACCGCAGGACAAACACTCCACTTCAGTGGCATTCTGGCTATGGGTATTTCACCTGAAGATAATCATGAGGATACACAGCCAAACCCAAACTGAAGAAAATTCCCCAGAAGTGTCAGTGTTATGAGGACCTGTTCGAGATTAGGGGAGACCAAAAAGATACATCAATTAAATGTGTACATGACTCTGCACTGGATCCTGTCTTAAAAGACAAATTGCTTTAAAGGACGTTAATGGGACAACTGACAGAACTGAAATTGAGGCTGTAGATTAAAATGAAAACAGAGAAGTTACTACTGTACTGTGGTTCTAAGAATATACTCTTTTTCTTAGGAAAGGTACACCGATAAACAAAGAGGTAAAGAAATAGATGTATGCAACTTACCCTCAAATGGTTCCGAAAATAAATACATGTATGTGGAGAGAAAGAAAAAAATGCTAACGCGGCAACATGTTAAAAAATGTTAAAAAAAAAAAAAAAAAGTATATCTGGGTAAAAGGTACACAGGAGAGTTCTACTTTTCTTGTAATCTTTTTTATAGGTAAGAACTTGTCTCAAAATAAAAAGTAAAAAAATTTGAAAAACAAAAAGGATAAAAAGTAAAATTTTAAAAAGCTGTAGTATCAGAGGAAACAGGGTCCAATGGCAAGAACGCCAAACATGGGATCACAGTCCTTCAGTCCTACTGACTGTGTGTTTTTGAATAAAATAACTCACAACCGCTCTGGCTCTATTACCTCTTCTCCGACACATATAGTTAATGCCTGCCTAGGATTGATCACCCAGGGCCGTTACAGGTGAGGAAAAGAATCTCAGACCTGGCGAAGTGGTGAATACAGCACGTAACAGAGCTGGGAGGCAGGAGGTGGGAGTGTCAAAAATCCAGGTTATAATAACAGAATAACAAGAAGTTGTGAAGCAGTATCTCCTTTGCCGCCATGTCACTCGCCCACATTCAGCCCTGAGACAGGAGCAGAGGGGACGCCCCTGCCTTCTCTCCCCACCCAGCACGGAATGGACCAGGGCACAAAGACGCACGGAGAGTACTGCCAGAACAACCTCAGTGCAAACTGGCCCAGGAGGCTCAGACCCCACATTTGTCTAAACCACAGTTTGGGAGAAAAGCTATTCTGGCAACTTCAAAAAAGAAACCACATTCAACTCAGAAGGCTCAGCATCTCACCGATTCGTGATGATGTCATCCCAGACGTTCATGGGGTCCATTTTAGCATCCGGATATCTACTTGTCCAGGTTTTTAGAAGCCTCTTAAGGGGAAGGTGAGATGACAAATTGCCTAAAAATAATATCAGAGTGTGACTATGTCCACGGCTCAGTGACCAGACCACCTTACAAAGCACAGCTGTCAAGTTTCTTGTCCAAATTTAAACGTTTTGTCTTATCTTTCACAACAGGAGCAAAAGCTACCATATTTTAAATATTCTGGCATTAAAACTCAATTTCTTCGGGCCATAGAGGGAAGACGAGGAAATAAACATACACAATCTTTACATTTAGCACAGGTCCACAATCCTCCATCCACGATTCCAAACTCTAAAAAGCACTGAAAACTGACATGTTTTTCACAGAGTTGCAGCCAATTTTCCTGTGTGCAAAATCTGATCTGAATCATCACAGGGCAACTTACAGTCTGTTTACGCCACTCGTGGGGACACCCACCCGGGCGGTGGACAGCCATCAGTCGTGGGTGGGCTGACGGGCCACTGCACACAAGGCCCAACCCAGTATGCACACTAGGTGGCTGGAGATAACCCCCAAACGACCTGGCCTCGAGGGCTTTGGTAAAGGGATTCATGATAATCCTCATGAAATTTAAATTTCACACTGCTAATGTTTAAAGCTTTGGTTTTCTTTCAGCTTAAATCACAGTCCTGAGCTCAAAATCTGGATCCTTCACGTATTAGCTTAGGCAAGTTATTTAATCTCTGATGCCCTACAAAACGAGAAGAAAGGATCTACATCTCATAAGGCAGTTATAAAAACTAGAAAATATAGAGAAAAGAGATCAACATAGCTCCTCCGATAATACATCATATATAATAATGTACTTGAAACATCATTCTCCAGATTTAAAACAGAGAACAGTTAGGTAGATAGTTCTGAATACCAATTCTTATTAGTACTCTGAAAAGCCTCCAAAACTGAAATTCAGATTTACAGTCAAGACGTTACCTCTGACTCTGGGTGGCCCCCCATCAGCACCAGGATAAAACCTACTCGTCGGCGACAGAATGGGCTTCCAGGTCCGGGCATTGCCTCCCTCGGCCTCACCGTACCAGCTGGCACCCAGGACAGAAGCTCTGGCACCTCAGGGTCAGGCCGGTCCTCTGCGAGCTCCTCTCTCCCGACCACGCCCAACTCGGGGTCCTGCCGGCCGGGTGCTCTCACCCCAGTTTCTCATGGGGCCCTGGACCTGCCTCTGTCTCTGTGGGTGCCATGTGTCAGACCACTACTCCTTGGAAGCTTCTCCAGTGCCCAGAATTGCACTTGACCATGTTAAACACTTACTTCAACAATCCCAAATACATACATTTGTAGAATAAACCCAAGGCAGTTTCTAACCCATACAGTAAGAAACATGTACTATCACTAGGCAAAAAGATCAGAAGCCAAAACTCTTCCGAAATTATAAAAGAAAAACAAGGCAGGTATAAATTGAATGTTACCTTCTTTGCTAATAAAGCTGATGAACTCCTGGATTTCTATGAAAGTCTGCACAGACTGTAATTTGGTGAGTCTGCTTCTGTGTAAGAGGACATCAATACTAGAATAATTCTGGAAAGAAGTTAGTTAGCACTGGTTACAAGTCAATTTACTGCATTAGATTCTAACGCAGTTATCAACATGAAACAGCAGCTACCCTATAAACACATCAGTTACACAGGGCGCCTCAGAGCGGTTAATAATTAGGTCATGGGAGCAATTAACAAACAGTGTAATTTTCTTTTTTAATTTAGGTTTTCAATTGCATTTCAGTTCAACAAAATCAATAAAAGTAATACAACCGGGTACTGCTGCCTCTATTTGCCACCAATTCTTAAAAATCACAACATCCTATAACGTAAAACTGCCAACTGCAGAAGCCAATCTTTCTTCTTCGATAAACTTCAAGTGCACTACTCAACCTCAAACACATCTGAAAAGTAGAGTAAAGACAGTGAACGTCCACATACGGCAACGACAGACGTTCACACACTCTACACAAGACACGGCTTTAACAACAGAACGAGCCGACACCAAAGGAGAACACAGAGCCGGGACTGGCGGGGCCTCTGCTCTCAGGTGCTCGTCCACAGTCAGAGAAAGGAAACCCCAAGGGGACACAAGACGTGGAACATTCTAAAACAGAGAAAGGCACTAAAAGGCCCCAGGACCAAGGCCGGTGTCCACAGGCCTCAGGGGAACCAGGACGCGGGGAGGGTGGGCCCGTCACGCGCTCGGTCAGGGGAACCTGCTGCTGGGATTCCCACCCAGGAGTTTACCGATGTCAGAAAGGTCACAGGGATGGCACATTCCCGGCTGGGATGTCATATTACCTGCAAAAACATCTGAATGCAGTTTCTGATGTAATACTCGGCCCTGTCGACGTCATCTTGCAGGAGGTAGAGGAGACTCAGCTCCTGGCTGTAGCGGAGCTCGAGCAGGGCCCTCCGCAGCTCCGAGGTCACCGCCTCATCCACGAAGGTCAGCAGGGTCTGGTCACCCTCCCCACGGAGCAGGGACTTGAGCCTGCTGCGGATCATGTGTGGCAGGCAGGTCTCCTGAGGAGCAAGAATCGCATCACCATGGCATCTCTGGTGTCATTTTACAGGTCCAGGTGCCAAAGTGATGGTGCTTAATGCTTCAAATGTTAAAGCACCTAAGGCTACAATTTTTAAAACAAGTTCATCTAAAGTGGTTCATTTTATAACCACAAAATACATAGGAACACGGTCTACAGAAAATGGCAACTACTTGTAGCTGAAAGACAACTGGATGTCTGGTACAAAGACAGGGACCTCCAGGCACGGCCGAGGACAGCAGTGCGGACGGGCCAGGCGGGCCCAGCGAGACTGCAACGCCGCGCAGACACAACAGGAAATGTTCTCCCGGTGGTCACACCAGGGATGCTGATGTTCATTTTTAAAGGCCTCCGCTTACTCTGAAAGGCTGAGCTAAAAGCGGTGAGCAGTTTATTATGCAGTTTGGGGGGTGTCTGGTCGTATAAATACCCTACTGCTGCACAACTGCTGCCCTGTTTTTGAACACTTCTAAACAACTTGACTAATGAGAGCACACCTGACCATCTAAAACATTTATTTCCGTGGCCTCAGAAATGACCCCACACACCTGACAGAAGGGTTCACTCCACATCCTGCTGAGATCTGGGGCGCCCTCGCCGTCAGCACTGGCCGTGGAGCAGTACGCCAGCGATTTCCAGTCGGCAAGCTGGTTGTAACACTCGAGGGATGCAAGTTCCCAGAAGTCCTTCTCGGCTTCCGCGGGCTCACCGTCTGCCCACTCTTGTCTATTGAGGGCCTGGTAAGATTATTTTACAAAGTTGCGAACAGTACAAATGAAAACATTTGCACTGTAGGCTGTGTAACATTCGTACTAAGAACAACCATTTTCAGATTTATGACAAGAGGAGAAAAAAGGGAAAACAGAGTAACTTGAGTGGAATCTAATCGTCAAATGAGTATTAAAAACCCCAGCCAAGAGGGAACCACGTCTCTGGGAAACTTAACAATGAAGCCAGTGAATAAGCTGAAGACTTTAAATGACCCATAATTTGATGTAAATACTCTAGATTATTTACTACTTACAGAGTTCTCAGAATGAAAATTAGAAAATAAGACGTTTACAGAAAATTACAGAAGATTCCACCACCTGGATCTCTCGCAGAGGCCGCAGACCTGAACTCCAAGTATGTACCTGCTACACATCCACACTCGGCCACCGGTAGCTCAAACACAAACCTGAACTTCAGTCATGTTCCCAAAACCAACTCTTACCTACCTCTTTATAAATTTTTTACTTCCTGAATGAACACAATCTACTCAAATGGAAATTACATAATAATACCAGATACTGAAGTAACATCTTACAATTTTATCGTACTTGGTAAAACATGCTTTCTTTTATTCAGTGACGTTTTCTTAAAAAGAGTAAGGGATAACAATACTTAGCTCACATGCGGTTATTATGAAGCCATTTTCTGATGCTAATCTTTGTGTAAATTCTAAGGAATAAAAGCTGAAATACTTGAAGCTCTAAATTCTAAAGCTAACAATTTTTCCATTCAGAGAACAAAAGTGTTTAAGCAACTAACACACTTGGTAGAGATCAACTTTACCTCGTTATACAGCCGCGCAGCTTCAGAATAATCACTTCTCGCTTCTGCTAGTAACGCGTCCTGTGTGATCTGCTTTGTTCCTATCTCACTGCTGAAAATACCACGGAGGGTGTCATACTCTCCAATCGACCTGTACAGCCTATAAAACAAACCAAAAGAAAAAAAAAAAGTCCAAATCAATGAATGCCCCAGTATTTTTTAAGTCTTTACTCTAATGAAATGATATTAAAAATCAAGATGTCATACGTTATAATTAACCAAAAAAGATACGTTATTCTTGTTTTGTAAAAATATGAAATCTTAAAAATTTTGAAGTTACCATTAAGTTTTACTACTTTAGCCGTACTGAAGGCAGAAGTTATTCTACAGCGCATTTAAAGTAAAATTTGAAAATTATAGGTTTACAATGCGTAAGTTGACTCATTAAATGAGCCTGTTCTGTGTTAATTCATTGCTGAGACACTGCTCTTATCTGTGGTAACCTATCTGGAATCCTTGTCTAGTCCTAAAATTTGGAATGTAGTTAAGAACCCCAAAGCAGGTGAATTAGTCCTGGTCCTAGAGATGACACGTTTTACTCCACGTTCTATGGCCTTCTCGATTCTACTGACAGCCTGGACACGGGCTAGAGCATTCATCTCTGCCGTTAACACAAACCTGCTGGTCCGTCAGCCAAGCTCCCCCTTCAAGGTAGTCTCAAGTGTTCAGTAAGTTCGTTCCCTTCTCTCTAGAGACTTCTTCCCACTTTCTGAGTCCCCACACAAATGTCCTCTCTTCCTAACCCTGCAGTCGCCTGACCACCGAGCTGAGGACCACTTCCCTCCTGGTCTTCCTGAGTTTGGTGCTTCCCTGGGTATGAAATTTCATGTGTTTATTACATCAAAAAAGCCCCACGGGTTCTCTTTCAGAGCCCACTGACTCCAAATTTAGACCAAAAAAATCTAATAGCTATAGCTCTCTTACTGCCCTGCTCATGGGGAGTTAAAGGTAACAAATCAGAGGCAGAGGTAGGGAGGTGGGAAAATAGCCCACGGCCCAGGAGTCCAAGAGGAGACGAAGCTACAAGCATTCTCCAGGAATTCAGAAAACACACCAGCCTTAGGTCCACCCTACACTGGCCCCCGGTCCCTGGACCACATACGCTGTACCGTGGTCAAAACAATGATGTAGGACTTCCCTGGGAGTCCAGTGGCAAAGACCCCGTGCTCCCAATGACCAGGGGCCCGTGTTCGACCCCTGGTCCGGGAACTAGATCCCACATGCATGTCGCAACTAAGAGCGGGTTCGCATGCCACAACTAAAGATCCCGCACACTACAACGAAGACCCGGCACAGCCAAATGAACAATTAAAAATAAATAAATATTTAAAAAAATTCTGTTTGAAAGGAATGCACAAACATAATATAAAAAGTGTGAGGAAGCATTAATAAAGCTAGAAAAAAAATGTTTAAAAGTTTAGGCCCTTAAAAGCTGTGTGCTTCGTTTATCCAGACAACACCCAAGACCTGAGACTCTGCCCCCTGAAACTCCCAAGCGCACAAGGCGTCACTACTGCCCATGGCCATGCCAGACACAAGAGGGTAAGGACGCCCGCGGGCAGAAGCAGCCCCCGCAGAGGCCCTTCCTCCCGCCCAGGGTGCTGCCCGCGCCACTGGCGGTGTCTAACCCGCGCTGTGCTGCTGCCGGCACCTGGCGCAGCACCTCGCTACCCACCACGGCACTCAGTTCAGAGAGACAGGAGCGACCATGCAACAGCGGTGAGGCAACAAGCCCTGCTCTCACTTCCACTCTTACACCCAGAACCCGAAGACCTAAAAACCAGTGTTACAGAAAAGAAGCGCAAGTGAAATTTCACCCGACTCCAGCATCCTCAGAATTAGGCACTGGCTTTCTTATGATAAAGCCTCACGTAACCGAAACAGAATTTGTTTTTCCCAAATAAACGAAGTAACTGTATCAGATATATCGGCCTCGGCCCCAGCGGGGTCGGGGCCCAGGCATACCTGGCGAGCTCCATCCATCTGCCGACGGTGGCGGGGAGGCCGGGCCTGCCCCGAGCGCGCTTGGCAGGAGGCTCCTGGGGTAGCAGGTGCAGCAGCGCTTCCTCCAGCAGGTGGATGGCCCCCGGCTGCTGCAGGCCCGCCAAGCCGGCGCTGCCGACCACGGCCGGGTCCAGGCTCAGCAGGTCGGCGTGTCGGCAGCTGACCTCCTGCGAAGACAGACACGGCGGCCCTCTAGCCCACGGCTCCCCAGCCACCTCTGCCAGCGAGGACCTCGTTCTGCTAAGCACGAAGGTCTGACGTTCGTGGTGGAGAAAGCACAAGCTCCTCTGTGTGATTCTGTTAAGCCTTCCCCCCACTTGCTCAGAGGAGGAAATGATCTCTCCTTACTGCACACTTCCAATCCAGGATTAATTCAGAGCAACAAAGCCACTAGTGGACAGTGAGGGTTTTACACATTTGCTGTATGTCCAGACCACAACCGCAGTTTCCCGGAACGTATACCCTGGAGAGACGAGGAGAGCATCTGAGACACAAAGATCGCACACCCAGTCACTGCAGAGTAGGTGCGCTCACCCCCACTACCTGGCAGCCTCCTCACGTCTCCCCACCCCGGGGGCTCACGTGCTCAGCAACAGGGAATGGAGGGCTTCGGGAATTATCATGTTGACCTTTACTTTGTAACTCTCAATTTGAGAGTTCTGTATATGCAAAAATAACGAAAAGTGAGCCCCAAACCAATAGAGAGAACAGTATGGCTAGTAGGACAGCATCTCATGACGACAGACCTGCGTCTGCATGGACATCTGGAAGGGCACCTGCCTCCTGCCCTGCGAAGCTGCTGGGCCCGGAACCCTCGCTGAGACTGACCAGCTACCACCGAGCCAACTTGCATTCAACACCAGGGGTCTTGGAAGAACACAGATTCTCCAAAGCAAGCAAACAGACAAAAATGCTTGTCACTCTTAGCAGGAGCTAGTGGCACAGGAAAGAAAATCCAAACAAAATTCTATTTCCATGAACAACACAGCAGGACTTCCCTGCTGGCGCAGTGGTTAAGAATCCGCCTGCCAATGCAGGGGACACGGGTTCGAGCCCTGGTCCGGGAGGATCCCACATGCTGCGGAGCAACTAAGCCCGTGCACCACAACTACTCAGCCTGCGCTCTAGAGCCCGTGAGCCACAACTACTGAAGCCTGTGTGCTCCAGGGCCTGCATGCTGCAACTACTGAAGCCTGCATGCCTACAGCCTGTGCTCCGCAACAAGAGAAGCCACTGCAATGAGAAGCCCATGCACCACAACTACTGAGCCTGCGCTCTAGAGCCTGCACGCCACAACTACCGAGCCCGCGCACCACAACTACTGAGCCCGCGCACCACAACTACTGAAGCCCGCGCACCTAGAGCCCGTGCTCCACAACAAGAGAAGCCACCGCAATGAGAAGCCCGTGCACCTCAACCAAGAGTAGCTCCCCGCTCACCGCAACTTGAGAAAGCCCGCACGCAGCAACAAAGAACCAACGCAGCAAAAAATAAATAAAATTAAATCTTTAAAAAACAAAATCGCTTCGGGGTAAAATGTAAAGAGAAACTTATTTTGAAATACCGGCTGATTCAATATAACGATCTCAAGCCTTGTCTTTGGCATCACCAGGAGAAAACCAATGAAGGAATTCTACTTGTAAATTATAAACCAATAAAAATAGAGTATATAAAAAGAAACCGTATTAACAGTTTCACGCTACAACAAAAAAGTACCAAGTAAGAACACTAAGTACTTCATCTCCGGAATTGTTACCCAATCAGTTTGCAAACCAAAGCTACTGATAAATAACACTAAAGAATGTAATTTTTAAATTACTCCAGGGAGGTAACTAGTTACAAAAATACTGAAATGAATCCAATGGATTTTCTATTAGGGACTTTTGTAACGATCCATGGTTTGAACGGCAAAGAAAACATTTCTTACATGAAAGAGTAATCTTCCAGTAAGTGTGTTTAGTGCGTACAAAAGTCCGTCTACACTAGTTCTCTGCTCGAAGAGCACAGCCTTCAAAGCCTTCTCGAGGGCGGCCTCACAGCGCCCACAACAGTGCACAGCCCACCCCGGCCGAGAGGCGGCCTGCCGACCTGCCTCTCCTCAGCCTGCACCACCCCGGGCTTCTGCATCACTCGGCCCTCGTGCCCTTCCGCCTCTGCCTGTTTACCGCCTGGCCCGAGCCCGCCTGTGCCTCCGTCCCCTGCCCACAGCCAGGCATGGGCTGCACCCACGTCCCCAGAGGCCAGCAGGAGGACTGGACGCCGCGCGACACGCAGGTGCGAGCAGAACACTGAGGGGACTGGCTGGTTTAAGACCTGAGCAATTTTATATCAAGTTTGATTTCATCACTCCATCATATGTAAGTTTTTTTTTTTTAATACAAATAAATTGCATCTAACCATCTGGGAAGAAGCGGCCCCATCACAGGACATGTGCTGTTAAAACCCTCATTTCAACTAAGAAGGCAACGGAGTCGCTAGATGCCGGCGTGTGAAGGGCGGGAGACAGTGCGCGTGCGGCCTCACCTGGATACAGGACACAAACGGAGGGAAGAAGAGGAAGGTGGTGCTGAGCAAGTGAGTGAAGTCCTGCAGCAGCTTCTGGGTGGCGCCACGCCTCTCAGACGCGGTCCTGTGCTTGTCCATCTCCTTCAGGATCCCGGAGCACAGGCTGCTGAAGAGCTGCTTCGCGATGAGCGGATCCCTCTGCAGGACATTCCGGAGGAGCACAGACTGGGGTGACTCACCCACAGCACCGGAGCCGAACTCAAACACACAAGCTGCTGCCCACACGGCCACACCGACAGCCGCAGCCGTCGACGGGGAGGGTTCGGAACTTAACCCAGCACATCTGTTTGACACGTGTCTTACAAAAGGCACGACGGCACAGATTCCGGACCCAGAGTACAGACTCAGAAGCTGGCTCAAGTCCTGCGTGAGTCTGGACCTGCGGGTCCCTGCCCCGGGCCAGGGGGACACAGGGCCGTCCCTGGGGACTGACAGCAGCCTGGAGACATTGGAAAACAGCCCTGAGCTTAGACGAGAGGCCAGAGCCCCGTCACCGTGGCCATTTAATCCCTTGACGCCAGCAGAAGCCGCCTCCGTCCTGCGTGGTGGGTGGCCAGGCTGACGGACACAGCCCGTCCCTCCCGCTGTCCCCGGGCACAGACCCCAGTGCTGAGAACGGCTCCCAGCAGGCAGCGTCTACATTTTTAAAATGAAGGCATGAAAGCAAGAATAAATAAAATTTTTAAATTATTTTGTTTGGTAAAAGCTGTGTCTGAATAAAAACTGTAATTTGATTTTTTTTATTTTATGTTGTTCATTACTCTATTTTAGGTAATGTATTTGTCTTATAAAAAGTCATAATGGTTCTTATATAAAATTTTAGAAAATACGCATCAGGAAACAAGAAGAAAATAAATATTGCCCGTCGTTACACTCCACGGAGGCGGTCACTGCCAGGTGGGCCTCTTACTCTGCTACGTGGGGTCCACTTAGTCTGTCAGGGGGCTTCCACGTCTACACCCACTGACTCTTGTGTACAAATTCCTTCCTCTACACGTGAATCTGCACGTGGGACAAGCGGCCCAAAACCTCACACACACACACAACAGTGCCGCAGGGGATGTGGTGGGACTCGCGCGTCTGCAATCTGGTCACACTGGGGGCTCACTCAGGTGCTCCGGTGACGTGAGCCGTCCCCACGGAGGGAAGCTGGGGGAGGGGACACAGGACTTGGGCTATTTTTGCAAATTCCTGTCACTCTGTAATTATTTAAACAAAAATCTTACCAAGCAGTAATGGGCTACACAGACATAATCCATTACTATCATCAACATTAGTACTGCCAGTTAAGTGCCGTAAAATATAAGGCATCATGTTTCAGCACCTATAGCATAGTCATATATTACATGATATATATGATACCCTTCGATTATAAACAGTACTTCAATTAAAGTCAAAGAAACCTTAATCAGACTTTGCAGGGATAAATATCCTGCTTCTGTCAGAGAATTCAGTGAGAAAACTTCCCTCACTCCCAGTACACTTATCCCCTAATGACTGAGAAAAGTACTCCCCATCCCCCGGCTAATAAGACAATTACCAGAGAAGGATACTGATCCCACTGTCGCTCTCTCGATCCTCCCCTGAAAGAGCTCTCTTGATCCTCCCCCGAAAGAGGATTTTGTATAATCAATGATTTAAGTGACTTAGCAACTTACACACTGTTTCATTCTCACTGACATTACTGGTGAGAAAAACAGACTCAGTGTGTGACTGGCACACAGAGACACTGGGCCCAGAGCAAAGTGTCTCGATGGTACCCCGTGTCAGGGTCTCACAGAGCTAGGAAGCGGCAGAGCCATGACTCGGGACAAGGCCCTTCACTGAGCCCACCGTGTGGGACAAATCAGCACCTCTGCCCTGCACAGAGGCAGCCCTGCGAGCATGAGATGGGTTCCAGCACCGACCTGGGCCACAGCCTGCAAGGGGGTGATCAGGCTGCTGTGCGGAATCTGGATGTCAGGAAGGTCTCCACGACGGTAACTTCTGTACAGGACGACGTGGGCCTCGCGCTTCATTTTTAACTCACTCTTCATCTCCTATAGTCGTTAGCAACGGAGGAGGATTAGAATGCTCAGTTAAGAATACCAGTAGCCGGCTTCCCTGGTGGCGCAGTGGTTGAGAGTCCGCCTGCCGATGCAGGGGACACGGGTTCGTGCCCCGGTCCGGGAAGATCCCACATGCCGCAGAGCGGCTGGGCCCGTGAGCCATGGCCGCTGAGCCTGCATGTCCGGAGCCTGTGCTCCACAACGGGAGAGGCCACAGCAGTGAGAGGCCCGCGTACCGCAAGAAAAAAAAAAAAAAAAAAAAAAAAGAATACCAGTAGCGTGTGAGCTATGAAACTGTCAGCGCCCACCACTAACAGAAAAGTGAATCAGGGACTTCCCTGGCGGTCCAGCGGTTAAGACTTTGCCTTCCAATGCAGGGGGTGCGGGTTCGATCCCTGGTCCCACATGCCTCGTGGCCAAAAAACCAAAACAGAAGCAATATTGTAATGAATTCAATAAAGACCTTAAAAATGGTCCTCATCAAAAAATCTCTTGCAAAAAAAAAAAAGTGAATCAATGACAATTTCTAACCAAGACAGTTTAGTCACTACGCTTTACCAGTCTGGCAAATGATAAATCCGGAACAAAAACCACTGTCAGATGAACAGTGAAGCTTATTTAAATATTTATTACAAAGAAATCTGAGTTTCTCTGAAATCAGAGAACTTGATTTAAAACTTTTTAAAGCCATAAACGAGAGGCTGTGTTTCCAGTCTGACAAACCTCGCGATGAGCCCCACCCTGCCGGCCCTGCTCTCCCCACGCGGGGCCCATGCGACGCTGCCAGGAACGCACCTCTGCAGCTGCTCCCTCCGCAGGGACCGTCTCTGCGGAGCCCCCCACCCCGGCCTCTTTAACAGGCTCCCCAGCATGCTCATCTCCTGGTTAGTTTCCAGCGCTGCCCCTGCTTTCTGTCTGCTGTACACACCGGACCACAGCTCTGCCATCAAGCACTCAGGTGACACGCCCCCAGCTGGCGAGCGCGGGTCATCCCCACCCTCTCCCTGAGACCCTCGGGGGTCAGCCCAGTGCCTATGCCCCCAAGCCCGCTCCTGGCTCCCCAGAAGCCCAGGCAGGATTCAGACTGAACGAGGGGCTCGCAGCTCAAACGCCTCGGGTGGAATGGGGTTGGCGACAGGCCTGAAGTGCTGCATTAGTTGCGCTGGTTGCCACAGTTACAGGGATGAGAGGGAGGTGAAAGCACGTTTTCTTTCCACAGGAGACCCAGGGGAACCATTCGACCACCCCATGCTCAAATTTGGAAGTTAAGTGGCTGAGGATTTAAGCTGAGTTAGAACAAGACAGGGCTTTCACTCACAATCTGGCCCTGTAACAGCTGGGCATCATCACTGATCTGTATCTCGCACTGGAGCCAGGGCTACACAAACTCTCCCGTCACGTCCACATTTTGAGGAACGTCCAGCCACCGGTTCGTGCCACACGCGTGGCTGCAGCGGGCAGCTCAGCCCCAGCCCTTCTCCTCGCCCACCCCCGTGGCACCTCCAGCAGCACACCCCCTGCTCACAACGGCTTGCTGGTCCCGAGCTGTGTCAGGGCTCCGGCCTCGGCGTCGAGAGGGGCTGAAGCTGGGAGGCGGGACCCCAGGCGGAAGGGCGGTCTCGTCTCCACCGTGTGGAGAAAGCCCGTCTGTCCAGAGAGAGCAGCCCCCGAGGGGAGGGCGGACCGGAGCAGCTCAGGGGACCCCCAGTGGGCTGCCGCCACAGTCGGACTCTAGACCGACAGGGAGCCTGTGTCCTCGGCACACGTCCTCTGACAGACAACAGCCATTTCTGATCAAATGCTAGAAAGAGACACAAACCTTCTCTCGCTTTTGCTCAGCCACACCTTTCCTGGCATAAATCAAACTCAGTTTTTCTCGGTCCTTTAGAAACCGTCTGCGTAATCGCAATATTTCTGCCCGATTGTCTGGACCTGAAGAACAGAAAACAGGCTGGTTATTCGCGGCCGACTTTGTCCTCCTCCCCAGAATCCCTGACACAAAAGCGAGGCTGTCTCTGAGCTCCATCTTTTACCTCCCCTTAGTTTTGTTCTCAAAACAAAGCCGCACAGGAAACCGCTGACCACTTCGGGAAGCTGGCGAACAACAAGTCGTGCCACCTCGGTGCCGACCGAGGGCCGTGCGGAGAGAACCGGCAGAGGCCAGACAGCACCTGGGGACAGCGGAGGGGGCTCGGGGACGCGAGGTTGGGGCAGAAACCCTGGGGGCCGTGAGGACTACTGGAACCCGGGGCCGCCCTGGCACCAGGCCCTGGGCCTGCAGGCAGGAGGGTGGAGATCTGGCCTCTAGGGGACCAACCGGCACAAAAGGGGGGCTTCTGCGCCATGGTGGAGGCCAGTCAGCACACACCCAACATGCAGCCACCCCTCCAGACACTGCTTATCGCCCCGGCTGGAACACAGCTAAAGCCGGAAGCCACCAGTCGCTTGAGGAAAGCTTCAAATAGGAAAAACAGAACCAAACTATAGCAAAACAGCAAAAGCTGAAAGCAGGCCGTCTAGGAAGGAAATTCAAAAAATGATCATTTATCAGAAAGAGCAGAGTAGATATTGCAACAGTGGACCGATGGGATGTTCAGAGACCAAAAAGGCTCATGGAAACTAAAAACAGGATGTCATCACTTGAAAGCATAGGTTAGAAGATAAGGTTAAAGACATGCCCCAGAAGAGAGAACGAAAAGGGTAAAAACAGGGACTTCCCTGGTGGTCCAGTGGTAAGAATCCACCTTCCATGGCAGAGGACGCAGGTTCGATCCCTGGTCGGGGAACTAAGATCCTACATGGCGGGGGGGCGGGGCGGGGCGGGGCGGGGGGGGGGCGGCAACTAAGCCCACGTGCCGCAGCTAGTGAGCCCACGCGCCTCAACAAGAGATCCCGTGTGCCTCAACGTCCCACATGCCACAACTAAGACCCAACGCAGCCAAAATTTAAAAATAAATAAAATAAATAAATAAATAAAATATATTTTTTAAAAAGGGTAAAAACAGAAAATTAGAAGGCTAATCCATTAGGTCTGATAGTCAAACAGAATCCCAAAAAGAGAACACTGACACTTGGAAATCATCATCAAAATAATCCACGGGAGAGGACGGAACCCTTTTCATAATGGAAAAGAACACGAAAAAGAACGTATATACACACACATATATGCGTAACTGAATCACTTTGCTGTACAGTAGAAATTAACGCAACGTTGTAAATCAACTATACTTCAATAAATTTTTTTAAAAAATAAATAAAATAAAATGTCTAGAGCAATGAAAAACAAAAACAAAACAAACAAACAAAAAAAATCACCCAAGCAAAAATATTCCAGAACTGGAAAACAGGAGTTAGCAGCCTGAAAGGGCCTTCCTCAAGCCCAGGAAAATGGACTAAAACAGACCTGCACCTAAGGACCCTTTTGTGACGTTTCCTAAAACTGGTCTTAAAGAGAAGATCCTGAGAGCATCCCCAGAGTAAAGACCCTGTCCTCACAAAGGACCATGACGAGGCCACACCAGGCTCCTCAGAGCCCAGAGCTCTGTCCCCACAAGCGCCAGTGCCTGCAAAGCAGTGAATAGCATCGCGTCACAAGAGCCACCGCGCTGACCCCTACCCTGGAAGGTCTCCGGGGAGGTGCCCCCCAGGAAGGAGGACCAGACCGAGGAAGGACAGTCCGAGGCCAGCAGCCTGGACCCAGCACTCGGAGGCTCAAGGGAGATTTCACACAGACAACAGCTGTGCAACTCAGAGGAAACTAGGGGACAAATATGTAGAAAGCGAAACATCTAAAGAAAATAGTCATGTACACAAGAAGCTGCTCCTGTAACTTTGTTTGAGATAATGAGCTAAAAGAAAAAAAGAAAAGAAAAAAAAAGGAAAAGGGGAAGAAAAGAAAAAAAAAAAACCCGAAATGTCCATAAACAGAGTATTGACAGTCTCTTGTATATTCATTCTACTGAATCCTATGCAATGATTTAAAATAAACTTGTGCTATGTGTATCAATATGGATAAACAATATTGAACAAAAAATGTGCATGTAGAAAATAGAAACATTTTATAATATTTTATAAAACATGCAGAGCAATGCCTTACCTTTTTTATGAATATAAGTTATGAATAAAAGTACATAAATTATCTGTGGAAATGAGCTACACAAAATTCAGGACTGAAGATTACCTCTGGGAAGATTATGGAGGGGAGTGAAATACAATTTGGGAGAGTTTTTGTTTAGGGTTTTTTCTTTAACTGAAATAATTGTGGCAAAAGTTAAATTTGGTAAAGCCTGGCTGTGGATACAGGGATGTCAAATATATTATTTTTATTTTGTCTATATCTGAAATATTTCATAATTATAAAAATACAAATATGAAAAGAAGTCTGTTGGTTTAGAAACCTGAATGGCTGACACCTGGCAAATAAAGTTGGTAGAAGTAAAAAAAGAAAAAGAAAATAGTCATACACTCAATACCCTGTGATAGACCATAACGGAAAAGAATATAAAAAAAGAACATCTCTGTGTGTGTAAGCAAGTCACTGTGCCGTACAGCAGAGACTGGTGCAACACTGTAAATCAACTACACTTCAATAAAAAAGAAAGAAAGAAAGTAGCCATTAATACCCAGGAAAAATTACTGCACAAGAAAGGAAAACAGGCCCACGTGACCCCAGCTCAGGCGTGAACTGCTCAGGCACGTGGGTGAGCCCAGGGCTAGGGCACGCGATTCCCACGAGCGGGTGCAGGGCGGGCGAGGGCTGGGGACGCAGAGCCAGAGAGAGTGACTGAGACCCAAAGGAAAGGGGCAATAAAAACGCCAACCTGAGCTGTAGAAGCCGCACGAGAGACCTGGCCGAGGGCAGATGCCATCGCTTCCCCCGAGTCTGAGGCGGCTGGCCTGTCTGCTGGCTCCCCGCCTGAGCCGGGGCTCCTCCCAGGGCGCCCAGCCCACCCCGTCAGCCTCCTTACCTGCCCCCGCCCCGGCCTCGAGCTGACCGCCTGTGTCCTCCCTCCCCACCGTCCAGGCCTGGCCTGACCCCTCTCCACCCCATCCGGACCTCAACTCTCTGAGGCTCAGCCTCCACGTCCTACCTCCTCTTGTGACCCCTAAACTTCCAGAAAGTCACTAAGCGACGGGGCTGAGCCCACTTTACTCAACCGCTTTCTGGACCCCGAACTGCGCTTCCACAGTGCTGGGCGCCACGCGGCGGCCGGGACGCGGGGACAGCCACAGGCTCACGGAGGCGCGCGTTTCAACACACCTCGGCGACCACCTACCTTTTGTTCCGTTGTCCACCTCGTCCCCTGGGAGGCGCAGCCTTTTCTTCCCAAAGTCGGGTCCCACTGACTTTGGGGCTGCCCCGCGCAACCCCTCAGGCCTCTTGTGGGCAAACAGCAAGGACGAGGACGAGGGCGAGGACTCGGTGGCAGGGGCCGAGCCGTCCCCCAGCGGGTCAATGCTGCCCCCCGTCAGCCAGTGGCAGGAGCCTCTTCCCCCTGCAAACAGGCGTGACAGGCGCGTCAGGGCAGCGGGGACACGCCGCTCGAGAGCAGAGGCCGCCGCCTGGCAGCAGCGACCAAGACGGGAGCCGGCCAGGTCCCCACGGGAAGACCCGGGCGGCGGGCTCCCGTGTCCTCAACGTGAGAAGCGGGAGACATGTCACCTGCTCCTAAGAATGATACTTTGTGTCTGCAACAAGGTACTAAGGTCCGTGATTTCTAGCATCAGCGTCATAAAAGTTCCACACTAACTGTCCAAATCACTCCTGTTTCTAGAACCAACAGAATGTGAAGAAATCCCATGAAGGAAAAGCACTGAAGAATTTACATAAAACCACTTGGGGATTTCACTCTACAACTTGTACTCTGCTGATCAAAGGAACCAGCTGACTCGTTTGAGAAAGGAAAGTTTAATGAACTACAAACACAGTAGATGAATTTGGTTTAGCTCTGCTTTGCTTCTGAGGTAATAAGGGGTTTTAAACATGATGCACTAAACGAAACCAAAACGTACTAAGACTTTTCCTGCTTTCTCCAATCAGAAATAACCCTTTTCTTCCCTTTCTTGGCTGTGGTGGACACAGGACGCCCATCGGACTCCACGCTTCTAAGCGCCCAGCATGCCTGCTGGCTGAGCGGCCGTCCCCACCTCCACCCCCAGGACTGTCCCCACGGGACTCCTGTCCCCGCCCACCCCCCGAGTCTGCCCTCCAGGAACTCAGCCCCCCTCCTCCTTCATGTCTTCTGGGGGGGCCCTGCTGCCCCGACAGCCGGCGCCTCGCGGCAGACGCGTTACCTGCACTCTGTGTGGGTGTGAAGTCGAGCTGCTGCTGGGTGGCCCGGACCTGCCCGGCCAGCCCCCGCCGAGCCGAGAGGGTCCCATCCTGCGTCCGGGTCTGGAGCGCACTCTGGGAGGCCTGGGTCTCCAGGAACATCGGAGTGAGGACCACGCTCCGACAGCGCCAGTCGGGATCAATAGAATACTCCTGCACACGAGTTTCAGGTGAAGCAGTGGCCCTTCTCAGCAACACTCAAATGCTTTATTTAAAATCTAATGGTCCCATCAGCACATACGTACTATAACTTCATGTGTCTCTGTGAGAAGTAGCTTAAGAACCTTTTCAAACTGAGTTTTAACGGAACAGTTATCTGCCAACTAGACAAGCCCATCAGTCCTGGGGAGGAAAAAACCCTTTCCTACTCCTCCACACTCTGCATCCAGAGGCTCACTCCCACCCTCAGGAAACGCCTCAGCTCCTCTGAGCACCCAGCCCCCACCCGGCGCCCAGACCGCCAGGCGCTAGGGACGCGGGGGTGGCAGGGCGGGCTCTGCTCCAGGAGTTCTGGGCCGAGGGCTGGGGCTGCTGGGCCGAGGCGCCAACGGGGCTGCGCCACCGGGGCTGCTGGGCCGAGGCGCCAACGGGCATCTACGGGGGTGGCGGGAGGGGAGAGAGGAACAGCTACGTGGAGGCTGAAGGGACGAGGGTGCGCCGCGTGCAGAGTGACGCACAGGCACTGGCTCAGGAAGAACGTGCGTGGATTCCAAATAACATCAGGAAGCCAGCACGCTGGTCGTCAGGGCAACGCCGACCAAAGCACAGCGAGACATCACCTCGCACCTGTCAGGATGGCTGTCATCAGAAGGGGGCCCTGTGCACTGCTGTTGGGGCTGTAAGCTGGTGCAGCCACTGTGGAAAACAGTGTGGAGCTTCCTCAGGAAACTTAAAATACAACTACCATACGATCCAGCAATTCCACGCCTGTGTATTTATCCAAAGAGAACGAAAACACTAATTTGAAAAGATACAGGCACCCTAGGACTTCCCTGGTGGCACAGTGGTTAAGAATCCGCCGGCCAGTGCAGGGAACACGGGTTTGAGCCCTGGTCCGGGAAGACCCCACATGCCGTGGAGCAACTAAGCCCGCGAGCCACAGCTACTGAGCCCGTGTGCCACAACTACTGAAGCCCGCGGGCCTAGAGCCCGTGCTCCGCAACGAGACACCACCGCAATGAGAAGCCCGCGCACCACAACGAAGGGTAGGCCCCACTCACCGCAACTAGAGAAAGCCTGCGCGTGGCAACAAAGACCCAACGCAGCAAAAAAAAAAAAAAAAAAAAAAGATACAGGCACCCTAATGTTCATAGCAGCACTATTTACAATAGCCTAGACATGGGAACAACCTAAGGGTCCATCGCCAGATGAATGGATAAAGATGTGGTGTCCGTACACACACACACACGCACACACAATGGAATACTGCTCAGCCCTGAAAAACAATGACATCCTGCCATTTGCCAACAACATGGATGGACCTTGAAGGCTACAAGAAATAAGTCAGAGAGAAAGACAAATACTGTATGGTCTTATTCATATGTAGAATCTGGAACAAAAAACAAACCAAGCTTATAAAAACAGAGAGCAGACTGGTGGTGGTGAGGGGTAGGGGGTGGGAGAAATGGGTAAAGGGGGTCAAAAGATACAAACCTCCAGTTATAAAAGAAGTAAGTCCTGGGGTACAATGTACACATGGTGACTGCTGCGTATCTGAAAGCTGCTGAGAGAGCAGAGCTTGCGAGTTCTCATCACAAGAAGAAAATGTGTAACTGGGAGGTGACGGATGTTAACTGGATTTATTGTGGTGATGACTTTGTAATACATACAAACACCGAATCATTACCGTGTACACCTGAAACTAATCCAATGCTATACTTCATTTATACCTCAATTAAAGAAAAGAGAAAGGCATTTAACACTAGTGGACAATGTCTGCTGAGCAACAGGCAGGGAAAGCTCAGATCACAGGGGTGAGAGCTCACCTGAAACTCACACTCCGACAGAGGGTGCTCGAACACGGGACTGCGGAAGTCGGGGCTCACGCTGGTCATTTCAAGCAGAAAATCTGTCGCTAAACTTAAGAAGCGCACTTCTATCTTCGGAGAATATAAGGAATTTAGGGCCAGCAAGCGGTCCAAGGTGTTTGACGGCAACCTAGTTTCGTGGCTCCAGAAGTTCCGAATCATTAATCTGAAGGGCAGAGAGGAAAGAAGAGAAGGAGGCCTGTACGTGTGCCCGGCAGGGAAGGCATCTCCCGCCGCCCCCCCGCCCCCGCCCAGAGCTCAACGCAGGGCAACCAGAGGCAAAACTGTGTCAACAGGGTAAGCTGACTTACAAACAATGTATGTGCTGAAGGGGAGAAAGATTCCAAAATGTTAGCATTATTTAGCAAGAGGTGAAACTAGGTGGTGTTATTCTCATCTCTCTTACCTGGGAAGTTTTCAAAGGTGAGAATACAACATTAGATATTTGGAAACTGAGAAAACACTGAAAGAAATTACATATAGTCCTTCATTGCCTTGCTAATAAGACAATTCACTCCAAAAGTCAGTGCTATACAATATTCAAAACATAGTATGAATATGAAATATCCAAACTATTCTGGTTAAAAACCAGATTAGGCTTTATAATTTGTGAAGGTTTAAGAAATCCAAATACAATTTTTAATGAATTAAAAATTCCAGCACAGTTAAAAGTCAGCTGATATACAGAATCATACGGAAAAGTCTACACTGCTCCTTATGCAATGTAACGTAATTAGCCCTCGGGGGGAACAACTGTCCTCTCTCCACGTGTGATCACACTGTAGCGTCCTCCAATTTCCAAGGTTTCAAACATGTCACCCGATACTGATACATACAGTGAGACCTCACTCTGGGTTAAACGGGAAACAATAACCCACTTTTTATTACAGATTTCTCATCTTGAAATGCTGTACGTCACGGCACAGCAGAGAGAGTGTGAACCCACGCCACTTTTTCAAGGCTTTTATGTTAAAGTAACGTGTCAGGATTTTTAGGTCTTAATGTGATTTGAAATACATTTTTATCACACACTATGGAAGCAAGAGGCAGAGAAAATGCTGATACTGCAAATGTGCTTCCAACACCTCTGAAAGACCCCACGCTGGCCAAGAACGAGACCCCCTGAGTATGCCCGCCCAGCCCAGCTGTTGCAGGAGGGGCACACACTGAAGGCCGGGATTCTCGTCGGTCAATCCTTGGATCAACACGTCTTTCGCCAACTTGAATGCTTCTTGGGAGTCAACATCTGCCTGGCTCTCTGGATCTCTGAGAAAAGTAACAAAATGACAAATGCATTGATGCTCCTTCTGTTGCTTTTGTTCAACCCCAAGAGCACTGTCCAGAATTGAAGAAACAAAACCTGCCTCTTCCCGCGAACTTCCAAACCCACCCTCCGGCACCTGCACCCTGACACGGGCCCGTGGCGCGGCTGGGGGAACAGGGCCACAGAGGCCCCATGAGGAGTGGCGTGGTCGCAGCCCCAAAGGAGGAAACATCCCAGCAGCCCCTTTCCTTAATCTTGTCAGACTGTAAAGGGATAACTATGGAAACAAGTTACACTTTCAGCTCAACCCATAATGCCACGCTCTGAATATTTCCCACAGGTAACACAAAATCAATTAAGGTAAGGATATATTTCAATACACTAAACTTGTTTCAATTATTAATGACATATTTTTAAATACTTTATCATTCATCTTAATCGTTCCAGACTGCTAAAGGCACCCAAACGGTCCCCCAAAGACAGCGCCGTAAACTGTCAGAGCGGAGCTCACCGGTAGTTGTCGTGAACCCACATGAGGATACTGTACATCTGCTCCCGGCACAGAGCGGAGGGGTGAGACAGGAACTCCGCCACAGGGCTCAGGAGTCCCCGGAGCTCCACGGGCTTCAATCTTGCCATCAGCTTGTAAATTATGTCCAAACACACTTTCTGTCTCTCGTCGTCTCTACGGTAAGAGGGATTTTTAAAAACACACAAATTCGACAGTTGTTATTACTAGACTTTCAGATATGACAGGTAACTTTTTCTTTTTTGTGATGTTCTGTATTTCAAAATATGATATTAGGGCTTCCCTGGTGGCGCAGTGGTTGAGAGCCCGCCTGCCAATGCAGTGGACGCGGGTTCGCGTCCCGGTCCGGGAAGATCCCACATGCCGCGGAGCGGCTGGGCCCGTGAGCCATGGCCGCTGAGCCTGCACGTCCGGAGCCTGTGCTCCGCAGTGGGAGAGGCCACAACAGTGAGAGGCCCGTGTACCACAAAAAAACAAACAAAAAAATATATATTATAGGTAATACTACACTTATATAAAAATTACATTCTTGAAAATAATTATCACGGGCTAGATTATTAAAAGTAAATTAACAACGTGGTATCTTGCCTGGATCCTAGAATAGAAAAAGGGCGTCAGTGAGGAAACTGCTGAATGCAAATAAAGTCCAGCCTTGTTCACAGACATGTACTAACGTTAACTCCTTGGTTGTGACAAACTCACCGTGATTATGTAAGATGGGGAACCTGGTGAAAGGTGTGTGGGAATCCTACGTACTATCTCTTACCTTTTCTGTAAAAATAAAATTATTCCAAAATAAAAAGTTCATTTTCAAAAACCCGGCAATGTTAAACAAAATAAGCTAAACAGAAAGGATGTTACGACTTTAAAAAATGGCTTCAAGTGCTAGTCACCCACTGGCGTGTCAAGCAGGGGGTTAAGTGCAGCCTGGGTCCTGACAGGGTGCACGCCTGCTTCCTCGTGTGTCTTCCTGCTTAAATAAGCACCAGCTGAATGCGCTATACACAGCAGATACTTAGTAAGCACTGAATGGAGAAAATCAGGACACAACGACACGGTTCATCACTATGGAAAAACGTGCACACAGGCAAGACGAGAAAAGACGCAGATGCAGAGGGAACACACACCCACGTAGCGACAACCTACAAGTGCCTTGAGTGGAGGGGAACGGCTGAGCAAAGGGACGTTTTACGAGCCAGCTGCATCCGAGGACGCACTCACCTGTGCCTCATGAGCTGCGCGAAACCCCTGCTCTCTAACTGCAGGTACAGGTCCGCCCTCTCGTCTGCACGACACAGCACCACCTCCAGGCAGAGCGTCTTCATCACGCCGTGGGCCCGCGGCAGCAGGAGAAGCACGGAGCTCATGAACCTGGGCAGCGGGCAAGGTCGGTGAGGAGAGGTGGCGCTGACCCCCACCACCACCCCCCATAACCCCCCGCCCCGAGGCAGGAGCAGGGAGGCGGCGCTGACCCCCACCTGTCGGCAAGAGGAGGGAAGTTCTTGGCGGCTCTGTTCAAGCACACGATAAACTTGTCCTCCGCCGTGTGCTGATGCCGCTTCAACTGCTTTACCACCATTTCACACACAGACTCCTCCAGCGTCTGAAAGATTAAGCTTGTCTCAAATACACACCAGGTGGGAACTTCGGTTAAGTACAGCGTCACAAGGTGGAGGCCCCGGGGGGCTCTGAGCACTGGGCACCTCCAGAGGCTAGGGGGCTGTGGCCACATGCCAGGCATCAGAGCGATCAAGATTATACTTCCTTCTGACACCAGAACGCTGCCCGCAAGTCACTTGAGAAGCTGAATGAAAACCAGTGACTCAACGGTGCTTAGTGTTCACCTCTCTGGTCAAACCAGTTTCAGAGAACTCGAGCTGCACGTGCCCTGCCCATCCCCCTGCACCTGCCTTCCCCCGCCACAGGTCCCCGGCTCCCCCACAGCCTGTGCCCACCAGGGAGCAAGTGCCCAGCCATAGAACACGGGACCCTGACGGCACGGAACAATGAGGGAGCACAAGGGGTGCTCGGGACCGGAGCCCACGGTCCAGGGGCCAGGCTGGTCAGTGGTCAGAACACGAGTGACCCCTACTTCTGTGTTCCACTCTGCTTTCCAAACTTCTACACTAAATCAATGATGCCATTTTATATTCAGAAAAGAACTATGTAAAACAAGAGGGTTTATCATTCCCATTAAGTTGAAATTTAAGTCATGAGAGATTAAGCCCGGGCTCTGCCATAATGTGCTCCACCCATGGTGAAAATTAAGCGTATTATGTAAATTGAAACCCACCATTAAAGGACATTAGAATCGTATCGTTACAAGATTGTGAATTTGAATACGTTTTTATTTTACAAAAATAGCTAGTAGTCCCGAAAATAAATTATAAGTGAAGTTTGATTTTCTTGGGGGGGGGGGGCGTTCTATTTCCTTTTAGCTTAATTTAATTTTGCTAAATGTTCTAAATCCAAATAAATGCCTTACTGGTGAAATGGTCAGGGGTCCAATATACTGTGGGCGGCCTTGGTGCCCTCGGGACACCCTGGCTTCTCCCAGGCCGCTCCTCGCCCTGGCTCCTTGCAGGTGGGGAGGGGACTGGAGACAGGAATTTGGGGACCACGAGCAAAGGCAGTTCTCAAGCCGTGAGGCCGGGGGAGAAGACACGGCAGCGAAGGAGAGGGCAGACTGTCCTGCAGGCAGTGACAAAGGGCCAAGGACTGGTCCAGCGTGCCGTCCTGGGCCGGCTGCAACCCGGCGTCTTGTCACCGTGGGGGACAGCTCTGCAGGCCCCAGCATGCTAAGCCACGGGGGACAGACACACGGTAGTAAGTTACAGCCTGCCATTTCCATACACGGCCCACGCGGTTCTACGCATGTCATAATGATAACTTATGGAGAATGTGTGCCGCACATCAGAGACGCAACCAGGCCCTTCCCACAGTCGTGCAGAGTGGGCAGGGCAGAGATGGAGAGCCCTTCCCCGAGAAGCCCTCTCCTACCCAACAGCTACATTACGTCCAGAAGTACAAGGGGAGGGCTCTAGCCGTTTACTTCGCCCAAACCACAGCAAGGCTCTACCAGGGCAGTTTCTCCAAAAGGGACTCCTGAGGCCAAGTTCAGAGGAGTGAAAGCTGCTTACATACTCATATCCTGATTTTTACAATAAAAAGAAAGTTACCACCTTTACATGCTTTGCCAAGTTTCCAAGAGTCCAAAATAAAAAAAAAAAAATCACGTCTTTTTAAAACACTGAGCACTGTACATAGTAGGAAAGAGAGTAAAATCGTACTAAATCCAGAATGCCCACTTTGGTTTCCTAGTGTAGAGGCTACAAGTATCAAGGGCCACGTCAAGTCAAAACTGAAAAACAAGTATTTATATAAAAGTGCACAACACACCCACCTTTTCTCTCCCGGTAAGGTGTCGGAGAATAAGTCCCAGAACTTCTGCTGCTGCCGCGTACACCTCTTTATATTTGACAAAGGACATGTTATTGACCAAAGGTTGGAAGTATCTATGACAAATGTAGAAAGTAAATAAGCATAACACCACCCATCCCATTGTCTGACAGAAGCGTATCACGACTTTACTCCCCACGCCCAGAGATGAATGGCACCTGAACAGGGGGCCCAGAACACCTGTGCGGCTCCAGGTGCAGAGGCATAGAAGCTCTGACGGCCGTGGGGGCTCGGCCTGCCGGGCCTGCAGTGAAATCAGCTACGACCTGACCCCGTTAGAGGCGTCTGTACCGCAGGAGAGGGACATCCAGAGACTCGGGGGTGGGGGGATGCTCCCCAGCCTCACGACAGCAGGACGTGAACTCAGAGAAGTCACCTGTCCAAAAGTTAACCACTTCCCGTTGACCCTGTGTTGGGCCGCACGTCCATCCGTGACACCAGGCGACTGGCGCCCCCGGTGCCGCAGAGGCTGACCCTGGAGGACCAACGAGAGAGCAAGAACTTCCAAAGAGACGGGAAATGTCGGCAGACATGAACTCGACCAAGTATCCAGCTCTGCACGGACCCCAGCTCCTCTCTGTGCAGTTAGGACTGTCCTGCTAAAGCCCCTCCATGTGGACGCCCCACCCCCGGGCGATGAGGGGCCGGAGGCTGCAGAGGTGGCAGAGCCACAGCGAAGGGCAGCAGGGCCCGGCCACCTGCTTCGTGGTCATGACCCTGACGTGAATGCTCTCCAGAGCTCATGCTGCTTTCAGGAATCAAGGGTGAAAATGTCACTTTAGAAAATAACAAAAAGAGCTAACACTTTGTCCGCCAAAACTACGTGAAAAAAATTACACTAATTTTTGAAAACTCACTTCCCTCATTCACTCCACTAACATATTTCTTCAAAATATTTTTAACATGGGTCCGAGTCCTTAAATTTACCAACATTAAACAATATTCCAGTCTCCAGTCCGATTCAGGTACACTCTAACCAAAAAAAGAAACAAACCGAAAACACGATACTTACCTTACACTTTCTATGCCACATTTTGGGTCGTATGGAGGCAAGTCATTGGCCATTACAATGCCTAATAACTGAATTCCTATGGAATTGTCTTTAGAATTAGGGTCTTTACTGGAAAACTTTTCAAACATTAACCTGAAACATGAGCATAAAGGAACAGTATAACTTGTCACACATAAGAAGCCGGAAGACAAACATAAAACTTTCTGTGGCTAATTTCAGGGTAAGAAATACTCCTTTTCCCACCCTCGTTGTTCACACCCAGGTTGCTCTGCCTTTGCAGCACAGGCACTAAGTACTAGTTACCATCTAATTACTGGTCCTAATCTCCCCTCGGCTGACACCTTTCGGCAGTTTTAGTTTGCCCCAGGTTGTGCCCGGCAGGAATCACCCCTGGGGGGCAGTGAAGGGCAGGGTAAACCCCACACCAGCAGACGATGGCCGCCCAGAGGTGCTTCTAGTAAGGAACGCGGAGCCTGCATTCATTAGTGGCAACATTCCACCTACCTGTAGATTCCACTTCGGATCACATTCCTCCTTCTACCCATGCAAGTAATTTTCACTGTAATGATCGCGCACAACGTGCTAGGTGTAAAAGATCTTTAAACGATATTGCAAAATCTAGTAAATTTATACCTGTAAGGGATGGATAAACAATCCTTCCAGCACTCAACAAGTGTCTTTATAATTTCAAGGTTATGTCGAAACACAGCTCTTTTTTGATGAAAAACGTGTTTCATTAGAAAATGAAGCAATCGATTTGCTAACACTTCATCTTTGGGGACCCCCTAAAAAGGTATAGAAATTCTATGTAAATACGTAGCACTGCATTCTGGGAAAGCATTTTTTGACCCGAAAGTCGATGTATAAAAGAAAGCTGGCATTCAATGAGGAGTCTGCTTCGTGGTTAAAAGCCACCTGTGCGACTGTAACTCGAAGGCTTTACCTAGCGGGCCTCCACCCAGCAGGCGGAGAGGCCACCAGGGCCCTGCAGCACCCCTGCCCCCGCCAGACACTCGTACCCTTCCGAGGGCCTCTGCTGGGACCTCCCTATGGGGAAGATGCCCCCCACCCACCCACTGCGTTCCTCCCAACCCCAGGGTCCCACCAAACTGCTGGAGCCTTTCTGCTGGGGCTCCCTCTACCATGAGATGACACCCACATCTGTGCTGGCCCCCTGACCCTTGACCGGGGAGGCTGTCCCATGGGGTACAGGGAATGGGTGTCATGGGGAGGGAAGACGCGCTTCCTCTGGTTTCAGCCTCTTGCTCAGACTATTGCAACAAGCGGTGAAAGGCTCACTGTGACTTTCCCCCTGGCTGGCGCTCTAATCAGCTACCCTGACACCTGGCAGCTCACTCCTAGCCCAGCTGAACGCCTGACGTCTGAATCAACCTCTTTCAATGGCGCCTCAGTTAGACTTGGTTTGCTGCGAAATGAGACGGGCACATCCCGACACAAACACATGGGACAGCTCCGTGGACACATGTTATGTTTAATTAGGGCCATCCCAGGACATCTTTCCATGAGGACTCTGGACACTATTAGTGCTGATGTCTTTAAGCCAGCGGGCAGAGCTCCAGCACACAGACCCACACTGCGTCAGGACTGGCTGGTGCCCTTCTCCAGGGGCACTTCCTTAGCAATCTCAGCCATCACAGGCCACCGTCACACTCTGGGAGTAGGGAGGCTGGCAAGACGAATGCCAGAGGCTCATGACCTCAGTCAGAGGAGGCGTTTTCCGAACCTCACACTCAGGGTCTACAGACGTTTATTTTACACGTACTTTTAATAAACCAATGATCAGTTTCCAAGTTCCTAGCAAGTTAAAGCAATAAGCAAAACAGCACAAACACCTGACAGCTTAAAACTAAAAGCAAGGCTGGAGGAATTAACGAAAGCAGACCGAACAAGACACAACTGAGGCAGTAAAACGAAGCCGCCTGGGACAGCAGCAGCGCAGACGGGCATGACCCAGGCTGGAAACACTGAGGACGGACAGGAGCCTGGATCAAGTCCAGCGCTGCTCTGGGAGAGGACACCAAAGGCGCATCTGCTCTCACCACAGGAGTTGCTACTCCCGTCCATGAAAGAACCGTGGCCACGATCTCAACCACCATGTAGTGGATCCCGCCCCCAACGTTGTTTTCAGAGACCACCAGCTGCAGCAGGGGGCCGATCCAGTGCTTCGCGTGAGGCCGGAAGACCTAGGTGAGAGTTCAAAGGTCACATGTCACAGGAATGCCCTGAGTAACCAAGATGTGAGTTCAGGAACATCATTCTACGTTACGACTCGACCTAAATTCAAAACAGGTGTAAATGCCAACAAGTATGCTGCTTAATTCGATTAGATTCTCAGCTGAAGTCTTTCCTCATGGGTCCTGAAACCACAGCTCAAAGGAAATGGATTCTTATTGATCTGCTCTTTGCTTAAAACCCTTCTGCTATACCTACGCTCGGAAAAATAAAAACGAAGGCATTCTACACCAACCTCTCCCCATCTGAGCAACATGCAGCCCTGGAGGATCCTACTTTTACCGGCTGCAAATGCACAGGGCAAATTAGAAAGGAGAATATAAAAATTAGGTGCATGAGGCTAATTTGTTTTTTCACTTCTTCCCATGCTGTAGAAGTCATTCTGCTACATACTACACATGCCCAAGATCTCTGAAATCCAAAGCATCTCCATATACTAAATGCCATTTAATCTATTTCAGAAATTGCAGACTGAAGTGTAACTCAGACTATCAACCTTCTTCCCCTCTGCCACCTTCTTTTTCCAAATGTTTTCTCATCTACTCTCACAGCTTAAATCTGTGTGGTCGCAAATTGTTTCTGATCATGTACTCCGTAGGTTAAAAAAAAGTTTATACTCTCCACGTATGTCTACTGGCTTATTTATAAATTTAAAATATAAACTTCTTTCCTATATTATTAAATTGTAAGAAAAGGATAAATTTAAGGCTCAAGCTTTAAAAACAGCTGTAAACACAAGTTCTCATCTTTCGTTCCACAGGACAATGGGCCCCCCGCTGTTCCCGAGCTCTGGGAGTGTGCGATGCTGCGGGCCACCTGCAGTGATTCCAGAGGCACCTCATGCCACACGTGTAAGCACAGCTTAGCAGCCCCCTTATCGAACCAAAAACCAGACACCGGCTCCCTTCTGCCAGCCATCAAGTCAGCACCTACAGCAGCACCAGCTGGAAATCATGTGTGAACCCCAAGTACTGTGGGCTGAACTGTGAGCCCCAAAAGGATGCCGAGGTCCTCCTAACTCCCCGTATCTGTAAATGTGACCTTATTTAGAAATGGGGTCTTGGAAGATCGTCGAGTTAAAAAGAAAATCATCAGGGTGGGCCTTAACCCTAAGTAACAGTGTCTTTATGAAAAGGGAAACTTTTACACATGAGGCACGTGTGCACACCGAGGGAGAAGACCACCCACAGGCCAAGAGATGCCCGCAGCCCCCGGCTGGGAGAGGCCCAGTCACAGCTTCAGCAGGAACCACCCAGCCGACACCCTGGCCTTGGGCTTCTGGCTCCAGCGAAAACGGGCTCGTGGTTTCTGTTGCCTGAGCCCCGCAGCTAGAAATCAAGCGTGACCCTGAGGGAGGGGCCCTGCTGCAGCCCCAGGCCAGGCCTCTTCTCCGCTTGAGGGCCTTGAGGGGCTTGCCGTTCGCTGCCTGGGAGGGCCCTCCTCCCAGCCCCCTTCAGCGGCTCCCTCTGCCTTTGCACAGCCCCCTCTCCAATGGACAAACACAGCAATGATATGAGTTACCGGGAATCTTTCCCCACCTTCTTTGCTGCTGTAAACCAGGAAGGCTGGCAGCCATAAGAAAACTGCCAACACATATACTTCCTAACACAGGTCACTTCTAACTCGAAAGAATTTAATTTACGTGTTTTACAAGAAAATGATAGAAGAATGATGCTGCGCAAATAACACAAGTTGGCGAACTGATTCAGAGAATAACGCCATGCTCTGACCCTTTACATCTTTCTTCACTGTGGGTATTTTTTTTAAGTAGATGCATGTAATTGCAAAGAACTTTTAAAGAAATCCTAAATTACTTACTTCCTCTGTATTGACAACAAGCTTGGCTAAGAAGAGACGGATATTTAACGATACTGATGGATCTCCTAGTTTGTCGTGAAGAAATTTCATCCATGGAGGGAGACTTCTTGGCACTGAACCCTGAAATAATACACTCAAAATTACTTCAGTAAGGAAGAGGAACCAAACAGCTTCGTATTTTGACACTATGAGACAACAATGACAGGGCAGGAGACGGGTGACAAGACATCACGTGTCTGAGACGGAACCCAGTTTAGGCTTCGATGTGAACCGCTCGCTCTCAGCGTGACAGGGCGAGCAGCGGTGAGCGAGACCAGGAAGATCAGCGCGCCTGCGAACCCACACTGCAGCCCCGGCTCAGCCCAGGCACCTCTTCTGGCTGAGTGGCCTGCAGCCTCTGCATGTGCCGGACCAGGGCCGCCATGGGGGCCATGCACTCGTGCCGATTTAGCTCGTCCATCTCCAGCTCCAGCACGTCACCTGGGGCCTCGGGGTCTGGACGCTCCTGGGGAGGGAGAGGCCGGTGAGGTGGCGGCCCACAGCGCGCTGCTCCGAGGAGAGCTATCACGCAGGGGACCTCACGTCTCCGCGTGTCCTCGGGAAGTACCCCATCCCCCCGCCCCCGGCCACACTGGCTCTCCTCCAGGCTCGCGCTCAGGTCAGGGTGTCACTGCAGACACCGCTGCTTCGGACCAAGTTCAGTCGTGTGCACCCCGGTGGGCCCAGACCCTCTACATCTTGAGAGCCGCAGCCTGCATCATTCTTCGTTGCCACTTTATGTAGAAAGTAGAGCTACTGAAGTAGAATTATAGGATAAATTTTTACCGATTTTTCTCAGTACTTTGAAAAACTTTGTAAACTCCTTAATTTGCCCTAAAATTTCAATCAATGATAGAACAAAACCTTTAAAACATTCTTGATCCTTTTTAAGAAAATAGAGCAGGAATAATCATTTTATAAGTGTGATGCTGAACTGAGGTTTTACATACACGTATGGTGTATTTCACACACACACAACTGATCTGGGTGGTTCCTAGCACAGATGGCTTCCAGGAAAGAACAGCGTAAGAAACGCTGAGAGCACAGTTTGGATAAAGGTCGGCCTAGGCTACTAAATGCTTGTGGAGAGTGGGCAGAAAAAGGAATAAAAAAGGCCCTAGTGAATTCCGTCATTCTGTCTGCCCTGGTGGCAGTAACTACTCCAGAACATCTCCTCCCAAGACGGACAGCCCTGGACACGTAGTCCTCTCACAACCTCCGTGCCCGTGGTGTCTGGCCCCAGGCGATGGGTAACGTCTACAAACTGGGGCAGAAGAGAGAGGCGGGGTGTCACGGGTTAGTGACAGCAGGCTCACTCAGCACCGAACAGTAACCGACACACAACCAGGGTCACGGGAGATGAGAGAGACAGGCGCACCCAGCAAGCCCCCCGGAGAGGTGGGAAAGGAGTGCGTGGCCACGGGCGGCCGTACCTGGGCCCACTCAGCACGTGGGCAGCCAGAGCCACCGCCACGCGAGGGGCCGCTCACGGGGCGGGCTGCCTGCAGAGCTGGGACGGGGCAGGGGGTGGGAGGCGGGGTGGGGTGGGGGAGGGTTCCCTCTGAAAGAATGACCAGCGTGAGGTCAGCCCAAGCTAGAAACGGAGTGCTGTGCCGGAAAAGCGGCTCCGTGAGCTGTGGACGACCCCGTGAGCTGCTGGACCCCGGAAGAGAGACTGAGCTCAACCTCTCAAAGCAGCCGTCAGACCCAGTGCACCCCCTGCCCGTCACCAGAGCCCACCCTTCAGGGAGGAGGCTCTGCTCAGGCCGGGGCACTGACAGCAAACACCCCTCCAGGGGGCGGGGGGCAGGGGGGAACGGACAACGGTCAGCCAGCACGGTCAGCTCTCTCAGGAGGGCCTCACGCAGCTCTGATGCAAACACTGACCTGACCGCGGGAGGAGCCCGGCTAACGTGAACCCGCCCTGCATGCTGGCGGGGTCAGACGCTGAACCCCAGGATGAGAGGCCGGCGCCCTGCCGCCCCCAGGCTCCCCTTGCCCCCCAGACAACAATGTTCAGTAATCACCCGTCTCCAGAAACGGCCGGCGGTGGACTGAGGGTCTTGGGAGCCATACGAGTAGCTCTGAACTCCAGTACAAAAGTCGAACTGACTCATCTCCTCACTCAGGCTACTGTCTGCCAGATACGACAAGGAAGACATATAACACGGTCCGCCTGAAGCAAAAAGAGAAGGAACTGCATTTACTCAAACTAGTAAGAAATGGGTTTCTCTACGCTCAAGTGATACCCGGATACCTGCACCGAAGGCGTTCGTCAAACCTGTGGCTCTCACTTACCACCCAGATCCACAAGTAAAAAGAGCCCGGGGGGACCTCCTTGCACTCTGTCCCCACTGAGCAGTTACTCTCTGTGGCAAACAAAGGCATGAAGTCGAACTAGATCCGGTTTTTGGATGTGATGCTAACAGAACTTCTTGCACTGAAAATTCTGATGATGTACACTCTGCCCATAAAGCCTAACGTAAATGCTGCAAGAGATACTACTGAGAACTAACTAATTCAATGTAAGGAACTTAACTGGTCCAGATTTTATCCTCAAATCAAGAAGAAAAAAAAAGCTATGAAGAAAATTAAGCAAAAAATTGAAACCAGGAGCGTGTGGAGGGAGAGAGAGTTGATTCTAAACAGGGGGGCTAGGAGAACTTCCTTCAGGGGAAGGGGCCATGCTGGCCTCTGGGGCCGAGATTAGTCCACCTAGGGGAACAGCACAGCAACTCCCTGGGGCGCAGGGAGCAGGCATGGGTATAGCGGGGAGGTGGGAGCCGATGGGAGGTTTGGAGGAGAGGAGGGGCAGCATGGGACTGTACTTTCACACAGGGTTCTGAAAGTATCTAAGTAACACACAAACATAATCCAAAAACAAGCAAATAAATGCAGGTCAATCTTGCGTTTGTTAAAAAAGCGTACCACATCTGAGCCCCCTCTGGCCACCTAGAGATGTTTCTGTGCTGTTCAAGTTTAACTAACTGCATTTCTTTCAAAGTACAATTCCATTTGCCACTTAAAAATAAAAATTTTCAAATTCAGTTTCAACGTTGGGGTATTTAAAGTATTGTCTATTTATATAACAAATACCAACTACTGGAATCTTTGTCATCATTTTGAAAACGTCCTACCTGAGTCCCCATTTGCTGCTTCCCTGGCTTCTCTCCTAATTTCAATGTACCTCTTCTTTCTTTCCATAGGAACCTATTAGGCAAAAACAGACAATTTAAGATTTCTTAGAATCTTGGTCACATATTTTCTATTTTAGTAGCAATCTGGCAAAAATCACAAATATTAACTTTTAAGCAAAAACTTTAACCGCACTTAAAAGCACTGAAAACCCCCTACAAAGACAGGCGGGCGCCCTTCAGGAAGGCCCCCCACCCCAGCCGGGTGCCGGGAGCTGGTGCCCCCCCTCGGGCTCTGGGACCCGCGTGGGCTGCACCCCTCCAGCCACAGGCCTGGGGACCCGCCGTCTGCACTTATAAGCCTCAGTTCCCTGGACTGCACAGTCATAACAGGTCACAGCACCTCACGGCTGTGGCGGAGTTCACAAGTAATGCACGGTCAAGTGTCTGAAGGCTTAACGGACGTGTGTGTTTATTATTTCATGTCTTTAGTTCTTTGAACACAGGCCTAGAAAGAACTTCCCAGTCTTGTTCCAAAAGGGCTCAAGGCGGGAAGCAAGCACTGGCCTGAACCTGTGAGCCACCAGGCAGACTACGAGGGGTGGAGGCCAGAACACCAGCCCGCCCCCCAGCCCCCGCTCACTCTGCCCACCCTCCCGCCCACCGGGCTATGAAAGGCTGCTGCCCCCTAGCCTCCGCTGAGCTCGACTGAGCCTGAGCTTGGCTCCTTTGCCAGAGCATCTTCCCCCCAAGACGTCTGCTCCCGGCGCCCGAGATGTGCCGACCCTCCCACCAGGGCCCCCAGGGCCTAACCCTGTATCGGGGTGGATCTCAACATCACTGACCAGAGGAACTTCAGAAAACAACTTCAGGGATGTGCCCTAAGAGCTCCTTTCAGTGGCATTTTCTCTCCTTTACAAGTTGAGGGAAAACCCGAGTCATGACCAACTTTTTGTACTTGCCTGAGGTTGTATCTCCAGTCAAACTGTAAGAAGCTGCCAGTGTTTACAGTGTACAGCAGACGTGAGTACTGGGCAGTTACTGTTGAGCGCAATGTGTGTGTTTCTCTATAAGCATTTGCTAAGTGTTTGTAGCCTGGAAACACCACGAAAGATTTCACTCACCTCCACTTCTATGGGAAACGTGTAACAGCGCTTCAGGTCTATCAGATTTTCAAAAATGAGCAAGTTCTGTGAATGCAAAGCCCCACATGAAGATGCCTGAGTGCCAGGTGGTGATGCCGGGCGCTGACGCCACCCCGGGGTCCCGCCCTCCGCGTCCGCATGCAGGGCTGGAGGAGCACACCCACCGCGGCTCGGGGGGCGCAGACCCCGGGCAGCCCGGTCGGCAGTCGGGAGGGGCCTACCTTCTCCGGCTTCTCACTGAACAGGAAGCCCTGGTAAAACTTGAGCTCGGTGAAGACACAGCGGATGGCGGCGATGGCGCAGTTGTAGGCGGCACAGTGGTACAGCCGCCTGCGCTCCAGCAGCTGGGCCTCCCCCGCCATGTTCTCCGTGAAGGCGTTGTGGCACAGCCTGCGGGCAGCCGGGCGAGTGTCAGTCCATCCAGGGGGGTGAGCCGGCCCCACGGTGCCCACACCTACTGGGGCTGCAACAAGCCGGGTGGGCAGCGGCCCAGCCTGAGGGGCAGGAAGGTCTCTACCAGGCGGGACCTGAACTGACCCTGGGGAAGCAGCATGCGGGCACTGTGAGGGCATGGAGGGGTGGCAGTGGCGGAGGCAGGGGTGGCTGCCACACCCAGGAGCCCGGTCTCGCCCGGCCGGCTGCGTGCGGCCGGCCACCGTGAGCACGTGAGCATGGTGCGCACGTGAGCACGGTGCGGTCAGAACACGGCCATCCCACATCTACGCTGCTGCCAGCTGCTCCACAGGGCCCAGGAAGCCGGAGCAGTTACCGCCCAGCCCTCGAGGGGAGAAGCCTGCCGGCCCCTGCTACTAGGACGAGGTCCCTCTGAAGGGCTTCAGGCTGGGAAACAAAACAATCAGGTTCCTGTAACATATGGACGGTCACTCTGGCAGCGGGGCTGAGAGCGGCAGGCCTCGGGGTAGGGAGACTTATTACACAGGAGGCCACTGAGGCGCTTCACCAGCAACCCCAGTGCCACACGAGCCACTGGTTCCAGGAGCCCCGCGGACATAATCCACCAGCTCTGGGGCCGGCAGGGTGTGTGCAGAGGTTGAAGAGATTCAGAAGGAAAAATAACACGACCTCCAAGGCGCTCATGGTGACAACGTCATCCACTGAGGAGGACATGCGAAGAGAGGGTTGGAGGAGCTGAAGGTGAGCCTGCAGAGACCTGGCACGCCGGTGCCCGACACTCAGAGGAGCCTCACCAGAAGGCCGGCTTCAGAGGAAATGGATCTGACTACTCTGTGCGTTACGAAACGTCTGCTTAGAAGTATGTGACACTCCTTTAATTTTGAATGATAGAAAAAATAAAATACACTAAATCCCTCCTTACTGTGAATCATACCACTAGAAACATATCAAGCTATTGAGGGAGAAAAGACAGTGGGAAAAAACAGTAAAAGAAAAAGCTTTACTCTGCATAGAAGATGTGTCTAGGATAGAACGTTACGCAATAACATGCTGAATTAATGTCCATCTAAGTAGTCTGTACATAGGAAAACTATAAAAATTCGTTTACACATTTATTCACATTATATACATGTGTAAAAATATACGCATCACAAATATTAACAAATTAAATACAATCCGAAATTAAGTAAACCCTTACTTGATGAGGGTCTTTGTAAGCTCATTTCCTTCTGGGACACGCGAGCCGTGGAACACCTGATTAATTTTAGATTCCTTGGAGTGAACATCACCTTTCGGAAGACGAGAGTACATCACATCGAGCAGCTTATAGTAGCCCATCTTCTTGGTGATTTGAGTATCAAAGGAAGATTCATTCAGCTAAGAAAAGATAACATGAAAAGTATTTTACTGACTAAATGAAATTTAATACTCAACGCCCTTTACAATGAAAATAATTTTAATAAAGATGTTAAACCACTTCAACAAAAAGTAGCCCAAGAGCTAAAACGTGGATGTAAGTGTTGATGTGTTCTATTTAGTGTGGCAGCAAGTACTGACTTCACCTCAGTGAAACTCATTTGGGACTTCTGGCCTCCAAAGCTGTGAGAGGATAAACTTGTGTTCTAGGCCACCAAGCTTATGGTAATTTATTACGGCACGTTAAGGAAACTAATACACATTTTGGTACCAAGAGCTGGAGCTCTACTGCAACAAATGAAAAAAATACGTTAAGTGGCTTTGGAATTGAGCAGAGGGTAGAGGTAGAAAAAATTTTTGCCATGTATGACAGAAAAGGCCTAGCTTGCCCTGTAGAGACCACTGTTAGGAAATATCGACATTAAAGGCACTGCTGGCGAGGACTCAGAAGGAAGTGAACAGAAAGCCAATGTTGTCTTAGGGAATGCCCATCACCATAAACATATTTTTATTAGAAATATGGACATTAAAGTAGTTGCTGGTGAGGTCTCAAAAGGAAATAAGTACCAGATTTTTGGAAACTGGAGGACAGAGGATCCTTGTTAGGCGGCTAACAAGAAAACTTAGCTGAACAGTCTTCTGAAGTTGTGCAGAAAGCAGAACTTGCAGGCTATGCACTTGAATACTGAGCTGAGAGGATTTCCAAGTAAATTTGCTGGAGGTACTGCCTGGCTTCTCCTTTGCCGCTTATAATAGAATGTGAGGTGTGAGAAATTACTTGAGACAAAAACAGTCAAGCAAAAAGAACCAGAACTTGATGACCTGGGAAGTTCTCAGCCCGTGCAGACTGTAGAAGACGCTAGCGTCAGGAGACTGGCTGCTGGGAAAGCATGCTTCGGCGAGAAGCCTGAGGGCATGGCTGAAGAAACGAAGCCTGTGGCTCACGGCTGCGCGCGGCCACCTCACAGAAGCCACGCACAGGGAAGGGACTCTCCTATCTCAGAGAGGGAATCTCCAGAATGAGCATGAAAGAGACAGAAGGTTTCTGAGAATGTTACACCAGATGAACTGAAAGGGACAGAGACAAAATGAAATGGAAAAAAGGATGCTGTACTCCCCAAATTCTACAGGCAACAAACAGACAAAGCTACTCAGCTGCAAACACCTGCTAACCTTCAAGAAAAAGGAAGAATGACTCCAAGGATGGAGTCTCTGCCCAGAAGGCAGAGCACCAGGCCACAGGGCATTATTCCCAGGTCTTGAAACCTAATGGATTTGCCCAGCTGGATTTTAAACTTGCTTTGGAAAACAGACTCCTTCCTTCCATTTTCTCCTATTTGGAACAGGAATGTCTATAATTATCATCCTATACCTGTCCCACCACTGTGTTCTGGAAGCAAATAATCTGTTTTCTAGTTTCACAGGTCCAAAAATGGAGAGAGTTTGGCCCCAAGATGGATCACACCCAAAACCTACCCATATCTGGTTTATATGATTTAGATGATGAGATTTGGGACTTGTGCTAATAATATTTAGATGAGGTTTTGGACTTAAAAGTTGATGTTGTAATGGGTTTAGACTGTGTCAGGCTGAATAACAGCCCCAAAAAGATACCCACATTCCAATGCCTCAGACCTGTGACTGTTACCTTGTACAACAGAAGGGATGAGACAGGTGAAATGAAGCAAAGGACCCTGAGAAGATTATCCAAGTGGGCCCGAAATGCAATCATATTTACAGGCAGGAGGCAGAGAGAGATTAGACAGAACTGCGGAAGCTGGAAGCACCTAAATGTCCATCGACAGAGGAGTGGATAGAGAAGCTGAAGCTGTGGTGCACAGATACGATGGAATACTACTCAGTCATGAAAAGAATGAAATAATGCCATTTGCAGCAACACGGATGGACCCAGACATAATCATACTAAGTGAAGTCAGACAAAGACAAACACCATATGTATCACTTATATGTGGAATCTAAAGTATGACACAAATGAACTTAGTTACAAAACAGAAACAGACTCACAGGCACAGAGAACAGACTGGTGGTTACCAAGGGGGAGGGGAGGCGGAGCAGATAAATTGGGAGTTTGGGATTAGCAGATACAAACCACTACACATACAACAGATAAACAACAAGGACCTACTGTATAGCACAGGAAACATTCAGTACCTTGTAATAAACCATAATGGAAAAGAATTTGAAAAAGAACAGACACGTGTACATGTATAACTGAATCACTTTGGTGTGCTCCTGAAACTAACACAACACTGTAAGTCAACTACACTTCAATAAAAGAAGAAAAATGGCGGAGTGTTTAAAACAGAAGAGGAGGACGACGAAGCCAAGTGACCTGAGAAGCACGGGAAGGGGCACCGTGGCCACGAGCCGAGGGGTGCTGCTGCCTCTGGAGGCTGTTGGCAGGGCGAGCAGTCTCCTCCCCAGAGCCTCCGGAGCAAGTGCAGCCCCAGGAAACGGTTACTGATTTCTGGTCTCCAGAGAAAATACAGATTTTCTCATTTCTATTTCTATTCAGGTTCTGATTTCTATTTCTCCAGAGAAAATAAAGGCCTGTGGCTCTAAGCCACATCTGTGGTCCCCTGTGACAGCAACCTGAGGAAACTAACGCACACACCACGTGCCTGCAGGCTGAGACCAGGACATGGAGGCGACGCTCCCTGAGCTGCACACGCCCCTGACTGAACACATGGCAGTTTCTAACGACACTGACCATGGAGACCTGTCAACTCTTATTAACATTCAATTTAATAACAGACTACGATACCTTTATAAATCTGGACTTCAACACATCAATGGCATCCACCACAATGCTGCTAAAGAAGTCTCTCAAAGCACTCAAGTCACAGTGCCACAACAGAGTGAGGAGAACGCGGTCCACAGTCGCTTGGCGGGTGACGCTGGGAAGGAGGTCATCCCTCCTGAACATCCCGTACACACTATCCAGAAGCCCTAGCTGTGTTGCACATGAACTCCTAAGAAAAAGAGAAAATTACATGCACATTCAGGATTGCAACAAATATTTCATGACGGCCTACTACATTACAAGCAAAGTGAACGCCACTGACTATGAATCAGAAAAATAACTTTGAAGATCATATGTATAGAAACCAGGAAATACAAAAAGCATTTATACATAGGTCATGTTATTTTAACTCATCCCCAGAAATCCTCATGCCTATTTAGGCATTAGGAAAAAGAATTTTTTTCATTTACTTTCAATATGGTCTTTCTGGAAGGCTTTGGAAGAGACTCAGCCTCGACACCATCATGTATCCCAGAACCTGAAACTCATGAATCCTGATCAGACAATTCCAGCCTCTTCCTCAGTAATGAACCACCATTCCTACTTGCCAGGCAGAGAGAATTCAACTGGCCCTTTGTTTTCTCATCTGGGTAACACGGTATATGAATGATCACCTATACGATTCCGTCTATACATCTATTAATTAAGAATAGCGTTAGCTTCCCCGCCTATAAAAATAAGAGGTTAGGACTGAATGATCATTAAAATCCTTTCCAGTTCTAAAATCTCGATGCTCAGAAGTTAGCTATGACCCAGAGCAAAAATACTGGATTTGAACGTCATTCAGTCACAAAAATTTGAGGTTGCAGGACACCACTAGATCTACATGGGCTCTGCAATATTCATCTGGACACTGTCCTAGATTTCAATTCTCTCAAGGAGCACCCTGCTTTGAGCACAGTGGAGATGCACAGCCCTTACACAGAAACCTAAAGGAAAGAGGAGGAAAAGAAAAAGAGCATAAATGGGCCAACAGATGGTTTACTGAAAAATAAATGCAAATGAGCATTAAATATATGAATATATGTTCCATTTTACTCATAATAAAAGAAATACAAATTAGAGCAACACTGAGAAATCCTTTCTCCCCTATTAACGCTGGAAAAAATCCAAGTGTTTGACAATATACTCTATTGGCAAGACTGTGATGAAACATACTTTCATCCACTGCTGGAAGAAATGCAAATAATACAGCCTCCAAAAGGGGATGTGGTGATATCTAGCAAAATCACAAATGCATTTACCTTTTCACTCCCATTTACAAATCCACTCCAAAGCTACACTGGCAAAATACAACATGACATGTGCACAGGGCTATTCACTATGCCATTATTCTCATCAGCAAAAGACTGACCAAAAGCCCATCAGTAGGGGCTGCTTCAAAATACTTGGTACTTCCACACAGTGAATAATTACACAGCTGTTTAAAAAAAAAAAAAAGGAAAGCAGAAGATCTCTACGTGCTGATTTAGCATGATCTGTAGAAAACATGAAGTAGAAAAAAAGGTGAAAGGGCAGAAGACGATAGGAGAGGGAAGCAAGGCTCCTGAATGTAGCGCATTACGTACTTCTAACGTTCGAATCACGTTATGTATTTTACATATTCAATAAGAAAATTAAGTCCAAAAAAAAAACACAAAAATTTCTCAGCTCTGAAAATGAATTAAAGCATACCTAATGAATTGGTATAATAACTGCACAATGAAAAACACTTTCAAGTGATTCTGGAACACAAAATTTGACTGTATATCCTCAGAGAATATATTCTAAGTAAATTATAAATAAAATTTAAAATGTTAACTTCATCCAGCTATGATTATTCTTAGTAGTAATACTGGTAGTGTTAGTTTTGAAAATATTTTATGTGTATTATAGGATAAAGCAATTAAATACTGGTGAAATGTTATTAAAAACAACACTGAACAGAAAAAAATTAAAATCTACAATGTAAGGGAAAAATAATAAAAGTAATAAAAAGCCCATAATGTTAAGATTGAAAGTATCAGGATATTTTTCTTTTCCTTAAAACAAACAAAACTATTCCTCAGTACAGCACTAACAAGTAGTAGTGCTATAACCCTGTAGCACTAAGTTCACCGAGGACCCAGCCTGTGGTCTCTAGGTGCCGTTTCACGGGGCTCTCTAGAGAAACAGCTTGACTCTGGGTCAAGGTGAGCCTGTGGTGATCTGCTGAGCCAGAAGACATGTAAAAGACATCAGAGATTAAGGAAGGCTGCCCAAGAACCTAGGAGCCGGCCGCCATGGACTCCCACTGCCACAGATGGGAACGGTGTGAACATAAAAAAGAATAACAACTGCCACTGATTGAAATTTACTTCTGTTTTGTTTTTAAAAGTTCTAAAATTGAAAAATATTAACTAATTTTCACAGAGACAACTGTAGCATTGGAGTAAGTTTTAGAACTGGGATGTGAAAAATCCTCCCATTTTGTCTCTCTTTTTCAAAATTGTTTTGGCTGTTAAGGGGTATTTTGCATTTCCATATAAATATTAGGAACTGCTAGTCAATTCCTGTACCCAAAAACTGAGGCTTGCTGGAATCTGGATATGGAGTGCATTAAACCTAGCAATTTGAATAGAACTGCCATGTTAACAATATTGCATCTTCCAACTCATGAGCATGGACTATCTCTCCATTTACTTAGATCTTTAATTTTTTAATTTCCTTCAGCAATAGGTTGTAATTTTTGCTGTACAAGTCCTGTGCTTCTTGTGTTAAGTTTATTCCCAAGTGTTTTATTCTTTTTGGTGCTATTATGAATGGTATTACATTTGTAATTATAGTGTCAAACGTTCTCTGTTCATAAACAGAACTACCACTGACATTAGAATACTATGTATTCTGAATCCAACAAATTTTCTATGATTGTTTATTGGTTCGAACAGTTTCTTGTAGATCTTTAGGATTCTCTGCCTTGTGCCATCTGTGAGTAGAAACAGTTATACTTCTTTCTTTCCAAGTTGACTGCCTTTTATTTCTTTTGCTTGCCTGACTGCAATGGCTAGAACCTCCAGGACTATGTTGGATAGAAAAGAACAGACGTCCTCGCCTTGTTCCAAACTTTGGAGGAAAATTCAGCCTTTCACTATTAAATATTTTGTTGGCTACTGGTTTTTCATAGATGATCTTTTGCAAGTTTTATCATCGATGAGTAAATGAGCACTGGATTTTGTCAAAACTTTACCTGCATCTACTGAAATAATGCACTCATCGTTTTCAAGGACAGAGATGATAATCTCCCACAGAAATAAAACACATATGGTTCCTGGAATCCCAGACTAGGAATGACTCACTTTCTGGCTATCTTCCTGAAAGTGGATTGAAATAACTCTTCCATAACATGCTGTTGCTCCCGACAAAGAATTTCTGTCATCAGCTCCAACAACACGGGACTCTGCGATAACTCCAATGCATCCAGAAGCTAGAGAAGAAACACACACCAATAATAATGAGGATGATGATGACAATAATTGCATTGGATTTGTTTTTTGACAGTTCAAATAAAAAGGGAAAGCAAATTATAACAATTTCACAAAGATTAACAAATGCTAATATATGTCATTTTTGCAGCTATGGAATGCCTGGCATATAACAATGTTCGTTAAATATTTGAGTTTTGATTGTCTAAAAGTTTTGCAGATATTCTTCCTCCAACAGTGTTTGGGGCCCTCTCTTCACCTCCACGAGGCCTCTCCTCGGCTCCGGGCCCTCTGGGGGCGGCAGCGTGCGCCCTTCACACCACCCTCACTGCACAGCACACACACTCCAGGCTGTGGGTCCAGTGTTCTCATCTCACCTCCCATCTTCCATCTCCATGTCCTTTTGCTCTACTCTCTAGGAGACAGCTGCAATCTTATCTCCCATTTGGTGAAGGTTTTTAAATTTTTCTTTTGTGTATTTAATTTCCAAGAGCGCTTTCTTGTTCTAGTTCATGCACTTGATATACTGTCTCTCCTCTCTGAAGCTGCTCTGAACAGTCTCTTCGACGTTCTTATCTCGACTTGTTGCCTCTGCTCCCTCTGAGTTCCTTTCTCCTGTTGGTTTACATCTTTCTTAGACTGGAAGCTTTCTTCAAAGGTGCCGCGACTGTCTGCACTTGCATTTACGTTAAGGGAAAGTACTAAAGATCTACCCAGAACCTTTGTGGACGTGACAACCATCTGCTGGCAGATTGCTGGGGAGCAGGAAACTCAGATGGTACCAGCATGATGGTGCAGAAAGAACACAGCATTCGACAGAGAAATGAGGAGGTTACCACGTCAACCAGGCCACCAGATGCGAGGTCGCTCACAAGGGGACGTGCACGACACATGCCTCCAGGTGTGGGGTTGTTGCCAGAAAGGTTAGCCTGAATCTCACGGCCAAGCTTGAAGCCTAACTTCCAGTTTAGAGGAAACACAGAGGGTGAGGAAAGCCAAAACGCACCTCAAGGGAGCAATCAGACAAACAGGACAGCATCCGAGAGACGCGCTCGGGCTACTTCCAAAACCCAGTGTCGCAGAGAAATAAAAGGGATGGGGGTGAAGCAGTCCTGGATTTAAAGACACCAGAGACATGACATTCGAGCCAATCGTTAATTAGATCCTGGTTTGAAAAATCCAGCCAAACACAGGGACATCTGGAGAAACGTGACCATGGACAAAACAGCACAAGGTCTGAGAGCAGCGAGAATTTTCTTGGGCCTAGTATCAGCGTGGTGCCTGCCTCTCAGGAACTGCTGCTGAAACATTCAGGAGTGAAGCACCAGGATGTCTGCAGCTAACTCGCAAGTGTTTCAGTCAAAACACACACACACACGCACACAGAGACAAAGCAAATGTGACAAAAAGTTAACTGCTGAATACAAGAGATGGTTATATGGATGCTTGTTTACTATTCTTCCAACTTCTCTGTATGTTTGAAAGAAAAAAGTCCTATCAGGGTAGGGAGGAGAGAACCCATGTGGATGGGTGGTTTGTAAACAGCCTTTCCGTGTGGCTGCGTGGCTTCTGTACAGGATGGTGACTGGGTCCCACAGACCAGAGACCCAGGAATGAGCTGGAAACCTTTTAAGGCTAGATTTAGAATCACAAGCATCACTTCCACGGCATTATTTTCTTGTTACTAGTGAGTCCTTAAGGACAACCCATACGCAACAGGAGAAAAATCAGACTACGTTGCTCAAAACGTATGACGTCTCTTTTTTCCCCATGTGACGGAAAGTCACACCATAAAAACATGTGGACGGGATACACTGGCGCAGCCATCCTTGGAGAGTATGTGTATCTCTACCCCGGCACTCATTACAGTGTGTTTTAATCGTCGTTTCTTCCTTACTTTACTATAAGCTCCTTGAAAACAAAGACAGTATCTTTATTTTTCTTGAGCCCAGGGTTCAGTCCATCACGAGTATGGGCGACCACCGCCTACCCTCCCTCCAGTGGTGATTCTCTCGTTTTCCCTACTGGCTGGCCCCTGAGTTTTAGCTGAGTATACTGCTGCCCAAAATAAGAACATTCACAGTCTCACTTGCTTGTATGTGGCAAGTGGGTTATCAGCAGAATTAATACGTGCAAGGTCTGGATTAAGCCCTTAAAGGAAAGGGATGCTCTCTCCTGCCCTCTCCTCCCTCCTGTTGGCTAGAAGGGACAAGACAGGAGCTGGATCAGCCAACCTGGACAAGGCAGATGCTACGTGTGGGGGACGACAGACAAGAAGAAGGTAAAGGAGACGGGGTCCCTGTAGAGGATCTAGAACTGTACAGGAGGGAGAGAACCTAGCTTCTTGGCTAAGCCCCCCGGTGTTTCGGGAACTTACGCTGTATATTAACTAAGTGATACCCACTAGATATTTCTCAAATGACCACTAGTCAACTAAACTTCAGAAACTGCACCATATAGGTGATATTCTATTTCTTAGCTCTCTTCAGTATTATTCTTCAAAGCTTATACATTACACATAAAATATTTCACAAATTTTAAATGGGAGAAAAATTAGCCCCCAAGGATTCAGGTACACATCGGCCCCCACAGACAAGCTTTCAAAATGAGTTAAAATGAATCCTTCGAGTTAGAACACTCTCTGACTCTGAATATTTCACTAACTTCTTTTCACCAAGAAATGTTAACAGGAAACAAGCAGTGCTTAATTTTAGTTGCAACTACTAAAAACTAACCTTTTTCATACAGTCCGCGTAGTTATTGTACCGCAGAGTCCCCGGGGGAAACTCTTCAGACTTCATAGGGAAATTAGAAACAATGAGCTTCCCGAGAACGTGCTTCAGCTCCTGCAGATGGCCTCCAGTGAGACTGGTGAAGAATGGGAGCAGAATCACAGCCTGGCCCTGCAGAGCGAGTGCAACATGAGACTGGCTTAGGGATTCTGCACAACGAGTGCAACGACTGCTTTCTAAAGACTGCGCCAAGAAAGCACCACACGTGTGGACTCCGTGCCCACTTCAGGACACCTCCTCGGCAGCATCAAACCCACCAGCAAGACGCGTCCCGGCCCTCGGCTTCCACTCTCGGGCTCGCGGGCTGAGCCAGGGCTGTCCCGTGTGAGCACAGGACAGGGCAGCCTGACTCTGCGTGTGGATCTCCTCTGCAAACGCAGCCTCTACTAGAAGCGCGCTGCCTGAGTTCTGTGAGGAAAGACTATCGTGAATACCCTATGGGGCGACTGCGGAACTCAGGGCTTCAGAGCACTCGGTGTGCTTCCTTCCTCCCTTGGGTAGCAGGTCAGTTCCCAGACCTCCTCGTGTTGAGAAATGTGAAACCTGACTAATCACATACAGCAGAAAATTCCAAAGAAATACCCTCATGTTCCACTACAAAGATGGTTTTCATGAAGGCCACACTTTACTGGAGTGTAAAATCTAATTACTACAGGACTTTAAAATTACAAAATCTGTTAAGTTCTTGACCCTAAAAGTAAGAGAGATATTTTCTGTTATTAATTAACAGAAAGATGACTGAGGGCCACAGAAGCTGGTGACGGGTACCCGGGCGTCACTGTGCTGGTCTCTCTGCTTCTGAATATGTCTGAAATTTTCCATAATAAGAAAACAGAAAATATCACAAATACACAAAAATACAGAACAGGAAAAAAAATGGAGAACATAATCTGAAAAACATCTTTTCAACCACTTACCTTTAAATGTAGACCCAAATTCGGATCAGCAAGTAGACTAACATATGTTGTAAAAACTTCTGGGAATGCACTGTGATTTGTATTAAAAGATACAGATGAATCAATCTAAAGGAGGGAAAATGAAAACACATTTCTACATTATGCCTCTAATTTCCTTTAATGCACTTTTCCGTTCTTTAAATTTCAGAAATGACCTATACGTTTGTTCTTGGGCGCCAACAGCATTTCAACAATTCCTGTTCTGAAATATTTTAAACTATCCGCTAAGACAATGCATGTAAAGCTACACTGAGGAGATAAAGAATAAGAAGTAAAAATGAGAATAAAAGGTAATTATGGAAAATAATGGAAAAGTATAAAATATAAAGTAATCAGCAATTGTCCAAGTTATTTTTTATTTGTCAAACCAATGAGCTTTTCAAGAAACCTCCATCAAATTTTTAAAGACATAAGCAACAGACGCAACTACATTTTCAAGGTCTCTCAGAATACCTGCAGAATTTTTGCCAGCAAGGTCAGCACGGCCATTTTGCTGTCCGGGGCAGCATCCCTGGCCCACCACGGGCCGCAGCTCCTCCAGCTCTGCAGGATGGCACCCACCAGTTTCAGGCCTTGGTGCTTCTGACTGGCTCGGTCCCGGAAGCTCTGATCCAACAGACCATTCAGAATGGCGCTCACCTGAGACAGCGCGGGGTGAAGCAAGAAAAACTCTTACCATCAAGGCTGACAGACACGCAACAGAATTTATTGTCATTTTTCAAAGCTATTCTTGGAAAATGAAGATGCTATTCCTAGAACAGCTGTTTACTTCACAACTCCTCATATCTGAACACAGCACTTTAACATGTAAATTTTCCCACAAAGGCACACAGTGGTCCCCTTTATGAAATAATGCTTAAACTGCTATCTGTTGTTTTCTTGGTCGGGGCCATTCTCCATGGCAGGGGAAATCAGCTCTCTCTGGTCACCATCACCACCAGATGCACTCATACATGCACACACACACAGGCATGCACACAGGGACACACACAGAGGGACACACACACGCTTAGAAACAGCACACACACACACACACACACACGGAAACGCACAGTGAAACACACACATGCACACGCACACAGGGACACATGGACACGGGCACGCAAGGGCACAGGGAGGTACATGCACATCTCCTGTCCTACTGCCTTCCCAACAGTGATCTCCTAAATTCGGTTAGGTTAATTCAATATTCCTGCTGTTGTGACAGGCAGCTCCGCTCACAGATGATCCGAGCTGAGTACCAGCACACACTTCCTTCCTCACATAACATTTTGATCTCCCTGAAGTGAGTACTTGGCGCTTGAACAACTCGGGTTTGAACTGCGTGGGTGCACTTAACGTGGAAACGCGCACTACAGCGCCGCGCGGTCTGCAAGAGGGGGATCCGTGGACACGAGGGCCGACTGTACAGACAGCTGTACGTGGACGTTCGCCTGGCAGAGGGACAGCGCCCCAGCCCCCCCACCCCTTAGCTGTTCTCATCGTGACTGTCACTGTTGTCATCAAACTCTCCCAAATTCACTACGTCTCCTCTAGACGTGCAAACGCATCAGGGAGGCTGTGAGCCATCTCTGGGGCGCCACCTCGGGAGGGTCAGGGACACCGGTCCGGGTCTTGAGTGGAGGTCACCACCCCCCGCCCCCGGGAGACTCGTCAGCAAACTTCCCGGACCCCACGCCCTCCTTTTTCCCGGCTTCTGCTCCATCTCGGTGGAGAACTTCCCCCGGCAGCTTCCCAGCAAGAGGAGCATAGGACACAGACCCCCATGGGGACCTGGCGCACCTGAAACACCTGCACTCGGCTCTCACTCATAATCGCTAATCCTTCCCACTCAGGTGAGAAGTACTCTTTCCGAAACTGTGCACGAAATCTGGCTCACTGTCTCCCAGGCTGCACTCTGCTGTTGCAAAGACAACCGTCATCCAGGTTCCTGATCCTTTTGAAAGACCTTTGGGTTTTTTCTCTTGTAGAAACTTTTCAGGATCTTCTCTCCTGGGGAACCCCCAAGGTTTCAAATTTTCAAGAAGTCTGCTCCGTGTGGAGCTGTTTCCATACAATGCACTGGACATTCGACGGCCTTTTCCATCTGGAACTCAGAATGGTCATTCCTGAAACGTTATCCATGAAGCCTCTACTTGGCTCGTCCTCTGTCAGGCGCGGAGGCCATGGAGCTGGACCTTGTAGATAGATTCCAAGTTTCCTCATCACTTCTCCATTTTCTGATTTGTAACCTTACTCTACTCTCCATGAGAGTTCCTGAATTTTATCTTCCAAATCCACTTCATCCTTAATTTGTGATGCGTATGTTTAATTCACAAATTTTCTTTCTTGTTCTCTGATATTCTTTCTTAATAGCGATTCTTGTTTCATGGATACAGTGTCTTCTCTCACCTCTCTGAAGTTTCTTTCTTTTTACACCCCCATCTCACTGAATAATCTCTGTTTCAAGTGCTTTTTCCCTGCCTGTCCTTTCAGAAGCCCTTTCCTGGAGTGCCTGGCGCTTCACAGTGGTCGGTACCCACTGAGGAACGGACAGAAGCGTGAGCAGTGGGCAGGGCTCACCAGCAGTGAGGACACTGGAAGTAGATCTAGTTGGGCTGGGATAACGGTATCTTGATTTTCTCTTAGGCTTTTCAGAACAGTCTGAAATCCTGCCTGAGGGTGTATCTAGCTGACTGTGTTCTGAGAGCCAAATTGAAGAAAATGGCCTAAAGCCTCAAGGTTCAGAACTTGGATAGGCTTTCACTTAATTCCCCAGAAGGTATCCTTACATCACAAAGGATCATAAAAAAGACCACTAGGAACAATTATACACCAACAAACTGGACAACCTGGAAGAAACAAATAAATTCCTAGAAACAAACAACCTACCAAGACTGAATCATGGAGAAATAATCTGAACAGACCAATTACTAGCAAGGAGATTGAATCGGTAATCAAAACATCCCAACAAACAAAAGTCCAGAATCAGATGGCTTCAATAGCGAATTCTACCAAACAATCAAAGAAGAACTAACACCTTCTCAAATTCTGCCAAAGAAGTGGGCGGGGAGGGGGGCACGGAGGAAGCACTTTCAAACTCATTTTACATGGCCAGCGTCACCCTGACACCAACACCAGACGAGGACACCTCAAGAAAAGAAAATTACAGGGAAATATCCCTGAGGAACACAGATGCAAATATCCTCAACAGAGTGTGAGCAAAGCAAATTCCGCAGCACATTAGAAGGGCCACACACCGTGATCAAGCGGGGTTTACTCCAGGTACGCAAGGATGGTCCAGTGTCTGCAAATCCATCAAGGTGATACACCACAGTAACAAAACAGAGGTTAAAAATCATCGGATCATCTCAACAGATGCAGAAAAAGCATTTGACAAAACTCAACATCCATTCACGATAAAAACTCTCAACAAACAGGTATAGAGGGAATGTACCTCAGCATAATAAAGGCCATATATGACAAGTCCACAGCTAACATCATACTCAACAGTGGAAAGCTGTAAACGTTTCCTCTAAGATCAGGAAAAAGACTAGGATGCCCACTCTCGCCACTTTCATTCAACATAATTTCAACATAATATTGGAAGTTCTAGTCATAGCGGTCAGACAAGAAAAAGAAATAAAAGGTATCCTTTCACTCAGAAAAAGCAAAAGTCTCTATCTGGAGATGATAGGATATATAGAAAACCCTCAAGACTACCAAAAAACTGTTAAAACTAATCTAAAAATTTAGTGAAGATACAGGATACAAAATCAATATACAATTATAACATTCTACATAATAGTATGAATACATAATAGTTCTCAAAAAGATTTGAGAACATGAATAAATGTTTGGATAAATTGAGAGCCATACTATAGAAAACGTGGCTTCATTTTTTTAAAGACGTCACCTTGGTTTAAATATGTTCTATACACATTGTATCACCACTCAAAATCCCTGTATGTTGTGGAGAGGGCTGTAGGAAACTTGGCAAAATGATTCTAAATTTCACTTTAAAGAAAATGTTTAAGTACAGCTTGAAGAATTCTGAAAAACAAAAATACTAAGAAGGAACACTGCCTTACCAGATGTTAAAGTGTATCTTAAAATTGCTGAAATTAAAACAACGTGGTACTGGCTGAAAAACAGATAGGTAAGTAACAAATTAAACAACCTCCGACCTAAATCTGTATAGAGATTCGGATCTGAAAAAGTCAGAAACTTGAATTAATGAGGAAAATATCCATTTGTGAATGAATGTTTGTCCAGTATATATCTATTTAGGAAAAAATATTTCTACAGTGCTGTTTGCATTACTTCCATTTGTTTAAAAAAGAAATTATAAAAGTAACAGAAGAAAACATGGGCAGATAGATTTTAGGGATAATACTGGGATGGAGAAAGCCTTTCTAAGTATGACATGAAAAACAGATCAACTGAAAAGAAGACTGGTATCTTCTTTAACTATATAAAACCAAATACTTCCGTACGGAATAAACACTCCAACTGAGAAAGACAAATCGTCAGTAGGAAAAAGGACTTTCTGCATACATGATAGACAGAGGTCTGCTACACTTAGTATACAAAAATTTTACAAATTAATAAGAAAATACAGGGCTTCCCTGGTGGCGCAGTGGTTGAGAGTCCACCTGCCAATGCAGGGGACGCGGGTTCGTGCCCCGGTCCGGGAGGATCCCGCGTGCCGCGGAGTGGTTGGGCCCGTGAGCCATGGACGCTGAGCCTGCGCGTCCAGAGCCCGTGCTCTGCAACGGGAGAGGCCACAACAGTGAGAGGCCCGCATACCGCAAAAAAAAAAAAAAAAAAGAAAATACAACCCAAGAGAAAAATGGGCAAAACACAAAACTACGGCATACACCAGAAACACGCTGGCTGTTCAAAAAAAATCAGTGGGAAACCAAGATCAGAAGAATTGAGGAACTAATGTTAAACTTGGGGATAAAAGTACAAAGTGGGGTTTCTCACCACTGGAGTAGTACAGTGCTTCTGCTATGGTTCACAGCATTTCAAACTTCACTACGTTGCTTAAAGAAATACTTGGGTTATATACTGTGATTCTAATCTTCACTAAAGATGTTTCTTTAGAAAAAAGGTATCTTTACCCTCAACTATGCCCAGGGTCCCCCACACAAGAGGGTCTGCGCCTCCAGCCTCCTGCACCCCGCAAGGACAGGGCAAGCCCACGGGAGCCGGCTAACAGTCACCCGATCCCCCCACTGCTCCAGGCCGCCTGCACACCAAGGCCCCACTGCAGCCTTCTCGGACTCTGAAGTCTGTTACTGCTTGTCCTTTTGCTTTCTAGCTTCCAAAATGTTGTCACTCTTGTCTTTTCTCCTTTTCTGTATCCTTTAAGACTGTGCTTTCAAAAAAACAAAAAACCAAACAACAGGGAGGGGTGGAGGTAAATGAGTATGGTTTCTATCACTTTAGAGGGATCTAGGGAGGAGGTGGAGATAAATGAGGATGGTTTCTTCCCCGTAAGTCTGAATAGCTTACAAGCTCGAAATGTTGTATTTCCTGAGTGTTGTGGGTCTACTGCAATTTTATTTCAAACTTCTAAAAATACAAATTTCTATTGCAATCTACAAAATCTTCCCCTACAAGAGACAACAAGCACTGCTTGGAATAAAAGCTTATTAACTCAGCAGGAAATTATGCCTCTCCCTTAGAATGATCATTCCAACAGTTAATTTTTGATTGTCTACCAACCAAGTTAAATTTCAAAATTTTGTGTTTAGCAAACAAGTCAACTATATATTAAATACTGATCTGGAATTCCTTGGCACAGTGGTTAAGAATCCGCCAGCCAATGCAGGGGACACAGGTTCGAGCCCTAGTCCAGGAAGATCCCACACACCACGGAACAACTAAGCCCATGTGCCACAACTACTCAGCCTGTGCTCTAGAGCCCGCGCACCACAACTACCGGAGCCCACGCACCACAACTACTGAAGCCCGCGCGCCTAGAGCCCGTGCTCCGCAACAAGAGAGGCCACCGCAATGAGAAGCCCGCGCACCGCTACGAAGAGTAGCCCCCGCTCGGCACAACTAGAGAAAGCCCGCACGCAGCAATGAAGACCCAACACAGCCATCAATAAATAAATAAATATATTAAAAAAATATATTGATCTGCACAGGTTGAATCTGAGGGGGCAAAGGGACTACAGCAGGAACACGTGGGAAATGAGGACTCAGCCTCGAGACCATGGAAGCCATGAACAGGGAGGATTGCGGCACATCAGGACCAGCCGCGGCCGGTGGGGATGAAAAGGCAGGCCGGCCTTTCCAGGGATGGAACCCGTACCCCCCTGCATTTGAATGCGAAGTCTTAACCACTGGACCAGCAGGGAAGTCCCTCACTTTGTTTTACTGATGTATTATTTCAGGCATACAGCAACCCTTTTATAAGCATTACTAAAGAAAATATACTGTATTAAAAGGAAAAATCCATTACCATTTTGGGATTATCCACAGACGATTTCATGAGCACCAATACAGCAACATCTAGATTTTTCAACAGTTCAGTGTTGATTGTTTCTGAGAACAAGCTGTAGAAATACTGTCCGTGAGAGAAGCTGACGATGTTCCTCTGGGACCCTCCTGAGGATGGCATGGACACCACCGCCGTGTCCAGGAGAAGACCCACCAGGTGCTCACACTGCAAAGAGGAAAGAGAAGGGCTGTGGCACACGACTCCCCGGGCGGCTGTGAACTCCGACAGCAGAGGACACAGAGTCAGCAGGGGCCTGGGCCTGGGAGGCCTGGGTTGGTCTAACTGTAGACGTTCAACATGGCTCCACTTTCCAGGTCTTACTTTGGGCGAGAACTCTCTCCCTGACTCACGTGTCTCCCAGTGTTCCACAGAATCTCGTGGCTGTGGCTTTGAGGGGAGAGTCTAGGAAGGCTGAGGACTGTTTGCACTCAGTGGACAAAGGGGCACGAGAAGGGGAGGTGGGTGCACTGGGGAACCACAGCTAGAGAGACTGTGAGGCCAGCCCTGCACAGCTCAGAAGGCCCTGAGCACTTTGTCGGGCATCTGGAATGCTCCTCCAGGGCCTCTCCTACATCAGCCTCTGAAGAGTTGCCCAGGATGGGGGAAGCAGAGGCCACTGTGTCAACACAGGTCGGCTTTGCAGTCACAAATTGCTCTCTGCCTGAAGGCCTTTTGGAAATAAACTGGGATAGACAAAACTTCAGCTTAAGAAGGTCATTCTACTCCTTTTATATTAAAAATAAAAAAAAACTTTTAGAAAGGCATCTCTGGTAAATCAGTTAAAGTCCTTTTGCAGCTAAGAAGTTACCCAGCTAAATTCCCATTTTCAGAGACGCTGCATGTGAGTGATGCCTGACATCACTGGGACAGCACACGTGCACACAGCTGTTTTTCCTACCAGTCCTCCACAAGCAAAGGCCAACTCCAGAAGTCCATTGGCGAGCCGCTTGCAGCTGGGGTCCAGTGAGGGCAGGCACTGCCCTTCGACTCCAGGTGCAATGCTTTTATAAACCAGGGAGAGAAGCTTTGTGCCGAGAGAATGCGGCTGATCTGCAGACTAGAATAAAGCAACACTGAAATACCCAACAGTGAGGTATGACATAGAAAACCACAATCTCACACCTTTCATTAATACAAATCCACGTTCACCAACACTGACCACTGCCTCCCAACTGTCAGGGACACTTTCACGCGCCTCTGACTCCTGGCCACACAGGCACAAGAGCAGCTAGTGCCTAAAGGTCTTCAGAAGGTGCTGGAAATATTCAAGTGGCCTTTATTTTCATTTTACATTAATAAACTTTTACACTTACTGTCATATTTACACTCTAGGCAACACTGCCACGTGTGGAGCAAGTATTCCTCTAATTTCTATCTCGGCATGCTCTGTACATTAAGGGATATTTTTAAAAGGCTATAAATAAATCGACAAACTGGCATAATGAGCTAAGAGAAATGTAAAACAAACTGGCACAGTTACCTGCGATGGCGCTATAACATGCAGGAAGCCAGCCCTGTGAAGCTGCTTACAGGCCGACACGACAGACGCCAGCTCGGCCCTACTAGCGTGAGCGTCCAGGCCATAAAGGTCAACAGCACAGAGCTCCTCAATGCTGGCCGTGCAGGGAAAACAAAAGGAAACCAGGTGAGTGCCGGTCTCATGACGTTACAGGACACTGAAGACTGTGTGCGTCCTGCTGCAATGTATTTACTAGCTTCCCGGTGCCCCAGTGCACCGCAAGGTCCTGGACAGCAAACCCAGGTTAAGCAAACTAGGGTGCATGCCAATGCCGCAGGGACCACTCGGTGCCACCCGCAAGCCGTCTGCTGCCCTAAGGGCTAAGCCGTGGAGGGGCCTCTGTGCCCCGGCCTCACCCCCACCCCGCCCCGAGGCTGCCCTGGAAGCCCCACCTCCGTGTCGTGACCTCCTCCCTGAGGCACGCCTCCAGCGCAGCGCAGTGCGGGGACATCTTCAGGGCCTTCAGAAGGCCCACGCACACACTGGGGAGGTGGTCCATCACCGGGAAGTCCCCGACGTTGAAGCCCACGCTCGAGGGCGCACACAGCATTCTCACCAGGAGCTTCGTAAGGTCTGCGCTGCACGAATCCTTCCCAAGGAGCTGCACAGACACACCCATCGGTCAGCGTCGGGACTTTTACCGCAGTGGACGGCCCAGCAAGCGGGAAGGATGGGGTGGGGCTCAGACAGCACACAGTTCAGGCTCTGCGGTCCCTAGGTCTCCGCCGCGTGGACCTGACTGCCGTCACGGTGGAAGAGCAACCGTGGACCACACGTGGATAGGAGGGCCCGGAGGTGCCCCAGAGAAACCTTCACAGGGTGGCGCCGTGGGCTTCCAGCCCTGGCAGAGGCAGGGCCTGGCGCATAGTAGGCGCTGAGCAGGCACTGACGGGATGCGGGTCTCAGCCTCATAGACACAGTTACAGATGCTGGCTGATGCGCATTTCGTCAGGCAGATGCTTGATCACAGCATAACACACAGTAGCCAATAAACATCTAGGAAAGCTGTGTCTCATTTGCACAGTGAGAATCTGAAGCACGTGCAGAGTTTTATCGTTATTTTCCAGAAGACACAACTCCTATAGCAAGGGAAGTTCTAAGAAGGCCAGAACCACCAGTGGGTAGCCAAGCACAGGCCCCTTGATCAGGGCAGCGGGCGGGCCTACCTTCCAGCTGTCTGGGGAGGTGCCAAGCAGCGTTGTGGAGAACTCCAGGACCCGGACCACCACCGTGCATTTGCTGTAATTGTATCTTTCTCCCTCCGATGGGCTGGGTCTGTCACCTGCGGCCCCAGCACCAAAGCACTTTTCTGCCGCCGTGATATCATGCAGAGCAATGCTTTCTAAGAAGAAAGCCACTGCTTTCCAAAGTGAAGACTGTGTTTCAGCACCTAGAAAAAATTGTATTAAAATGTTAACATTACACTTCCTTCTAAACCCACTAAGATTAATGTAAAGTTCCGTCTTTAAGTATAGGTGTGATATACTTTCAGTCAAAATTTTAAAAGTTTTAATAAAAGCCGAATAAAACAGCACTTATTTCTTCTCATTTCAAAACACCACCTGAACAGAACTCAACTGCAGACTCGTACGGTAAGAACACACCTACGGAAGGTTAGGTCTTGGCTCTCAAACACTACCCCGGGACCATAAATTAACATGATCTTTCTGAAGGGCTATTTGCCAAATCGTACTAAAAGCTTAAAAACACGTGCACACCAATTTCTATCAAAGGTTTAAAAGCTCATATGCTTTGATCCAGCACTGAAATTGTATCCTCGGGAAATAATGGCAGAACTGCAAAGATGTGCTTTGAAGATGTTAATTTTAGCATTGTTTTTAATAATAAAAAAATAGAAGCAACCTAAATGGCCTTCAGAGGGCAACGGAGAGACACGCCACGGCAGTGGCCTTTAAGCAGGAGGCTGTGACTGACGTTTTATGGGATCAATTTCAGATCAACTCCCCAACGGGTTTCTCCCAAAACTCGCGAGTGTGAGACACGCTCCGCCACAGGAAGGACGGACATGCTGTTCTCCACTCCGTAATCCGAGCACAGCTCACCGTTCTGGGGTAAAGGCAGGGGACACGTGACAACAATGGTGCACAAGCCAAGGGAGTGAACAAAGGTGGAGGCTGGTTAGGTCCTCTAGGGTGATGGCTTCCAGGTCTTTGTTCTCCTTAGATTTAAGGAAGGCGATCAAACTGTCAACTGACAGGTCATTATGTATTTAAAAAACTGGGAGAAAATGTGTTTAGAACTGCATTCTCAAACACCAGAGACCCTGAACCCAACAGGCCAGGGGCCGTCTGACTCCTCCCAACCCCGTCACCTCTGACAGGCCTGCGGAGAGAAGAGCAGGCCCTCTGCTCAGACGCCGCCCCGGCTGGAACGGAGACCCCCCCACAAACAGTCATGCAAAGAGCAGAGCCCATTCTGAGGGCAAGTCTGAGGCTCCGCCCACGGCATGGGGCGGGGGGGGGGTGGGGGGACGGGGGGGGTGTGGCGGCAGCAGGAGAACTGTCAGCTGCTCCGAGAACCCTGAAGCAGAGAGCACACCTGTCAGGCGACAGACGGCTCCAGGTGCTGCTTCCCGGGGGACACCATTCCCAGAGCCAGCGCCTGCCCTCGTGGGCCACCGGGGTCCCCAGGGGGACAGAGCCTGCCCAGCACTCACATCCCACCCGCCTGACGTCCTTTGCAAACAACACCGTCACTACCGCACTACAACAGAGAAGCTCCAGGGACAGAAAGATGCGAGAAAACTAAAGACCCGCTCCACAGAGACATGGCACAAGATCAGAGGGCCTCAGGAAAACCTCAGAAGGTTACTTTACACAAGGGTCACTGAGAACCTGTGCACAGGGCAAGAAAGCAGCACAGACTCCGGGCGGGGAGCCCCCCCACCCTCACTGTGAGCTCGGAGACACAGGCAGAGCTGAAGAAATGACACCCTGTGATCCTGTCCAACCAAAACCCCACCCATCTTGGCCCCGGCATGGTTCCAGGCAGAGCCGGACGGTGCTGACCCAGGGAGGCTCTACCCACCCAGGAGCTGGGCGGCACCAAGGGTCCCTGCGCCCAGGAAGGTGTTGTAGCACTCCAGCGCAGCCAGCAGCGTGTCCATCCACTGCAGCGTGGCACGCAGGCTGAACGGCCCGCGCAGCTGGAGGAGGGTGGGCTGGGTGAGGATGCCGGCTGGCGGATCGCAGGCTCCTCCGCCCTCAAATGCGTTTATGAGGAAGGAAATGCCTTCCTTCTGGATCAGGTCTCTCAGCCACAGGGAAGGGGATTTGTTGCCTTAAAAGAGAAATAAGATTAAAACACACATATAAATCACTTTCATGTAGTTAAAATCACTTGATCTAATCACTGTACCTAATTAAAAACAGCATCTCCCAATAATAAGAAACAAAAATTAAAAGTCTGGTAGGTTAAAAATGTAATCAGACCAGGACAAGATAGGCAATATCACAATATTCCAAATACAGTTTTCCATAAATGTCCCACATAAACGACCTACCAGTGCACTGAAATTCCAAAATGACCCAGGATAGTCTTATTTTAACCACAGCACTCACAACTTGCTCACTGTAGTTACTGTCAAGAAAGTATTTCCACCAAAAGCCATTCTCTTCAGTTTCTTTAAACATTATTAACATAGTCGGATACCATCTGAATACCTATAAACTTCACACTCTTTCTCTTGCCTTTTTTCTTGAAAGTCATTATTGCTTTTTTTAAGGAATAAACACAGAGCAGTCAGACACTCCAGCCCCTCTGCCTGTGCCGCTGGCGGCCGCGGGGACCAGGCCTCGCCAGGCTGCTTCCTCGTCCACGGTGAGACGCACACAGTATCTACCTCTGAGGCTGTCACCAAGGTGAAGTGAACTGAAGCAGTTAATATCTGAAAAAGCGCTTAGAATAGCATCTACCACACGGTAAGTGCCGTGCTTATTAAATAAAACAGTCAAACGATCTGCTTTTGAAAAGATATTTTTCTTTTAGGTATTAATCATTTTCTAAATTAAAAAAAAACATTAAAGTGTATTTTGTATGCTCTGAAATCAGTGGCTGTGAAAAGGTCAAGTCATTCTGACCCTAATGAAGTTACAGAAGAATCCAAAACAGTAATGTAATTCTGATGCAAAAGAAGAGCTGGGGACTTCCCTGGTGGCGCAGTGGTTAAGAATCCACCTGCCGATGCAGGGGACGCGCGTTCGAGCCCTGGTCCGGGAAGATCCCACGTGCCGCGGAGCAACTAAGCCCATGAGCCACAACTACTGAGCCTGCGTTCTGGAGCCCGTGCACCACAACTACTGAGCCTGCGCTCTAGAGCCCGTGAGCCACAACTACTGAAGCCCGCGCGCCTAGAGCCCGTGCTCCACAACAGGAGAAGCCACCGCAATGAGAAGCCCGCGCACCACAACAAAGAGTAGCCCCCACTCTCCACAACTAGAGAAAGCCCGCGTGCAGCAACAAAGACCCAATGCAGCCAAAAATAAATAAATGAATGAATTTATTTTTTTAAAAAAGTAGAAATTTTTTTTTACTGTGTCAAAAATACCTCTCACAAGCTATATAAGTAAAAGATTAGTACCATGTTTTCAGGAGTTGTTTTAGGAAGAAATATTAAACATTCCATTATTTTCACTAAGAAGAAATGAATAAAACTGTAACCATGAGTGAAGAATACTACTATATTTAAATTCTACATCGAGTGCTAGCTAAGAGCGGCAGAAGAGGACGTGCAGAAAGGAAGGACCTGGGAAGACAGGTCTAGAGGGAAGCAAGACAAGTCGAGGATTGAGGGGGGGGCCCTCCCCACTGTGAGGTGGTCTCTGTCTCTCTGCCTCTCCACCCAACCCACCCCCACTCCCCGGTGTCAGCATCGGAAGGCCCCGACACGCAGCGGGGACACACCTGCACCTGTCATTACGTCCCATGGATCTGGGTGTCCACATACCCGGCCCGACCACGCACACGGTGCTACTGCGGGACACGGGACCTTGCAAATCACAGGGGCAAAGACAAAGAAGAGGGCAGACACCGCACTGGAAGACACAGAAGAGGTGAGACACAGTGGGAGCAGGGCACGGTTCGCCAGTACTCAGCGTCCTGTGCTTACTAACGAAGACCACTCTGAGCGGCAGGGGGCGCCACTACTTCCCTGAAAGCGTGTAGTGGGCAGCTTCGAAGAGCAGCGGAAACGCCGCCATCAGCCAAGCTGACGCCGCTGGAACCGCGGGGCCCGCAGCCAGCAGCGCTACCTCCACACAGTCTGGGCCTTAGTTTCCTCTAAAAATAAGGAGGAGATGCCCTGCCCTCCATCCCATCCACTCTTCACCGACTTCGTTGTGAGAATGACAACATGTAAAGCAAACTTGTTAACTAAAAGCAGTAAGCGTATATAAAATACCAATAATGTTTTTAAAACGATTCTCTAAATTAAAAAATACAAATATACATTTCTACCATATACATAAAATTAGTCTAGTAGATAATTACATACTCTGTATTTATGTGGTATACGCAACACATAGTATGAATACAATCACAACATACAGTACGCAGAATATATAGTATTTAACATAACGCGTTCCACAGTCTACATCATATTCGAGCATAACACATGCAGCACCCTTCTAAGTCTCAGAATGACATGCAGTCATTTCCACCTGTTGCCCCTGAAGCAGCCCCACAGAGGCCCTCCAAGCCCCTTGCTCAAGAGAACCAGTTCACGGTCCGTTGTGTGCTGGCACCTCCTCACCCAGATGCACATGCCCTGGTTCTGGGCTAGTGCCTGGTGCACATGAAGGGGAGCCAGGGCCTGAGTCTGTCCTGGGGCACAGCTTCCCCACGCCTGAGCTACCGAACCCCACACCTGAGCTACCAATACATTTATTCCTGAGAAATTTAGAAATTATCTCAAGTCTCTTAAGTACAGTTTAATGGTTTAGTACAGTAACGACTGAAAAGCATAGGTCCATTGCTTTCCTTTAATACCAAATGATCTGAGATCATTCAGACTTAGGAGTCTGGCAATTCCTTATTAATTACAGGCCAAAAAGAACAACTGCACTACTTCATTAACTATTTTTTTAATATACATAACTGGTTTTTTTAAATTTATACTTGGCAGCATTGAGTCTGCTGCTGCACGTGGCTTGCTCTAGTTGTGGCGAGCGGGGGCTACTTTTCCTTGCGGTGCGTGGGCTTCTCATTACGGTGGCTTCTCTTGTTGAGGAGCACGGGCTCTAGGCATGAGGGCTTCAGTAGTTGCAGCACGCAGGCTCAGCAGTTGTGGCTCGCAGGCTCTAGAGCACAAGCTCAGTAGTTGCGGCACACAGGCTCAGTAGTTGTGACTTGCGAGCTCTAGAGCACAGGCTCAGTAGTTGTGGCACACGGGCTTAGTTGCTCCGTGGCATGCGGGATGTTCCCGGACCAGGGCTCGAACCCATGTCCCCTGCACTGGCAGGCAGATTCTTAACCACTGCACCACCAGGGAAGTCCCGCTTCATTAACTATTAATAAGATTTCTAAACTTTAATTGAATATCGTGTTAACTACTATGGTCATCCAATCCTTCCTTCTTTCTTTGAAGTGGGACAGAAAAGCAAAGATGCGGAATAAAAGGTACTAGGAAATTCTAAGTTCACCTCTTCTGTATCTTCTAACATCAAAACAGCATTTTTTTCTTTCCTTCTATAAATCTTTGAGAAATGTACAGCCATAATTTATCACCTGTCTTACAAATGATCTGTAATGATTATTTTTGTACTTATTCTTTGTATGTATTAGAACGTACTTATTTTTTATATTTATTAGAACATATTACATTTATCTAAATAATGGAAATATCATGTTTTATATAAGTGCATCTCTAAACTACTAGCAAAAGTCATTTATAGGGCATAAAGACCATCATACCTGGCAACAAAGGAACAAACTTATAAAAGAGTTCTATGGACTTGTGTCGACATTCTGTCTGGGGCCTCCCACAATTGGAGAAAAGCCACTGGACCACATCTGATAAACACAAGGGTGCCGTAGGTGGAAAGCCTCTGCATGGAGAATACACTGTATTTAATATTCACACTCCAACATTCAGCATTTAGCTGACCCCAGAGTCTAAAAACCATAAATTCAATTTTGCTACCCTGATACATGTAGAAACCATATTTGAAGGCATTCAATTTATTTTTAGTGTATTATCATTAGAATACAATCAAAACGTCACAGGTGAAATAGGTCCTAAATGCTGCTTACCTTTTATTTTTTTAATTGAGGGAAAATTAAAAAGCATTTCTTAAAAGATCAGCACCAAGTCTTTGCATGTTCCCTTTTCAATGCACTGTAAACTGAAAGGGGGTTTAGGTTCTGAAGTAGTGCTTCTCAAACTGTGGTCCCTGGACCAGCTACATCAGTATTAGCTTGGCAGAAAGGCAAATTCTCAGCCCCACCCTAAACCTACTGAAGCCAATTCCAGAGCAAGGCCCAGCGACCTGTACTGTATGTAACCAGACCCCAAGGTAATTCTACTGCTCAAGTGTGAGCATGAATGACCTGGAGAGATGTCATACTCGCGGCAGAATCTGGAAGAATCAATTTTAAAACCACAGAGGGAGTATTAATGTCCAGTCTACAGGCTATGCTTCTGCAGAGTGGTGGGCGCCAGCAGACACCAGAGCCCCCAGACCCCTGCACAGACCTGGGGGAAGAGGCATGGCACACCCGCACCCCGTCTGAGAAAGAGACCTTGCCGGGATGGAAATGGGAGCAAAGACTGGAAACCACTGGGCAATAAGCCAGCCTTGGTTTTGAGTGGCTTTATTTCATAATCTGTAACCTCATTCTGTCAAAATCCTACTATTTCAATATTTTAGTTCTTACATTTCAAATCTACTCCATAACAAACAGCTCATACATATTCCAAGCAAATAATTCCACACCAAATTCGTATTCAAAATTAGTGCAGACAAATGTCTCAGTTACAAAACTGATTTTCAAATTGTATCCACTATCCCAACCAAGATGACACCTTAAACAAAGCACTTTCAAACATAAAGCTTTTAAGTTACTTTGGAAAATTGACTCTTTATACTTCCACAAATTCCTCCTAGATTCTCCTGTGTTAACTGAGAATTAGTTTTATGTTCGGGGGAAAGAAAAAGAAAAAGGAAGCAACATCACCTACCGGGGACAGCGTCGCTTTTTTGCTTTGTTTAAAGAAACGTGCTTCTTCTCGACGATGCGCCCCAGGTGATCGATAGCATCGCAGCACTGCTGAACTGTACCTGCTCTCAACACAAACAGAGATTGCTGAAGGAGATCTACAGCTGATCATCATTAACAAAGTAGTACTACAAGCTTATTGGCCTAGTTTTGAAATTAAAAAGGTGATTTTACAAAAGAGTATTTTTCATCCCTCAAAATACAACACTGCACATCCAAATACAAAACCATGTTTAAGATCGCAGGACAGCAAGGCACAGCCTTGCATACAGGTCTGAGATGGAAGAGCTCTGCAGGTGTTACAAAACCCACAAAGCAGGCCAGAGCCCGTGCACCCCACTGAAGGCTATTATTTCAAGGGGTCAGTTCCTTGACCCACACTTTTCTCATGTAGGTTAAACTATATTACAGTTAATAATACAGCCACTGCAGGAGAAGAAGAGAAATAAAATAGTAAAACCATCTACAGGCGTCTAGGGTTATTCAGGAAAGGGGCCTCACACAGCCTATTTTGACCTCTGCTACCAAGGAAGTTTTCTTTCTACACTTTTTAACTATGGCAGTGATTTTTTAAAGAGTAAAATTTCATCTACGCCTTTTAACTATGGCAGTGATTTTAAAAGAGTAAAATTTCACTGGTTGAGAAAATTCCCCTATATATGATGTCAAGATAAGGCAATTTTAAGCTAATGATGGCTGACGGCAGGACTGAATTTTAAGTGTTTTTGCTCATGAGTAGGGCTATCACCATGGAGGACAACAGAGCTTCAATCTGTCAAAAAATGAGAGACACCACCATTTGGCAAGTGAGAGGGGGTCTCCACGGCACCCGCTGCGAGAGCCACATCAGGGTCCACGCGCCCCGGGCCAGACGCCCTGCAGACTGAGCGGGGAGATGCCAGGAAGTTTTCCAGCCCCAGAACTCCTGGGTAGTCCCGACAGCTTCTGGACAGAAGTTAACTGCAAAGACGATCATTTATTACTCTCTTTGCCACTTCAGCATATTTCTGACTTAGCATTTTAAAATGACGTCTTAGTTACTGTCAAAATAGTCTTATTACAATTCTGTAAGGAAACCTACTTTCTACCTTCTAGCTGTCATTAGTGAATTCAGAGACAAGGGCCAGCTTTCTTTAGCTCGTGTCAGCCGTGCACTTTCACTGGAGCTTCACAGCAGGGCTGCCCCACCTGCCCTGGCCAGGATCCCTGACCAACCAGGGGTCAAGCTGAGTGGATGCCAGGGGACACGGCGAGTCGTAGAGGAGGCACTGAAGCCTCTTGTAACAAGCGGGTTTGAGGCAGCAGAGGGCCCCACCTCCCCTTCACTTATCACCCTAAACGGGGATGTGAGGAGAAGACAGCACCTTACGAGGGGGTGACCCAGGCCCCCGCATGGACAGACTCGCTGCGCACACACAGAGAGCCTGAATGGGACCTACCCAAGGACCTCTCATCCGCATGTGCTAAGGCCAGGCTTTCCACGTATGTAACCAAGGCTTCAAACACAAACTGTTCTACCAGAGACTCTTCCTCCCTGAAAAATAAAGAATACTGAGCCTTATCTGAGAAGACAATAAAACAGAAACAATGAAGGGAAAAAGTTATGTTATTAAAGAATACATACCTTAATGAAATTTGTCTTTAAAAATGCCGCAAATTTTTTAAAACATAAAACCTAAAACACTTCTGAAAGAAGAAAACCTGGTCAAAAACAGACCCAAGAGGCACAGGCTTTTTTACTATTACAAGCACCCTCCTCACCTGTGGACCTGCTCACAGCACATAACCTAAAACCTAAAGCCACTGTTCTGACCACACTCCACACACCTCATCAAAATTACATGTAGCAGAAAAGAAGACCTGGTACTACGTCCACATTTTTTTAAATAATGGAATTTCAAAAGTTCTCTACCGGGGCTTCCCTGGTGGCACAGTGGTTGAGGGTCTGCCTGCTAATGCAGGGGACGCGGGTTCGGGCCCTGGTCTGGGAGGATCCCACGTGCCGCGGAGCAACTAGGCCCGTGAGCCACAACTACTTAGCCTGTGCGTCTGGAGCCTGTGCTGCGCAACGGGAGAGGCCGCGATAGTGAGAGGCCCGCGCGCTGTGATGAAGAGTGGCCCCCGCTTGCCACAACTAGAGAAAGCCCTCGCACAGAAACTGAAACCCAACACAGCAAAAATAAATAAATTAAAAAAAAAAAAAGTTCTCTACCTATCCAAAAGTAAGTTAACATCAACAGTCATCTCTGGGCCTTTTACAAGCATATCTGCCACACGTGAACAACTACCTGGACCACCAATATCTGTGGACCAACCACTGACGTCACACTCATGGGTAGGCCACAGGCACAGCCCAGCCTCTCCCTGGAAAATCTATTCCTCAGTGACACAGGACAGTGAATGATTAAGCACACAACGCCAGGCAGGGGCACTAAGGCTCATGGGTGCTCTAGCTGTGTGACCAAGTGCAGGGTCACTGCTCCACCCCTGAGGTGGTGATTTCCTGAAACAGGACCAGAGTGAGGAACCAGCAGGCACTGGAGGGTGGGGGGAACTGAGAACAGGACCGCACACCGCTGTTTGGTTTGGGAGGAATATCACCCTAATTTTTAAAATTTGAATCCTAGAAGGGGACCCACAAGCTCCAAGTGTCCACCACGACACCCCACCACACACCCAGATGTGACACTGACACTAAAGGGCATCGCGCTGTGGGCCACGAAGGCGGATGCAGCACAGGAGTCAGAGCGAGGGGCCAAGGCTCACCTGGAAGAGCGACGTGAGGCCAGACCATAGAAGGTGGGGTTGGGGTCAGAGTCCCAGGCTGGCTACAGTTGCTTGTATCTTAGATGCCAAAACCACTTGAAGTAGCAAGGAGGAAATGACATGACCAAATGATACTCCAAATCCACGATCCCCAAGGAAAGCTCTCCAAAACAGTTCACAAGCTTGCAGGATGGACGCACCCGAACTTGTACTTACATCACTCAACACACAATCCCTCGAACACGGTTCCCTCGGGCATCATTTCTCAAAGCCACCCGGAATGTAGTCCAGCAAATCCGAGCGTCCGAGAAAGACGGCAACAGGGGAAAGGCAACAAGGCCCAACAGGACGGAGAGGGGAGCGCACGGGCGCACAGTCGGGTCAGACAGGGTGGGTGAGCGGGGCGGAGAGGAGCTCTCCACCCCGACAGACCCAAAGGAGCCAGGCCCAACGACCCCCTGCGTGACGCTGCCCTCCAGCCCAGGTTCAGCCTGGACTGTCGACTGCGCTCACTGACCCCACGAGAGAATTCTGCTCTGACCTGCTCCTGACACCCAAGTCAGGCCACTGGGGTCTCAGAAGCAGAAACTAAAGGGCAGTCCACATTCTTGGACGGTACTTCTCCCCAATGTCAGTTGTGGGTCCACTTCACACATTTCTAGAGAGCTCGGCTTCCCAGGACTAACGATGGACTTTGTCAACCTAATTCCTTGGACCAGGCTCCTGTCCTCTGAGAAGCTGAAGCCAGTCTCTGTTCAGCCGTTTCCCAGGATCCTTCACCTGACAGCGAAAACACTGACCCCACCTTCCCTGGCCATGTCTGTGTCTAACAGCTGCCTTCCAAAACCAAGAGCACACCGATCAGGGTGCATACCAATATACAGAGAATGAAGCAAAGCAGCAAAGCAAGGGAACAAGTGACTTCCAGGTCAGGAGAAGGATGAACTTAGGGCAGGGTGGATCTAAAATACTGATAACGCTCCATTTCTAAACCTAGGTGGTCAATATGCGGGAACTTCTGTTACTATTATTATTATACAAACTTTACACATTTTAGGGCTTTCAGATTGAGGCATAACTGACATACGTTGCGTCAGTTTCAGGTGCACAACGTAGCAGTTCGCTATTTGTACATGCTACAAAACCATCACCGCAAGCCTGGGCAACATCAGTCACCACACCTACTTACAAAACGTTGTACCTTGTGATAAGCACTTTTAACATCTTCTCCCTCTGCAACTTCCATGTGTAGGGTACAGTGTTATTAACTGTAGTCATCACGCAGTGCATTACTCCACCAGGACTGACTGCTTTTATAACTTAAAATGTGTAGCTTTTGATCCCCTTCACCCATTTCTCTGAGCCCCCAGCCCTGGCTTTAGCAACCACCAATCTGTTCTCTGTATCTATGAGCTTGTTTGTTTTCTGTTGTTGTTTACAATTTCATATATAAGTGAGATCATACAGTATTTGTCTTATTCCGTCTGACTTATCTCACTTAGCATAATGCCCTCTAGGTCCATCCATGTTGTCACAAATGGCAAGATCTTCTTCTTTTTTATGGCTGAGTAATATTCCATTGTGTGTGTGTGTGTGTGTGTGTGTGTGTGTGTGTGTGTGTTAGATATTCTATATCCATTCATCTCTCAATAGGCACTTAGGTTGCTTCCATGTCTTGGCTATTACAAATAATGCTGCAATGAACATGGGGGTGCATAAATCTTCTCAAATTAGTGTTTTCATTTTCTTCGGATAAATACCCAGGGGTGGAATTGCCAGATTGTATGGTAGTTCTATTTTTAATTTTTTGAGGAACCTCCACACTATTTTCCACAGTGGCTACACGAATTTACATTCCCGTCAACAGTGCACGAGGGTTCCCTTTTCTCCACACCCTCACTAGCATTTGGTATTTGTAGACTTTTTGATGACGGCCATTCTGACCAGTATGAGGTGATACCTCATTGTGGTTTTAATCTGCATTTCCCTGATGATTAGTGATGTTAAGCATCTTTTCACGTACCTGTTGGCCATTTCTATGTCTTTTTTGGGAAAATGTCTTGTCAGATATTCTGCTCATTTTTCTAATCAGATTTTTTGCCATTGAGCTCTCTATTTTGGATATTAACCCTTTATTAGATATATGATTTGCAACTATATTCTCCCATTCAGTAGGTTGCCTTTTCATTTTGTTGACCATTTGCTGTGCAGAAGTTTTTAGTTGGATGTAATCCCACTTGTTTATTTTTGCTTTTGGTGTCAGATTCAAAAAATCATCCCTAAGACCTATGTCAGGGAGCTTACCACCTATGTTTTCTTCTAGGAGTTTTATGGTTTCAGGTCTTACGTTCAAATCTTTACTCCATTTTGAGTTAGTTTTTGTGAATGGTGTAAGACAGGGGTCCAGTTCTCGCAACACCATTTATTGAAGAGGCTGTCTTTCTCCACTGTGTATTCCTGGCTCCTCTGTCATAAAATTAATTGACCATAAGTGTGTGGATTTATTTCTGGGCATTCTGTTCTGTTCCAATGATCTATGTGACTGTATTTCTGCCAACACCATGTTGTTTTGATTACTATAACTTTGTATAGTAGTTGGAAATCAGGAAGCGTGATGCTTCCTGTTCTTTTTCAGGATTGCTTTGACTTTTCAGGGTCTTTGTGGTTCCATACAAATTTTAGGACTGTTTGCCCTATTTCTGTGAAAAAAGCCATTGGAATTTTGATAGGGATTGCACTCAATCTGAAGATTGCTTTGGGTAGTGTGGAAATTTTAACAATATTAATTCTTCCAATCCATGAGCACAGAATATCTATTTATTTGTGTCTTCTTCAATTTTTGTCATCAATGTCTTACAGTTGTCAGTGTACAGGTCTTTCACCCCCTTGGTTAAATTTATCCCTAGGTATCTTATTCCTCTTGATACAGCTGTAAATGAGATTGTTATCTTTTTCTTTTTTTTTGGTTGCGTTGGGTCTTCTTTGTTGCTGGGCATGGGCTTTCTCTAGTTGCGGTGAGCAGGGACCATTCTCTGTTGCGGTGCGCAGGCTTCTCATTGCAGTGGCTTCTCTTGTTGCAGAGCACAGGCTGTAGGCGTGCAGGCTTCAGTGGTTACAGCACGCAGGCCCTAGAGCACACAGGCTTCAGTAGCTGTGGCTCACGGGCTCTAGAGCACAAGCTCAGTAGTTGTGGCGCACAGGCTTAGTTGCTCCGCAGCATGTGGGATCTTCCCAGACCAGGGCTCAAACCCATGTCCCCTGCATTGGCAGGCGGATTCTTAACCACTGTGCCACTGGGGAAGTCCTGAGATTGTTTTCTTAATTTCAATTTCTGATTGTTCATTATGAGTACATAGACAGGCAACAGACTTTTGTATACTGATTTTGTATCCTGCAATTTTACTGAGTTTATTAGTTCTAACAGTTTTATTGGTGGAGTCTTTAGGGTTTTCTATCTGTAATAACATGTCATCTGCAAATAGTGACAGTTTTACATGTTTTTAAACATTCTTCTATACACACAGGTTTCACAATTTAAAAAACTAAAAGGAAAAAACGTATCAAAATACCAAGGGCATTTTTCACAGAACTAGAATAATTTTAAATTTTGTATGGAAATACAAAAGATGCCAAATAGCCAAAACAATCTTGAGAAAGAATAACAGAGCTGGAGGAATCACGCTCCCTGACTTCAAACTATACTGTACGGTAATCAAAACAGCATGGTATTAGCACAAAACAGATGTATAGATCAATGGAACAGAGCAGAGAGCCCAGAAATAAGCCCACGCACTTATGGTCAATTAATCTATGACAAAGGAGGCAAGAATATACAATGCAGAAAAGACAGTCTCTTCAATAACTTGTGCTGGGAAAACCGGACAGCTACACGTAGAAGAATGAAATTAGAACATTCATTCTCTAACGGCATACAAAAAAATAAACTCAAAATGGATTAAACACCTAAGCGTACGACTGGAAACCTTAAAACTCCTAGAAGAAAACACAGACAGAACACTCTCTGACATAAATTGTAGCAATATTTTCTGTCTCCTAAAGCAAAGAAAACAAAAGCAAAAAGAAACAAAGGAGGCCTAATTAAACCCAAAAACTTCTGCACAGCAAAGGAAACCATCAACAAAACGACAACCTACTGAACGGGAGGAAATATCTGCAAATGATAAGATGAATATAGGGCTAATATCCAAAATATACAAACAGCTCCAACAGCTCAGTATCAAAAAGCAAAGACCTGAATAGACATTTTTGCAAAGAAGATACACAGATAGCCAACAGGCACATGAAAAGATGCACAACATGGTTAATCATCAGGGAAGTACAATCAAAACCACAATGAGACATCACCTCACACGTGGCAGATGACTATCACCAAAAAGACCGCAAATAACAAGTACTGGCGAGGATGTGGAGAAAAGTGCGCCTCATGCGCTGTGCGTGGGAACGTAAATTAGTGCAGCCACTGCGGAGAACAGTGTGGAGGTTCCTCAAAAAACTAAACACAGAGCTACCATCCAGCCCAGCAATTCCACTCCTGGGTATTTATCCAAAAAACCCAAAAACACTTATTTGAAAAACTACATGCACCCACTGCTCACAGCAGCACTATTCACAAATGCCAAGACATGGAAACAACCTAAGTGTCCATCAACAGATGAATGGATAAAGACGATGTGGTAAGGGACTTCCCCGGCAGTCCAGTGGTTAGGACTCCATGCTTCCACTGCAGGGGGCACAGGTTAGATCCCTGGTCAGGCCGAAGAAATAAATAAATAAAAGATGTGGTAAATATATACAATGAATGTTACTCAGCCATAAAAAAGAATGAAAATAATTCCATTTGCAGCTACATGGATGGACCTACAGAGTATTATGCTTAGTGAAATACACCAGATGAATACTGTATGATACCACTTGTATGAGAACTCTAAAAAATAAAACAAACATATGTATATAACAAAACAGAACCAGACTTACAGATATAAAGAACAAATTAGTGGTTACCAGAGGGAAGGAGGAGGGGCAAAATAGGGGTAGGGGACTTAGAGACACAAACTACTATGCATAAAACAGATAAGCAACAAGGATATAATGTACAGCACAGGAAAACAGCCAATATTTTATAATAACTATAAATGGAGCATAACCTTTAAAAATTGTGAATCACTACACTGTACACCTGAAACATACATTTTACATCAACTATACCTCAACTAAAAAAATCAACACAGTGGCTTCAAACTCCAGTCGATTTTTTTTTTTCTTTGCGGCACGCGGGCCCCTCACCGCTGCGGCCTGCCCCCCGCTGCCGCGGAGCACAGGCTCCGGATACGCAGGCCCAGCGGCCACGGGCCCCGTCGCTCCGCAGCAGGCAGGATCCCCCCAGACCGGGGCATGAACCCACGCCCCCTGCATCAGCAGGCGGACCCCCAACCACTGCGCCACCAGGGAAGCCCTCCAGTCTATTTTCATACAAACGTGCACATGCCCACACACATGCAGAGACAGATTCCTATCCATCGAGCTATCCTCTCTCTATCCATCTACCACCGATCTATCCATCCATCTAAAATCTATCTACTTATCATCCACCTACCTCTCCATCCATCATCCATCCCTCCATCATCCATCCATCACCTTATTTTCACAACTGCTCCCCTCATCACTATCCCAACTGCCAATTCCTGAGAGAAGCTATTCTGACCAAATGAGGTCAGATTCCTCATTATAAGGTTCCTTAGTAATCATGTACCACTACTTAATTTTTTTTTTCCCATGCTGCACAGTAGTGGGATCTTAGTTCCCTGACCAGGAATTGAACCCGGGCAGCAGGCAATGAAAGTGCAGTGTCCTAACCACTGGACCGCCAGGGAATTCCCTGTACCGCTACTTAAAAGCACTAATTCCAGCTACAGATTTTACCTTTATCTTTGTGATTGGTTGAATATTATCTACCTGTCTTTTTAAAATGCAGCCCTCACGAAGGGCTACATCTTTGTATCTCCAGCATTCGGCATGATGCCTGGCACATAACAGTCTGACCTAGCAAACAGTACTAAATGAACAAACGAACAAACACTACTACAACCTTAGGTCAGGGACTATCTTGTCCTTGGACTGTGAAACCACCCTGTCACTGGTGTCCTGGCCCTCAGACCCACTCCCCACACAGCTACTGGCAGGCGAATTTGGGGAGGAGTCTAACCGTGCCGCTCCCTGCTCCCACTATCCAGGACTTGCTGTCTCTGGAAGTGGCCTTCACATCTTAATTCCACAAAGAGAGGCTCCTGGCCAGTCTCATTTCGCTCCCTTCCAAACCTCAAACTCCACAGCAAGGAGTAGAAAATGACTTCATCTCCTTACATACTGTCCTCTTATCTCTGCCCTGTCCCTCTGACCTGAAATGCTTGGGCCAGTTTCCACTCATCCCCTAAGCCTCATCCCAAGTATAAATGGAACAGGAGGCCAGGAGGTACAGGAAACCTCCCCTAACCTACTCAAGCCATGTCAGACACTCCTCTTCTGTGCTTCAAAAGACTGTGTACTATGGCTTTTGTTGCACTTTCCAGACTGTGTGCTATTATGCTTCAATGTAGATCAACACGTTCTGAGCCTCTTCTTGAACGCAAACATCATTTTAATTCATTATTTAATCCCCAGAAAATAGCACAGCATCCAGCATGTTAACTATTTACTAAATGCTTGATATATGACTACATGGATACATAAACAGTGAGTCACTTTACAAAATCACTATTGAATATTTAAAGATCTTAGACCGCATGCCGTAACGAAAAGATCCCACAGGCCCAAACAAAGATCCCATTTGCTGCAACTAAGACCCGACACAGCCAAAAAAAGAAAAAAAAAGTAAATATTTAAAAACAAAAAAAAGAAAATTTAAAGATCTTTACACTCTTCCCTGTCAGGTAACTTACGTACCTGAATTCCCTGTAGATATTATTAAAAGCAAGTGATGCTCCCAGTCTCTTGAAAGCATTGGGGTGAAGTGCAAAGCTGTACAGTCGCTTGAAAAGTGATTTGGTGTTTACTGGACTGTTTTCCTGCTGCTGCGGTGTTGTCTGCTTAATGGACCATTTGAGGAATTCTTGAATACACCGACCACAAAAATCTCTTAAAGTACTGTCAAAGGGGTCCACAATTCCATCCTGAAACAAAGCATAAAATGACAACTGAACACCTTGGTCTGCCTCTGAGCATAAATGAAGTATGTTACGAAAATTAATTTAGAGCACTATTAAGGAAAAAAACGGACACTAGTCAAACCAATCTGACTGTCTAGAATCTAGACTCTAATAACAAATTCCTTGTGACATAATGAAAAGTTTCTTCTAAACAAATTAAGAAACTGAAAAATACATGAAAAAAAGAGAATACTTTAATTGTACAGCAACAAAGCAGGCTTTCCTTCCCCTGAAGAAACACGATTATATCCTAAAAACTTCTGTTGATTCTACCTCATAACATTATCTGAAATGCTTTACTTATTGAGGATAAATAGAGTAAGACCCTTGCAAGTTTCAAGGAAACTGTAATGCTACACAAAGAAAAATCATAGAGATGTGGTTCTAAAAGTAGAACCTTCTATCAGAGCAGTCTCCAGAAAGGCACAGTCTCTAAATACTTGAAAAAACAGCTAAGGAAATTTGAGTGCTTTTGTTTCTCTCTTAGATCCACAAAGGAAAAGTTTAACTTGAGAAAGTACACGGAAACTGAAATAAGGGGATTCTTTCTAACATGCCTGGTTCCTTGCTACATGCAAAATCTTTGATCACAGTGCAAATTAGAATTCACGGAGGTGATGGTAATGCACCGCGGAAACGGGCAGAGGAGCGGACAGCAGGGACACAAGTGCACTGGAGTGCACCAGCCTCCACCTCCACCTTCACCTTTTCTTTTCTTTCCATAAACCCTCTCATGTTACATTTCCATTCCCACCTGGTTTTTTCCTGAAGCTCTGACTTAAGCTACTTTCAAGGATCAAAAGGGGAAAAGGAACAACTAAGATAGAAACTTCAGAACAGAAACATTAGAATAAATCCGTCTGAATGAAATAAGCCACAAGTTAAATTTAATTAAATGGATCTGTCATAGACAGGATTCACACTAGACACTGCAGGGAATCAAACCACAGGTACAATGATGTCATCATCCTAATTACAAATGTTCAGTAACTCCCACTGCCAACAAGTGGCAGCCAGTTAGGCAACCTCTGAGAGGGAAAGGAGCTGTGTTAGTAACTACACACACAACAGGGGCAACAGGGACAACAGGGCTGGCCTGGGCAAACTGCAACGGATAGTGGTCCTACATGCAACGACACACCTCATTTCAAACTTAACAGAAAGTGACCCACAGAATCAAACAAATCAGTCTGCAAAAACATGGGATTAAAGGATGTTTGTTTGCACAAACTTGCTATGTGTTCAACTGGGCATTTTTTAAAAAAATTTATTTATCAATTTTTGGCCGTGTTGGGTCTTTGTTGCTGCGCGCGGGCTTTCTCTAGTTGTGGCAAGCAGGGGCTACTCTTCCTCGTGGCGCACGGGCTTCTCGTTGCGGTGGCTTCTCTTGTTGCAGAGCATGGGCTCTAGGCACTCGGGCTTCAGTAGTTGTGGCTCACAGGCTCAGTAGTTGTGGCTCGTGGGCTCTAGAGCACAGGCTCAGTAGTTGTGGCACACGGGCTTAGCTGCTCTGCGGCATGTGGGATCTTCCTGGACCAGGGCTCGAACCCGTGTCCCCTGCATTGGCAGGCGGATTCTTAAGCACTGCACCACCAGGGAAGTCCCTCAACTGGGGATTTTGATTCCAAAGTCAGTATATGCCAAAACAAAAGTACAGGTTGAAATAATAGGTAAATATCAATTAAGATGATATTTAAAGAAATCAAATGTAGTTATTTGCACAAGTTCAGAATATTAAAATCAAATCAGTGTGGAAAGACAGTAAGGTTTTAGCCGACCTCACTGCCTCTGCCCGCAGTGAGCCAGTGACCCCACCCTAACAATTCCACCTCTGCTGTCTCAGGACAGTTCTATGTACACGGTGAACTGCGATGTCTAGGGGTTTTGAGTTGCTGAATCTGAATGCAGGAGAAAACAGGACCAGCTCAAAAAATTCCTTTTACTCTGAACTAGTATACTATAGTTAAAAAAAAAAAAAAAGAGGATACTGCAACTCTGATAGAAGTCCAAGAACATTCTTATTCACCCTTTCCACCCTCAACACACACACACACACACACACGCACACACACACAGCCTTAATGTAGATGAAGTCTGTCAAATTTATAACCATCCTCCCAAAAGGAACAAAACAAAAACATCTATTTGCTTGTAGCTATTTAAAAGTATCCCTTAATAAACAGCACCTTGTTCATTAAATGCCATCTCACCAAAACAAAAGAAAAAAGATGATCCAATCTAGCTAGATGTTACATTTTGATACCTTGACAGGTAGCTTTTCTCAAAGTTCTGAGTATTGATCACATATAACCAGTTGATGGGAATGGCAGGACAGGAACCATTACTCACCAGTATTGTTTCTAGTAAGGCAACAGTGTCCTGACTCTCAAATTTCTTATTGTTGGTGAACCAGTGAATCAGCTGCATAACTAGAGGTTCATACAGTTGCCTCGGCACCTGAAGGAGTAATAACATCAGAATTTACTTTTTTCATGTAAATTTTATATCAGAGACAGTTCCATTTATATGACAGGAGCAAAATTAAGCGTAATACTACTGTGGTTATATTAGTTTCCTTCTCTAGTTAAATTCTGTGACGAACATGGTCTAACTTCTTCCTAAGAGTCCGGCAAAGAAAAATATGCATCCCCAAACTTACTGTTCCTCTAACGAGGAGGGCAATTAGGGTCGACAGTGATGGTATTTGTCATTCATCCTGATTAACCTGATCCGGAGCTAAACAGAAGGCATTCTGTTCACAACCCCGTGGGGACAAAGCAGAAAGCCAGGTCAGGGCTTCCCTCCGCGCAGTGGTTGAGAGTCTGCCTGCCGATGCAGGGGACACGGGTTCGTGCCCCGGTCCGGGAAGATTCCACGTGCCGCGGAGTGGCTGGGCCCGTGAGCCATGGCCGCTGAGCCTGCGCGTCCGGAGCCTGTGCTCCGCAACGGGAGAGGCCACAGCAGTGAGAGGCCCGTGTACCACAAAAAAAAAAAAAAAAAAAAACCAGGTCAGCGTCCTCTGCATAGAGACTTCCAGGCTGTATCACAGAACAAGAGAAGAGGCACCTCCCCCTCGGCTGCCTGCCAAGAAAGAAGGGAAGCTAGTCTTTACTCCGTGGAGATGAGGGTTCTCACCCTAACCTTCTCAAATGTAAATACAGCCTCTCCAGGGCCCAGAGAGCCCTGTGGGTGTCTGGCTCCTACAATCTAGGGTGGCTCCCAGGCCTGGAGAGTTTTACTGTCCTTTTGGATCAGAGCAATTTCCTGAGACAAACGGTTATGCATCTAACCCTCATTCTCTATGAACAGTAAAAGTTCACAGCCCGAGTGAAGGGGAACATTCCCGATCTTCATGTCTCACAAAGGCTGGCCCTACAGGAGCACTGAGAAATCCAGGGGAGTTCTACTTCCCCGCTGATACTCAGCTTAAGAACAAAGCACATGGTACGGACACCCCATCAAAAATCACGTGAGGGAGGTCCCTGGCAGTCCAGTGGGGGACCATGTACTTCCACTGCAGTGGGTGTGGGTTCCATCACTGGTCAGGGAACTAGGATCCCACATAACGCCTGCTGCGGCCAAAAAATAAAATAAAATTTAAAAATTAAAAAACAACAACAAAAATCACGTGAAATGTCTGGGGCTCAGACTAAACAACAAGTTCTCTTGCACCCGGGTATTTCTCCAAAAAATATCTTTCTAAACTCTAAAGCAACTTTTAGACTTAATCAAAGTAAAAGAATCTTACCTTTTAGTTTGGAAATTTAACCTGGTCTTAAAGCATCACTTTTTTCTTCCCCCAAAAGAATTATTTTGTATTCTTAGAACATAAATTATATATGTGTACACACACATTTATAGAACATGTAGAAAACCATCCAACTACAATCCTACATCCAAAAGGTAACCACTGTTAACATTCAAAACCACTGTTAACTCAGTATATTTATACACATTTAAATATATGTATACACGTGTGTAAAAATATACACTTTTGTAACCACTTTCTGCCCCTTAATTTTGAATACTTTTCATGTAAATACATAAGCTATATCAGTATCTTTATTAGATGCCTGCTATCTCATATATGGATAAACCACGATCCAGTTACCCAATCCTGTTGTTAGAAATGCAGTATTTCTAGTTTATGTCTGTCTTATACACACCACTCTGAACACCTCTCTGGACAAGGGCTGCTGTCCACACTCCCACCTGCCAGGACTCACAAGCCCCTTTCCCTACAAGCTTGGCAGCACTAAACACTGCCAACTTTTAAAATATTTGACAACTGCTGCAATCCATACCATTTTAATTTGAATTTCCTTATCTACTAAAAAGGTTGAATATTTAAAACATATTTAATTGGCCATATGTACGTCTGTGTTCACGAGCTGCCCACTTTTGTTCTTTATCCATTTGCCCATTTTAAAATCTTATCATCTTCAGCACAATGTGGGAAAAAAACAAATGTCCCTACATCACGCGTATGTCAAAACTGTGGGTCTGTGCCATTCAGTGGTTCTACATACTTATAAAGCCAGAATTATCAACACACTAACAGTTTTCTTCCACAGATCTCCCTTCAATACCTTGTATGAAAATTTCCCTTTCTACACAAACTGTATGGAAAGACACCTATAATGTAATGATAAAATCCACCCAAGCAGAAATCACATTTTACATAAAAGAAAAGCATTTTTGAATGCTATAATCCTTTTTATCTGTAAAACAAAATTTATATGTATGCTTATAAAAATTTATATAAAATTTATACGTATGCTATGTTTTACAAAGATCTAGGAGTATATTCACCAAACTTTCGGCAGAGGATACACTGGCTTTTCCTGAGGAATAATGGGGGGAAAGGGGTGATGACATGGAGGTTCACTTTTAGCATCATATGTTTCTATATTAATTAGTATATTTTACCAATGAAAAAGGCCATCCCAATCCAAAGACACAAACAGACATGCTATAATTCATCACATTTTTCTATAATATTTTTAGAGTTTATTTTTCCTTCTAAATCTTTTTAATTTGAAATTAACCTCTCATGTTAGTCAAATGCTATAATAGAATTTATTAAATGTTCCATTTCTCACTAACTTAAAAAGCCCCTTTTACCACACATACGATATTTATGTGTACACATGGGTCCACTTGCCAACTGCCAGACAGTCCCACTGACATATCTGTGCACAAGTTCAACCCCATTATAATTAACGTGACTTCTTAATATCTGTTAGGGCAAGACACCCTTCAGTACCTGACCCTGCCAAAATTTTTCTTGGTTAGGCTCTAGCAATTATTCTTCCAGATTACTTTTGACGTCCAAAATGAAATTAATTCTGGGATTTTTGCTGGAACAATACCAAACTTACTGAACGATTTGGAAACAGCTCAAATTTTTTCAATATTGGTTCTTTTTTTTTTTGGCCATGCCACCCAGCTTGCGGGATCTCAGTTCCCTGACCAGGGATCAAACCCAGGCTACCTGCAGTGGAAGTACCAAGTCCTAACCACTGGACTGCCAGGGAATTCCCTCAATATTGATTCTTCAGATACACAGCACTTTCATTTTATATTCATAAAATATATGTTTGCCTGGCATACTAAAGTTTATTCCTAGATGTTTTATTTTACTTCATTTTATTTTTTACACTGCGCCATGCAGCTTGCAGGATCTCAGTTCCCCAACCAGGGACGGAACCTGGGCCATAGCAGTGAAAGCCCAGAATCCTATCCACTAGGCCACGAGGGAACTCCCCCAGATGTTTTATTATTATTACATTTTTTGATGCTGTTATGAATGCTATGTTGTAAACACATTTTCCAAGTGGTCAAAGCTACAATAGAATATAAGACATATTAGAACACTGATATATGAGAATTCTATTTTGTAATTCATCAGCTTTCTCCTTTATTAATTCTTAGATTTATCAGTTGATACTCTGGGCTTTCCATATTTTTTTAAAACTATATTCAAAATAATTTTTTTCCTTCCTTTCTCCGATGTCCCTGACCTCAGGGACCTCATGGCCTGATGAGAGACCCAGAGGTTAACCAGTGCAAATTAACTTATGAAACACAGACGAAGCCATTCTGAGCAACCACTCCACGCACAGGCCCTGCTCCGGGTCGGGGCTGGAGGTGCCTGTGAACAGGCCACGCCACGTCTCACCCCAGCACCCACCTCAGCCAAAGCACGAGGCGGCATCACTGCGTCACGGCTGGGCAGGATTTGGCTGTGATATTCAGGTAAACATTCTTCATCATCTTTTTAAAGACAAAATTAAACTATTCCTGATTTACCAAAACAAAATACCTTCTTGGCCTATATGAAGAGAATCGTTGCTTATGAAACCTATTTCTGTGGTAAATTTCCAGTTTTACCCCAAAATCGTATTTAATCATGGTGCATTTTAAGGCACTACTGGATTGTATTCATTCACATATATACTGAAGGATATTCCATGTATATTTATAGGTGAGTTTTTCATTTAGTTTTCTTTTTTATGTGTGCACCCTTATATCAGGGTTCTGCCAGCTTCATAAAATAAAGAATCTGAATGTCTTCCGTGTCCCAGCAGCAAAGGAGAATTCTGTCCAAAAAGCCCCGAGGAAGAGATGACCTGCTGACATCTCCAAGCGCCCCCGACTGCTGGCCACGGCCCCTCCTCTCTTCTTCGCCCCTAAGTGACAGAGCCGGTAGCAAAAGCAGCCTTAGGGCCTAGACTCTTGTAATTAATTCCTTAATTCCTTAATTAATTACTCTCCTAACTTAATTCCTTAGGGCCTATCCCTGAGGAATTAAGCCAGAGTCGGAAGGGCAGCAGCCAGGTAGCAGGTTTTCAAAGACCCCAGAGTGGTCCCAATGTGCAGCAAGCTTTGACCATCACTGAACTAGACAGGACTTTTTAAAAAAATTCTGCAACTGTTTCAAACTCAAAGTCATGCACTTACCTGATCTACATCACATGCCAGTCGAAGCAGCACAGGAAAAGTGCGCTTATAGAGCTGGTACATGGGTGGGGGGCCCAGGCCACTGTCAGGCATCTGAGTGGCTTTTCCCAGCATAAACATGACAATGCTGTGCAGAAGTTCACAGGCCGCAACCTGAAACAGGCCAGGGGTCCAACAAAGGTTAAGAGCATTTTGAAATGCTACACAATGTAGCCCTTTAAAAAGGAAAACTTCTGCAGCAGATAACTATCCCACCCAAAATAAATGAACTGCAAGTGGCACTTCTTGTATAAAATTCACGCTTCCGTTCACTTTGAGCTGGAGCCAACAGTGAAGAACTGAGATTTAAAAGATTTAGACATCAGGACTAATACATTCATAAGAAACATATCCATGCTGCCGTAACACAGAACTCCGCTTCATGTGTTAGCACATTTTCAACTGTCACTTTCAGTAAATACATTTTTAAAGCACAAATTTTAGAAATGTACAGATTAATATAAAGACTTGAGATAATCTGTTTCTAATCTCCCAGGTTGAAGAGAGAATCAAGCACAGACTAAAAATCACTTTTCAACGCCCTTTGTACTATTTTCTATTATGAAGAGTTCTGGTATATTAATGTTTTGCCAGGTTATCATCTATTATTCAGATAATTTATGTTTAACTTCCATTTTCCAAGGACACGTACTTCTGATAACTGAACAGTTTCCTGATTACTATACTAGAGAAAATACAAAATCCGTGAAACGCAATACGTGTTTCCTAATGAATACACATCTAACCACAGCAGGTGATCAGTGAGTACTTTGGTTTGTCTGTCGGCGGCCGAGAGCGCCAGCTCTGTGACACGTGGCAGGAATGGGTCCAGGTGGATGATGGGCTTCATGTCCGCGAAGGGCACCGCGAAGCCAAGCCTCCTCTCTCTGTCCCAGGCCACACAGCGCCTGGCCCTCTCCTCAGGGGACACTGCTGTCAGAGAGATGCAGAGCACTTTCGGTCAGTCCCTCCTCGCTCCAGGACAGCCCCTGGCTCACCCCCTCCTGCTCTGTTTACCACACGTGTACAAACCACTACACACTGTTTCTGAATTTGACTTAAAGGCAAACTATTTTTAAACAAGTCTAATAGTCTGGAATGTTTAACTTCCAATTTCAGTAAGAGTTACTCTTCTGTGGAAAAATGATAAATGCACAATACTTTAATTATCTCCTCTTTATAACACTTATTTTCCTAACAGCGGTTCTGACTTCTGAAATGCCAAAATCACCAATACATTTAATATGAAATTTTAAAGGTAAAAGTACCAATTTTTACTAATCAAAAATGCTAATTCCAGGCTTCCCTGGTGGTGCAGTGGTTGAGAGTACGCCTGCCGATGCAGGGGACACAGGTTCGTGCCCCAGTCCGGGGAGATCCCACATGCCGCGGAGCGCCTGGGCCCGTGAGCCATGGCCGCTGAGCCTGTGGGTCCGGAGCCTGTGCTCTGCAACGGGAGAGGCCACAACAGTGAGAGGCCCGCGTACCGCAAAAAAAAAAAAAAGCTAATTCCGATCAAAAACAACTTAAATTATCCAAATATTAAGGATATCAGGTTAAAAAAGATAACTTTGAACTCCTGACACAATGTTTAATATAAAGGTGCATCAAGCTAGATTCTGCTTCAAAAAGGAAAAGACATCAGACCCCAGTGAGCGAGCACAAAGAACCACACAGGCTGCAGGGCACAGTGGAAGTATTCACTCCATCAGGCAAAATATGGCTCTTCATAATCTTACCTGAAAATACATAAATGACATATAGGAGAAAATATCAGAACACACCATGACCTGTATGCATCCAAATACATCCATGGGGTTAATGTGCTTTAAGGAAAGGTCACCTGTTATGAGGTTTTTGCTGATCTGTCCCCCAAGACGGCCAAGCACTTGCACAACCCGAACCCGTATTTCTTCTAAGGACAGCGCTTCATGCTGCAAACATGGTGACAAGTTAAACATCAGAGAGAGTCATGAGCTGAAAGAAAAACTGCTCTACCACCCTCTCCATTGTTGACGCCTCCAATGGCTCATTATATCCTACACGGCACTGCAGTTAGTTTTATTTTAAATTCATGAAAAGAAGCCACATCTCTTCCAATTTTGCAGTTAGCTGTCCGTTTCCTAGACCATCGGTTCCAAAGTTTTGGCAAGAGCCTTTACACCCTTAAAAAATACTGAGGCTCCCCAAAGAACTTCTGTTTATGTAGGTCATATTTACCAGTATTTATCATAAGTTGAAACTTAGCTATTATTTAAATAGTTATCATTTTATTTAAAAACACTGAACCCATGACATGTTAACAAACGATATGCTTTTAGGAAAAGTAACGATATATTCCAAATAAACAACCTCAGGCAAGTGGTACTGTTTCCCATTTTCACATTTGTGACAGACTTGCTGTTGGGCTGTAACTGGAAAAGGAGGAGTATTTTAATAGTCTTTCTAGATAACTGGGGTTTTTCTCTGATACGGCTCCACAACTGAAGTGGAAGTTTCTTAAAGGTTAGTCACAAAGTGGACTCTGAAACCACAGCAGTGAAGACTATGTAGTCTCTACTACATTAAAATCCATGGGCTTATCTTGCTCTCTGAGGATTTTCACCCACACACGATTTGGGAAGATAATGTACTGTTCATCTGAAAACAATGGTTCCCTGGGTCATGCAGATCTTCCACATGTTGATGCATTTCACTGTACATGTGAAAACATCACAGTTGTTAAGTACTGAGAAGCTGCCCAGCTCATGATGGTTACAAGTCTTGCAAAATTTTAATTTTCACTTAAAAGCTTGAATTGTATCACTGGCAACCAATACTCTCAGAAGTTTTCTTTGAAGTGACAGGCTCGCTCTCTGTCTTGGAGAAAACGCCTGCGAGATACTGAGCAGCCAGGCTGTCTACCCCAGGAACAACGGTGTTCACAAGGGAAGGGCTGCTCGGCACACCCCTGCTCCAGCACACGGGATGGCACACAACGTGTGCTCAAGGGTCTATCTAGGCTTAAGGAGGCGCTAGGGAACCAACGCACCACCCACCCCTGCACAGTGCAAACGGCTACGCGTGAAAATACTGACAGTTCTGGCCTTGCACCTGGGGACCCCAGGGCCCACCTAGGGAAATGGGGTCCTGTGTCTGTAAAGAAATATGCAAAACTAAAGGCACGCTCAAGTAACTTTACCTTCCTTTACTCATATGTGATAAGATAATTTAAAACCTTTAGACACCATTTCTAGTTTCATCCAGGTCTCCCAATCAAAAGCTGTCAAAAATATCCAGATGGGAGGAACTTTCCCTAGAGCTTGCAATATCAGTTCTAGATATTAAAAGTTTTTCAAATTTCCTTTTTCACATCATACTTAAAAATATTTTCCCTACACTAACTCAATTTTCTCTATTTACATCATTTTTATCTGTCACATTATGTGCCACATCTAAAAAACTGGTCTCAAGAAATTATCACTGGAAAAAAAACATAAAACCTGCCATGAACTGAACTTGACAATATGTATTTCAGATTTAATCAGTAAATGAGTCAATCTTACATATCCATAATATCACTACTGCAATTGCTTATTCCAAACAAGAAAACAAGACAATAAACCTGTTAATATAGTTTACATTTTTACTGTAAATATATATTGAAATTATTTCTATATTGTACTCTAATTGATACGTAAGAACAACTAATATTTTAAGTGAAGACTTTTCCTTTTCACGAGCATTAGAATCTGGTCTCTCCGTTATTTAAGGTAAAGAAGATACAAGAGATTTCTTACCGATGAAACATTCTTTGCCCTTTTCAGATGCTTTAACACATCTCTAGTAAATCCTTTCTGGGCGGCCCGAGAGAGTGCTGACACTTCCCAGTTATTCCTGGTCTCATCTATCAACAGTAAACAAAAGTCAATTTTAAACAGCACCATTCATTCATTTAATTAATACAAGGGAAAACACACTACACTGCTATAGAGAGACATTAAAATCCTAAAGTGAGATTAAAAATGAAATTTCTAGAACAACAATATTAACAGTGGTTATCTTAGTTTTAAATACCACTGCTGACTAAAAGAAACACGGTTCCTTGGAGAAGTGGCTGACTCCCAGGCTGGGTAGACTGTGCTGGTGAGAAGCGCCAGGAGGGGGCACTGCTCAGGGAGGGGCACACTCCCACGAGTCCCACACAAGTCACATCTGGGACAGGCTGCGTGCAGATATCAGTGGGAGCAGGAAAGGGCTGGACCCACTGAGAATATAAGGATCCACAAGTCCCTCCTGACAGGCAGAAATAATGGGCGAAAAAAGTTATTTCTCACCGTAGAGTGCCAACTAGATAAAAGGAATCATGGAGCTGGAACATCACCATTGTGCCACTTTTACAGTAATAATCAACTCAGAAGAATCACGAATGGACAGACACTAAAACCATCACGGTGAGACATCCCTGAGGAATCAGAACACTTACAGCTGTGAAGGAGCTGCCATTCGACAATCATAAACTTCTACAGAACTTGCAAGTTTAGCACAAAACTTTCCCTCCCGAACCACTTCATGGTAAGGTACCAATCTGACGCCACCGCCCCTGAACGGTGAGGGTCCTAAAGGAGCCGGTCCCACGTGACAGCCACACCACAGCCCAGATGAGGGTGCCAAGCTGCAGACGCGGCCCCCAATCACCCCCACCCCCAGTCAGGCTCCACTCGGCCCTAACAACGTCTCAGCTTAGAACCACAGGTTACACTTAGTTGTCTCGTCTTTTTCATCTCCTTTAAGGGAAACAGTTCTTCAGTTTCCTGGAGTTTCATGACTTGGACATTTACAAAATTAGATGCCTCCATCTGGGTTTGTCTGATGTTTTCTCATGATTGCGTTCAGGTTATAGAAACCATTTGCAGCGTCTCGCTAGTCCTTTATTAATAAAGCCCTTGCACCTGCTCACTTTCTCTCAGTGGAGTCACACTCACTTCTCCCAGTGCTGAGACAGCCTGGGAGGACCCTCACAGGGGCTATACCCCAGCACGCCTCTCCTGGGCCCCAGAAGTGACACCCGCTGACGGCAGAGCCTGACTCCCCTCTGCTTTCTGTTTCCCATCTGGGAGTCTGCGGTGCAGGTTTGCTGCTCATGCCCCATGAGCTAGGCCCCGGGTGGGAACAATCACTAAGAACCGGGGTTTTGGTCTTGGACCTTCTGCAGGTGGATATTAGAAATCTACCCTCTGGTGGCCCCAGATGAAAAGAGGATCTGGTTTTTATTTAGTCTTTATTAAAATGTTTTGGAGCTCAAATTAGTTAAGAATTTTGTACACTGGGAAAAACAACTCTCTGAGATGTGGACTGGTCAAGTGTTTTATCTGTGTCTATGACTCAAACTGCGGAACTGAAGCCATAAACCCTCATGTGTCTGTGTGTCACCTAAGCCCTGAATTGAGAACAACCTGACTTCTCTTGTGAGTGTGCTGTTCTCCTGTATTTGGAAAGTATTAAGAAATTAGATTATTAAGTCTCTTAAAGGAGCTCTCTTCTTATTTATACAGATAAATAAGCTTATATAAAATGAATATTCCTAAAATTATCTGAAAATAAAAAAAATTGGACTTATAATGCTTTAAATTTGCCAAACTTTTTAAAAAATGCTATAGTCACTAACTCAGAAGCATTTCAGAAATCCATATTCACATAATAAAGGCACATCTTCGGTAAATGAGACAAATTTCCTGATTTTAGTTTAAATAAATGTGTTTTCCTATCAGGGTTAAGTACAATACAAGCATACGTCTTATTCTACTTGGGTGTGTTTTTCCTATACTTACTTACATACTTATTATACTTATTCAGGCTTACAAAGCCAACAAGCTAACATCACCTCTCATTACATTGTTATTATGGTACAAGACACACAAAATAACACCACCAGCCATCTGCAGAATTTTTTTCCTCATCTCAAACAGCCCTACATAACTTTTTTTTTTTTGCGGTACGCGGGCCTCTCACTGTTGTGGCCTCTCCTGTCGCGGAGCACAGGCTCCGGACGCGCAGGCTCAGCGGCCATGGCTCACGGGCCCAGCTGCTCCGCGGCACGTGGGATCCTCGCGGACCGGGGCACGAACCCGCGTCCCCTGCATCGGCAGGCGGACTCCCAACCACTGCGCCACCAGGGAAGCCCCCTACATAACTTTTAAGATCATGATAAATGCAGTAAGTTTATGTTCGACTAAACTGAATCACTGGACAAACTTTTTACTTCCCCAGTAATTACGTTTTGTAGCATGTCAACTGGAAGATAATTTCTATGATCTGCAGCCTTGAAACCTTGCACTGAGTTAATTAGTAAATCATCATTGGATACCCACGTAATTTCTAAGTAAAAGAGAATACCGAAACACTGATTGCTAAGCAACATTTTTTTTCTTTCTTTTTTTTTTGGCTATGCCACGCAATTGGTGGGATCTTAGTTCCCTAACTGGGAATTGAACCCAGGCCCCCCTGCAGTGGAAGCACTAAGTCCTAACCACTGGACTGCCAGGGAAGTCCCACTAAGCATCATTTCTAAGTCTGTGTGCTTCTGCTTCCTGCTTTCTAGGCCGTGAGGAGATGAGGCATGCTGCGTGTGGTGCCACACCGGATGGATGCGGCTGCAGGTGGGTGTCACGTGTGCTCACAAGCTCCGAGCCTGAGAAACTCCAAGACCTCAGCAGACACTTCTCAAAACCATCCAGTCCGCATTTTCTCAGTCCAAGAGAAGTCTGGCAGAGAGCTGTAACTGATAAGCGGATGAGGCTGCAGTAGAGGTAGGAGGGCACGCTTCTGACTTTCAGGGAGGGTGAGCTGCTCTGCTGCTCACGAAGCAGCGAGTCTCGGCCTCTTGGTGTCCGGCCGTCTTTCCACAACTGGGACTCGCTAAGAGCTCACAGATTTTTGCTTTTGTGGGTTACAACTAGCAACAGTCAGCATACTGGAAGCAGAACCTACTTTTGTAAAGACCTACTGATCTATTTGAAGACCGCATGTTAACACACACGACACCTTAGTATTCCTCTGAAAACAGCTGGATCTCATGGACTCCCTGCGAGACCCGCTGTTTCAAGTTGTGTCAGTGGGTCCCAGAACATGACAAAACTTGGAAAGTGTAACACCTGAGTCTGAAAAGAGGCTATGAAACGCGTTACATTCTTAGCAAAGTTCACTCAGTCTTAAATGACGTGCTTCTCTGCCTTACTGATCAATGCCTTTGTCTGTAACGGGCAAAGTTACTCTTTACTTTCTGTGGAATCCACAAGGGAGCAAGGCTTGAATCTTATCAGAAGCACTTTGAGCGAAAGGCTCAGGCCTTGCACCTGTCAGGAGCGGCACAGAGCGGCACTGGGCTCTCAGCAAAGCACATAAGGAGGCGTGCTGTCCACTGGCCCCACTGCTGGCCAGCAGGCTGACGACTGTCTGCCAGGGTCTCCACTGTAAAGCTGCCATCTGCACCCTTGGTGAGTAACATGTGTTGTGGGGTGAGGTAGGCAGGATTTTAAGGTAGCCCCATGACCCTCTCCGGTGTTACCCCTGTGACTGTGTTCCCTTACAGAACAAAGGCAGGTCTAATCTAATCACACGAGCCTCTTAAAAGCAGAGTCTCCTCCAGCGGATGCAGGAGGAAGGGGCACAGACTCAAAGCCTAAGGATTCAAGGTGCACCGCTGGCTGTGAAGGTGGAGGGCCAAAGGCAAGGGGCGGGCCAAGCTGGGACCACCAGCCAGCAAGGAAATGCGGCCTCAGACGCCGCCGACACCCTGCATGAACCTGAGGGCCCTCCCCAGAGTGCCCGGAGAAGGGCCAGGCCAGCCCAGCCGGCCCCGAGCAGAGGAGCGGCTAAGCCCACCTAGGCTTCTGACCCAGAGGACAGGGAAACGACAGATGGTGTTTCAGCCGCTGGCCCTGTGGTGACTTGTTACACAGCGGGAAGCAGCACACGACGAGGCTTTCCGTTTACTCGCTGACTTGTAACTGTACACACGCCAAGAGTCCTACAAGATTCAGTGGGTCTCGATCTCTTTCTGGGACACTCTGCCTCGATGCTCAGATTATCCCAAGATGGCCTGTGACATTTCCCATCATTCTTCGAACACTTCCTTGATTTCTGCATGTTTCAGAAAACACAATATTCTAGGTTCCTCTTGTACTTTCCCTGTGCAGGCTGGAAGCAGCCATTTCTCCAAAGCCACAACCTGGGGACTGGTTTTCTCGCTGCTACAAAGGTACCACTGGCCCCAGGCAGCCCCTTGCAACGGACAGAAGGACAACAGGTGTGCACGTTGCACGTTCCACTTCACCCACCCACATACGTGTGCGGGCGCCTGTGCATGTGTGCAGAAGCAGTGAGGCCCGGGACGGGAGGCAGGGCCCTTCAGCTCTTTCTCCCTCTCCCCTCATTGTCCTTGATCCAGCTGTTAATGTGGCTGACGTCCCGTATGCCGCCCTCCTCGCCTGCCTGGATACCCTGCCCCACCGGGGGCCCCCCGGTGCCCACCCTCCTCAGCACCGAGCACTGGAGGAGGACCTCACTGGGAAGGCGGCCACTCGCAATCAGAGAACGGAGCGGCTCCCGCTAACCACAGGCCCGTGGGCATGACCATGACGGCACCACCTGCCATCGGTCCTAGGGGCCCCTCACGTGAGAGGACATCAGACAAGCCCAGCTGGAAGGACCTCCTCCCAAATCACGGCCCGCAACCTTCAACAACATCAACGTCATGAGAACTGTCCCACACGAAAGGACGCCCAGAGGCACGACAACTAAACGCGAGGCCCAGACTGAATTCTGGCCCCGGAAAAACGCAGCTGGAAGCACAGCTACGAAGGAAGTTAATGGGGCAGCCGAGCCATGTGCACACGGGCTGCAGAGGAGGAAAGTGAGGGATCCATGTCACCCTTCCTGACCTTGACCACAATGACGCTGTGGTCACGCACAGGAAACATACATCGCAGTATTCAGGCATACACGTCTGTGATGCCTGCAACTTACAAAAGGTTCGGGAAAAAACATCACGTATCAACACGCACACATATTATCACACGATACAGAGAAAGCACATACAGTGACAAAGCAAGCGGGACAAAATTTAGCTGCTAAACCTGCATACAGAGCAGACAGGAGCTCTTTTCACTATGAATGCAACTGTTCTGCAAGTTTAATATCATATCAAAGAAAACATTACTAAAAACAGTCTTTCAGGTTATGGATTTTCTGCTGTTTACTTACTCTCTGCTTTTCCCTATCTCCTAATTACCTAGAAAACGACTATTTATCAATAACTAAATTCTCTGCTTAAAGGATCACAGTAATGTCCCACATTAACTGAAAAGAAATACAAATCTTTTCAATGAGCTCACTGACAGAACTAAATTCAAAAGAGCAAATGAAAGGACCACAAAGATACCTGCTAACAGATATATTCATTTCCTTTAACCATGTCCACGTGTTTTCAGTGAACTACTCAAATAGCAGCACTCCTTATAAGAAGTGAATTTTAAAAGCCTAAATAAGAGACAAACATCAACTAGTTTTTTTTTCCTCTAAATACTTATCCCGAAACTGTGACTCTTTCTTCATGAACTCTGAATATGCATTGAGGTGTCATAAAAACCAGACACAGTGAATGAAATTTGTCACACACTTTTCATTTACGGTTTCTAAACCAACAGTATTTAAGCTGAACAATAAAATAATGATTTACGTAGATGAAATTTTACGAATTAACACTTGATTTTCTACTTTGCTGGCAGGGGCATTTCAATTCTTACCAGTATTTCAGGGTTCTTCTCCAACATGAACCCTTCTTTTTGCTCATCTGATCACAATGTCCATTTCCACTCTGGTTCAAGGAAATCTGACCCTCCTCAATTCTATGTAATACTGTTCTTGGCTAGTACAACTTTGGCCTGGGGACTTCCCTGGTGACACAGTGATTAGGAATCCGCCTGCCAACGAAGGGGACATGGGTCGAGCCCCGGTCTGGGAAGATCCCACATGCCGCAGAGCAACTAAGCCCATGTGCCACAACTACTGAGCCTGCGCTCTAGAGCCCGTGAGCCACAACTACTGAAGCCCCCGCGCCTAGAGCCCGTGCTCCGCAACAAGAGAAGCCACTGCAAAGAGAAGCCTGCACACAGCAACGAAGGGTAGCTACTGCTCGCTGCAACTAGAGAAAGCCCGCACACAGCAATGAAGACCCAATGCAGCCAAAAATAAATTAATTTTTTTAAAAACCTCCAATCCATTAAAAGAAAAAATTTTGCCTGGCCAGATGAAATTTTTCTTTGAATCTTTTCCCAAACCTACTTCTTGTATGTCAATTCTTCTGAACTAACATTAGTACTAAATCAGTTATATCTGAAAAACCAATAAAAAATCAGGTGACATTAGGTCAAAATACAAAATTACTGTTGGATTTCCTTATAGTTTTAATTCCTGTTTGATTTGTCAAACAAAAGTGTCTTTGCAAGGCAGTATGTCAGAATCTATAAGGAGCTCAAAATATTTGACTGACTTCTTGCCCTTGAAGATTTTATAAATCTTGGTAGGATATAAGTGACTAAAATAAAAAGTAGGTTTAATATCTCAGTTATACTTCTTATGTCCCAATTATATTGAAATGAATTGAAGAGATCACAAAAATATCAAACATATTTTGAATATGTTGGGTTCAAATTTCAGAAGTTGCAAAAATGAAAATATGTAGTCTTACTATAGGTATTACATTGCCATTTTAAGATACACGTCAAAATTCTTCTAAACCTTACCTGATAAGGCTGAAGTTTTCAGATATCCATCAAGGCTGGGTAAAATGTCCTTATAATAGGGCTGAATTACATGTTTGCCGATGTAAACTGACCATTCTTCTAGGGCATTCAGGCCGACTTCTGCCAATGGGGTATAGCTCAGGCCCAGTTTAAAAGCCATCTGTATGTGAGTACGAACAAGGTAATAAAACACAAGGAATATGAGATTCAAAGAGGGTTTCTAACGGCAAGCCTTTCCTCTGCCAGAACCAGACAGGCTGGAGGGAAGGGTACACTGAGGCCCCCTCAGGAAGGCCTGCCGGGGGGTGTCACTGCACACCTGCAGCACAGGGAGGGCTGAATCCTCACCCCCCACCCCCAGGGGTCCTCAGAGAGGCCCAGCCAGGGTCCCTCCCCAAAGCTGCTCAGTGGCAGAAGCAGAACATGAACCAGGGTGTCTGACGGGTGAGCGCCTGCTGTGACTGCCATGCTTTCCAGGAAACAGGACACTGCACAAGAGATGCATCTGCTCAGGACGATGCACCCACCTGCAAGGCAGGGACATAGGCTCTGACATCAAGTTCGATGATGTCGTGTGGCAGGGACAGGACAAAGGTCAAACAGGAGGCCAGGAGTTCATCTTTGTACTGCTTCATCTTAACTGACACCTTAGCAAGAAAGACGACAAGAACATCAGTGCTGCACACCTGAAGAGAGCCTTCGATTTCACAATCAACTACAAGAAACCCTATTCGCAAATAGGGAAAATGATCACGGGGCCTTTATCTGACACAGCCACATTCATTTAAAAATTAAGCACTGATCTCCAGGAAAAGTTCATTTGTTGAGTACTTAATTTCCATTATGTGGAAGAGCTAAAGAATCTATTAACTTTGAGTTGTCATCACTCAATTTTAAGAAACCCCAGGGGACTCTGGAAGCACAAAGATATCCTCTGTTAGTGCTTTTAACCCCTTAATCCCCACATGGATTAAGCAGCCCATTTTTAAGTAATTAGATCATTTATAGGATTTTTTCAACATACATTTTTTTAAACATCTTTATTGCAGTATAATTGCTCTACAATGGTGTGTTAGTTTCTACTGTATAACAAAGTGAATCAGCTATATGTATACATCTATCCCCATATCTCCTCCCTCTTGCGACTCCCTCCCACCCTCCCTATCCCACCCCTCTAGGTGGTCACAAAGCACCGAGCTGATCTCCCTGTGCTATGCGGCTGCTTCCCACTAGCTATCTATTTTACATTTGGTAGTGTATACATATGTCCATGCCACTCTCTCACTTCGTCCCAGCTTCCCCTTCCCCCTCCCTGTGTCCTCAGGTCCATTCTCTAAGTCTTACATTCAATTTTAAATAACCCATGACAACACTGGATAAATCATTTGAAAATTACCTCTTTACCAAATTTTGCAAACAAAGCAAAGCAAAAAGACTTTTCTGGGTCCTCAGAAGACTGTTTCTGACTCTTTGGACCAACACCCTGTCAAACAAAACAGGGAATTAGTTCAGTGAATGATAACCAGGTAATCCTGTGTCCTAATCCGGCAGTTCCCAGCCTTCCTTCCAAGGGGAACCCATCTTCATGTTGCTCAGGCCTCATGCAGAGGGGAAGTGAAATCAGCCCTGAAAATGTTTCAGGCAGAGGCCAGCAAGAAACCGAGCGGGCGGTGGGGGGGCTTGCCGGTCAAGACCCAAGGCCTAAGTCCGCTCCCTGCCCGGGGGCTCTGATGCGCACACCTGTGGGCTGAGACACTGCTCGCGCCCAGAGCCCCCAGACACAAACCCGGGTCCTCTCCAACCTCACGGGCCACCAGATCCCCTGGGCGGCCTGGGCACAGGCTGCTGGGCGGCGGCCCAGAGCTCCTGACGAGGGGAGCCTGGAGAGGGTGTGAGTGGTGCTGGTGATGCCGGAGCCCCAGCACCCCATGAGAGCCCCTGCAGAGCCAACGTCATCAGCCAGGTGTTGTAAATCAAAACAGAAAATGCTACTGGTTAAACTTTAAAGAGTGTCATCCAATTGCCACTCACATTATCAGTCTTTCAAAATACAGAATAAAATTAGTAGACTTTAAAACTGCAATATGCTATCATGTTGCATTTTAGAAGGTATTTATACACACTCATGCGATCTAAGAAACAGGAATATTCAGTGTCCTTCAAAACAACACTTACCTCAAAATATTTTATTTTCTTGGCATTTCTCACAGCAATAGATAGCAATTTGTAGAAACCACTAATGAATGGCAACCGTGTAGACTGCAGAATTAATTCATATGCAAAGGAGCATACCCATGGCTCAAAAAATTCTACATGTTTCTCAGGAAGAATCTCCCTGTAAAAACAAATGTAAAGCTCAATGTAGAAATTCTCATCATATACTATTTTTATTCAGCTTTGAAATTATAAGAGACATAATCAAAACAAAATCATAATCTATGATTCCATTATATATCATTTTCAGGTATATCTATATTCTTTGTTTTCCCCACCTGAGGACCTTTTAAATGTATTTTTTTTAAATAGATAAATCTCAGCTGCTACATTTATTTTAAGTTTCATAGAAGCAATTTTAGATTTTAAGTCTTACTATTTCGTTTCTTATATCTACATAAGTGATTTTCCTATATTACAGCCAATAATTGATAATTTCCACTCTTGAACAAATAGCATTTTTTAAATACCTGCAAAATTCCACCAGGTTGATGAAAGCTGAAAAATCTTTAGGTTTAGCAGGATGCAAGTTAGCAGCTGGATCTGAAGTCGGGCTCACCCAAACGCCAGCAGCTTCATTTTCATGCTTAAAAATTAATGGCACCAAAAAAACACTGTAACATTCAATCATTCAACAAATGACTCCGCAAGTGACTCCACAGCCAAGGCCTGAGTCTTTGAGGAAGGAATGCAAAACTGAGGAGGTACAGACAGGCCTCGGAAGCTCACAGTAGGATCAAAATGACCGGACCACAGAACACGTGGCACGGGCAGCCACAGGGGACACCAACGGGGGAATAAAGGTGCACACACAGAGAGACAGGGTAGGTGGGGACTACGACTTCTCACAGGAGCAGTGGCGCCGGACAGAGGCAGAAGCTCACAACACAGAAAGGGTCAGTAATGACGTGTAGCTTTCAAAATGAGAAACAGAGGAACAGTTACTACTATTAGGTAACACAGAAATATTAACATGTTCAGTCTGTGTTTCAGATTCAGGTGGAAATGTCAAGGGCAAGGCTGGAGTCTAGACCTATTTGGGAAATGCTAATCTCAGAGGCGACAGCTGACCCGGCGGACAGTGCAAGGGGAGCAGAAGACACAGAGACTAGGACATGTGCTCCAAAAGCAGGTGTGTGGCCGACAGTCTCGGGGAGGCCCTCTGGGCATGTCTGTTTGTGAAATTATTTTAGACGTAAATAAATAAAAAGCCTTAAAGAGCAACAGACCACCCCCAGTGTCCCCTTCTCGTGTAAAAGCATCACGAGTGCAGCCAGGCTGACGAGGCCCAGGGCCCACCTCTGCCCCTGCAGGAACCCCTGACCAAGTGGCCTCGGGCTCGGCCATGGAAGCCAATAGGCAAAGTCGACTGAAGGAACCACGGGCTCAGCAGTGAACTGAGTGTGTTCCACAGAGTCCACGCCCACTGACTCTAGCTTCATCACCTGAGTGTCTTGTGATGAGGACTCCTCAGAGCGGACAGCAGCTCTGAGCCGGCAGCTTCACGCTAGGTCCCATCTTTGAGCCGGCCAGGAAAACAGTGCCTTAAGAACACAGGAGCAGGGGGTCTTCCCTGTCCGCGCTGGCCTACCTTCTACTGACTCCAGAGCACAGAGCTTGGAGTCTCCTCGGGTATCAACCAGAGGAACGCCAGGTTTCCCGATCCTACTGCAAAAGGCCACCTCTACACTAAGTGAGACTTGACTCTGCTATTGCTGAGGAATGAGTAACAATCCTCCTAACAACTTTTTCCAAAGAGTCGCTTTAACTTATTAAACATATAAACTACTATCTAGTAGTTCTGAACAATCTAGTACAGAATATTTTCTACGCATTAGGCAATGCAAATAAAAAAGCATCAAGGCCACGTATTAACGCTAATAAACCAATGTCCTGCGATGTCTACAGGTGTGAGATTTGCTCATACTGCAGCGGCAGAGGGAGTTAGTACAAAAAGGATGCAAAATTATTACTGACAAGCCCTTCTAACCTCTTGTTCCCCAACACTCTGCTTTTCCAGTGTAAGATCCAATTTCTCGATAATCTTCAAAACTGATTTTACAAATTCATCATACAGCAAACGATTCAGACTTGGAAGGGAGGAATTCACAAAGAGAAATGCTTCATCTGCTAAAAGAGAATCCTTAAAATAAAGAAAATAATAAATTTCAACATGCTGTGCCAAAAAGTATGAGTACCAGTATTAAATAAGCGCTATGCCACATAAAGATGTGCACGCAAGTATGAGTACCAGTATTAAATAAGCGCTATGCCACATAAAGATGTGCACATACTTAGGCATTATGGAAACCCCTGTGTAAACTACAGCAGATCTACCTCAAAGCTGTCAAGCTGGAAAATGTAGGTTCCTTCCTAAATTATTAGGACATTACCATTTCAGTCAGATACGACTTACGCAGTCATGTAACAAACACAAACAGTAGTAAATGAGAAGATTTAGGCCAATCCTTGTCAAAGTATTTACCACATTAATGTGTGTGTGTGTGTGTGTACACACATCTGTATACTATACATGGTGTGTCTACGTGCACATGCATGTACATATGCACATATACACGTGTGCACATATAAATACGCGTGTACTCACACATGCATGCGTGCATACATATGTATAAATATATATCTATTCTCAGAATGGATTTAAAGTATTATCATCTATTATTTCTTTAAAACTGAAATATTCTACCTTTCCAAAAATATGGACCAATTACTCTGCCTTTACTCAAATAGTCTATGAAACTTAACCTCAAAATGTATCTAACGTCACATATAAGAAGGCATATTTTAGATAAAATTATTAACATTGTTATACTATTTTACCTCAATAAGAAAAACTCCTAAGATTTTTCACAGGATAGGAACCATCTATTGACAAACACTGCTTTTCCTAGGCTATGAATGCTTTGTCAAAGACTATGTTAAACGGTGGCCAGAACCTGGCTTAGAGCAGACACCGCTGAAACACCTGCCAGAAACGTAGGAGGCATGATTCTGACCGTGACAAACAGCCGTGCACCCATCTCCTTTGTACCTACTACATCAACCGGATTTACCTTCAGCTTTAGCAAATAAAAAGAGCACAGCTCTCCCGCGGTGATAACACTGCCTGCCATGTTCTTTTTATCCACCAGCCTGGGTCTGTTTGAAAGAACAACTCTGCACCAATTACACTATGTATGCTGCTTCTTTGCTAAAACGAGGACTCAGCTATGGTAATTCATTAATTTTAAATGAGTTCTATGATTTTGTTCTTTTTATTTGATTTTTTTCAAGTCTCACTTTAACTATCCTAACTTACACTGTTTTAATTTTTCATTACCTGAAGTACTTAAAAAAAGAAAAAGCCCTATTGAAAGTTAGTAAAATAAACTTCTGAAGTAATTCTTAGGTGTAAAACTATGGAAACTAATAAAGAGGAACTAAGGTACTTCTGTGGCTTTAAAATGGTCGTTTTTACCGTCATCTGGTCACAGCTCAGGAGATTTCTAAAAAGATCCAAATAGTCTTTGTAGGTGGGCACTCGCCATTTGCCGGTTCTAGCTTCCCCTGACACACAACAGTCCTCAGACTCGGGCTCAGTACCCTGGTGGGAAGACAAACATCCAATACTGAGGGCGGATCGGAGAACAGCAGCACTGCTGCACTTCTGCTTTCTGCTGTCAGAGTTCTCTAAGCTAAAAGAGCCCCCAAGCTGCAGACCCTAATTTGCTTGAGGAAGATAGTATATTATGAAAGCATAATAAAAAGGCTGGAAAAAAGTCACAATTTTCTAACTAGGACTAAAACAGTGATGCACTAACAAGTGTTTCAAAACAATATCCAAGGTATGTGTCATGAATAATTTACCTCAACTTCTTATACAGAGCTCTCATCTCATCCTATTTCCTGTTAACTTAAAGTAACTAAGACATGCCTCCCATAATATACCTAAGTATTTTGTCCTACAGCTTCAAGAGAAAAAGATCCCTTTTTGTAAAAATGTATTTATAGTAGTAAGGTTATGTTTAAGGATGTCTCATAACCATCACCGGAAAAAGTACTTAGGTATTACAGCCTATACTTTTCAAAATGTAGCTAATGGCTAATAACAAAAAAACCACTTTTGTATATTTACAGACTAAAAACTCCAGCAACATCTTTAGCTTTCAAGATGACAAAAGGCTAACTTTCAAATCATACATTCAGAACTTACCTTTTGAAGGATCACTGGTTTAGAACATATTCTGATTAAACCTTGATGCACTATAAAAAGAAAATGAAAACAAAAAAGAAAAATACACTGAAAAATATAACCACTCAATAAAAATGACAGCCATTATCTTTTTGAACATAACTTACCTCTCAAATTTTTCTCTAAGTTTGGTAATATCTTTAGTTTTAATTTTTTTTCTTTTTTTTCTTTTGTTTTAAATTTTAGACTATTAAGATTCAAAAGCAAAAGAAAGGAAAAAAATTCAAAAAATGGATAGAAAAAGGATATTTTGGTCCACCAATATATTAGGAGTTCTCCAAGAGGCATCAAAAGATACAAAAGAATTTGGCAACCAGATGTTCTTTGTATCAAACAACAAGTTAAGTATTAACCATTCATCATCCTCAAAACAAGTAAATTCCAAACTCACCCACAGTACTAATGCAATTCCAGAGAACTGGTCCTTTTTCTGCCAAGGCCAGGAAAACTTTCACTATGGCTTTGCAACACACCAACTGCATTTTTGGACCGTACTGGGGGAAACTGTCTATCTGCACGACCACAAGGTGCTCCAGAACTGGCATGTGCACCTCAGGAACCTGCCAGAAAGGAGAGCACACGAAGAGCTAGGGCAGGCAATGAATAACTACAGGGACCATACAGACAGTCACAGTAAACACAACGCCATTAGACACGTATCAGATGAATGAAAAACCAGGATTATTACCTAATCTGCTAATTTGTTGCTGTGATTATCTAAAAAAAAATCAGAGTAACTGTCTAAATGATACTTAAGGTGCAATTCTACCCCGAGCAGCAATCTTAATCTTTTAGAAAGATAAAAAGTAACAAATAATTTTTCCTGCTTTGGGAACAAAAAGTCAAGTTTCATGACAAAAACCGTACCGATACAAAATACTAGCTAAAAATGTCACCTTGGGGACTTCCCTGGTGCTCCAGTGGACAAGACTCCGTGCTCCCAATGCAAGGGGCCCAGATTCAATCCCTATTTGGGGAACTAGACCCTACAGGCATGCCACAACTAGGGAGCCCGCCTGCTACAACTAAGGAGCCCACGTGCCACAACTAAGAGCCGGTACAACCCAATAAATAAATATAAATAAATAAAAATATTAGAAAAAAAAGGTCACCTTGCCCACAATGTGCCCGTACTGAACGCATATTAACTCCTGCTACACCATCAAATTACCTGAAGAACGGAGGTTAAACAGTCACAACTGTGCTCCGTTTAACCAACTATCTCACTCACCGTATCAAGGTGAAGCAAGACACTGGCAACAGACTGGAGGAAACTGGGCATCTGGTAGACGTGGTCCTCAGCCGTGTCTGTCTCGGTGAGGAACAGCTGCCGGCAGCGCTGAACAAGCTCCACAAACATGAAGCCAACGTCTTCTGCGTTTATAACCTTGCAAGGCTTTAGGGAAGGAAAACAAGCCTCTGTCAACCTTACCAACCTCAAAATAATGGTGTTTGAGGTGTCGTGTTAAGCCATGTTGTTATAAACTGAATGTTAACAAGCTTTTTAATGGAGAAGAAATACAGATATAAAATACAGCGTATGTTCTAAAGATGCTTTCTGAAAAATCTGTAAGTACATTCTGAACAGCTATTAATACACAACACACCTACTGAACCCTGTGTTCTAGGCACTGGGAAGACAGTAGTTATCAAAGACAACTGGGTGCAGGCCCTCCCCAGAGGCCAGTCGCCCAGAGGAAGGGACAGACCCAAACCCCGGAGGCACAGCACACAGCACCCAGAGGCACCTTCCTCACTCACGCACCCGGCTGTGCCGTCCTCCGCCCGGCCGCGTGCTCCCGAGGCCCCTTAGACTTCGGCTCAAGTCCCTCCTCCAGGAGACTCTGGCCCCTGTATCTTTGCCGCATCCTCTCCCTTCCTCCCTGTTGGCCACGCTCTGGCTACACTACGTCACCACAACGAACAAGTCCCAGCTGGCCAGACCTCAGAGTCTGAAGCTGTGAAGCCCAGGCTCTTGGTCACCTCTGAGCCTTCTCACACACTGTTTCTTCTGCCCTAAGTACACTGAAAGGAGCCGCAGAGACAAGTGGAGATAAAGGTTTATTTTTAAGGGGAAAGGATCATCTGGAAACAAATGAGGAAGCACAAGGGAAGGAGTGAGGAGTGGTGTGGAGGGCTGGAAACAGACGCACAGACCCTACAGCAGGGAAGCAGCCCTGGGAGGCAGATCTGCAGAGGCAGGGAGTGACGCCCTCTGTCGAGTGGAAGCACCCACGGCGACGGTCAATGTCCCTAAACAGACCTCACGCAGGCACAGGGAGGGGCTCTCGCTAGCGCGCCAAGCGTCACCACCAAACTGCACCTCATCAACAACAGGCAGCGTGGCAGTGGGAAAAACGTGCTGTTTCTCATCTTCAGGTCGGAGTTATGTCTTGGTTCTGTCAACTGTTCGCTGTGTGCCCTTTCACGAGTTACCTAATTTCTCTGGGCCTCAGTTTCCTCACCAGTAAAGTGGAATCATATTCCTAAAAGCTTGTGGGAGAGTTATGAATATTTGAGATAATACACATACAGAATCCTAGTACACAGCAGGCACTGAAAAAAACAAGTTAATAACAAAGCAAGTAAGAACAATATTTTCACAAGTGTGAGATGCTATTCAAAATACAATAAAGTACATTACTTTAAACACTCAAGTGAAACTAAAAAGACAAGAGTAAATTAATGGGCATACCCCTGCAAAGAGTCCATATCCTCGAACGGCGATGGACAAGTCCTTGCTGTTTGCGTCCACGTTTCTGATGATGCCATAGAACTGCTCCATGAAGTACCGCAGCTTACTTCTGTGCGTCTCTGCGTTGTTCGCTACCATAAAAGAAAGCTGCAATGGCATAATGTTTACTTTAGAGACACTTCTAGGAAAACAAAGGAATCTATCCAAATGTGAAAAGGCTAGAACTGCTGAGTAAGACATTATCAATGTGTTGTCACAGTTCCACAGTTGTTTTTACTCATAAAGAACCATTTCTTCCATCTGCTTGCTTAGTCTCCAACAGGTTCAGAAAAGGCACTTTCTCAAGTAAGCCTTTATTATACGCGATGCTTTTACTAGAGAAAGGGACTGAAAGAGACCAGGTAGATGCAGGAAGACATCTGCACAAAACACAGCCTCCGGACGAAAGCTCCCTGATGAAGCAGAAGGCATCTTTAGACTCATCTGTGACTCATGATGACACAGAGCTGGGCAGCCCAGCGGCCGGTGAGTTCAGTCACCAACAGACTGGGACCCACAGGAGAGAACATGGGGACGGCTCAAAACTAAAAATCAGAAAGACAAGTGTCTTATGTGCCTTTCTGAGTACAGGTTTTTTACCTCCTTAGGTAGGTTTATTCTTCCTTAGGTAGGTATTTTATTCTTTTTGTTGCAATGCTGAATGGTATTGTTTCCTTAATTTCTCTTTCTGATCTTTTGTTGTTAGTGTATAGGAATGCAAGAGATTTCTGTGCATTAATTTTGTATCCTGCAACTTCACCAAATTCATTGATTAGCTCTAGTAGTTTTCTGGTGGCATCTTTAGGATTCTCTATAGTATCATGTCATCTGCAAACAGTGACAGTTTTACTTCTTCTTTTCCAATTTGTATACCTTTTATTTCCTTTTCTTCTCTGACTGCCATGGCTAGAACTTCCAAAACTATGTTGAATAATAGTGGCGAGAGTGGACATCCTTGTCTTGTTCCTGATCTTAGAGGAAATGCTTTCAGTTTTTCACCACTGAGAATGACGTTTCCTGTGGGTTTGTCGTATATTGGCCTTTATTATGTTGAGGTATGTTCCCTCTATACCCACTTTCTGGAGAGTTTTTATCATAAATAGGTGTTGAATTCTATCAAAAGCTTTTTCTGCATCTATTGAGATGATCATATGCTTTTTATTTTTCAATTTGTTAATGTGGTTTATCACATTGATTGATTTGCGTATACTGAAAAATCCTTGCATCCCTGGGATAAATCCCACTTCATCATGGTGTATGACACAAACAGATGGAGAGATATACCATGTTCTGGGATTGGAAAAATCAATATTGTGAAAATGACTATACTACCCAAAGCATTCTACAGATTCAATGCAATCCCTATCAAATTACCAGTGGCATTTTTTACAAAATTAGAACAAAAAAATCTTAAAATTTGTATGGAGACACAAAAGATCCCGAAGAGCCAAAGCAGTCTTGAGAGAAAAAAAAAAAAAGGAGCTGGAGGAATCAGACTCCCGGACTTCAGACTATACTACAAAGCTACAGTAATCAAGATAATATGGTACTGGCACAAAAACAGAAATATAGATCAATGGAACAGGATAGAAAGCCCAGAGATAAACCCACACACCTATGGTCAACTAATCTATGACAAAAGAGGCAAAAATATACAATGGAAAAAAGACAGTCTCTTCAATAAGTGGTGCTGGGAAAACTGGACAGCTACATGTATAAGAATGAAATTAGAACACTCCCTAACACCATACACAAAAATAAACTGGAAATGGATTAAAGACCTAAATATAAGACCAGACACTATAAAACTCTTGGAGGAAAACATAGGAAGAACACTCTTTGACATAAACCACAGCAAGATCTTTTTTGACCCACCTCCTAGAGTAATGGAAATAAAAACAAAAATAAACAAATGGGACCTAATGAAACTTCAAAGCTTTTGCAAAGGGCTTCCCTGGTGGCGCAGTGGTTGAGAGTCCGCCTGCCGATGCAGGAGACACGGGTTCGTGCCCCGGTCTGGGAAGATCCCACATGCCCTGGAGCAGCTGGGCCTGTGAGCCATGGCCACTGAGCCCGTGGTCTGGAGCCTGTGCTCCGCAGCGGGAGAGGCCACAACAGTGAGAGGCCCGCGTACCGCAAAAAAAAAAAAAAAAAAAAAAAAAGAATGGCAAACCACTACAGGAAAAAAAGATCATCAACAGTCACCACGGAAATTCAAATTAAAATCACAGTAGGGTAACACTGTACACCCATCAGAGGGGCTGAAATTAAAGACTGGCAATACTAGGTGCTGGCAAGAACGTGGGGTGGCTGGAACTTACCGGTGGGGATGGAAAACGGTGCAAACAGTTTGAAAAGGAGTTTAGCAGTTGCTCATAAACTGCAACCTATCCCTACCATGCATCCCAGCAAAGCCCCTTCTAGGTGTCTGCTTCAGAGCCATGAGAACAGTCTGCAAGGGTGCTGCTCATCAATGCCCTCAGCTGCTCCCGCTACAAGAGCCCCCGCAGCCCAACCCCTGGTAGCCATGCGTCTGCTGCTGCATCTGGGACTCTATTTCTGTTTTGTGGATGGGTTCATTTGTACCCTTTTTTTAGATTCCACATGTAAGTGCTATTTTATGAAAAAATAAAATAAAATAAAATAAAGCAGTAAAACGCCCCAGGAGTCCCTACAGGAGCTGTGGGATATGCCTGCAGCAGGACAGCAGTTGTGCCCCAGGTGCGTGAGGGCTCCCAATGCCGCTCTTCAGAATTTCCATCAGCGCCGCCCCAGCCAGTCTCATTCCCACCACCAGCCCACCCCTTGGGTGTTTCCAGCTGCCACTGGGCACTCAGAACCACAGCACCTGCTCCTTGGCCAATGGAGACACCCAGCCACCTGCAGGCTCCCCCTGCACCCACACCCCGGCTGGACCTTGAAAGACCCCAGGGCAGGTGGGCTCATCTCCGTCACAAAGCCAGAGACACAAGCATCTTGTCTTAACATGGCAGCTGACGCCGACCCCCACCTTCACTGGGCCACCGGCTCCAGGGAGCCCTGGCCTCCCAACCGTCTCTCCCTGCCGCCACTTCTTCTATCCAACCTTGGCTCTGAGGCCCTGATCCGATCTGGCATCTTCTGAGCTTTCTTCCAGACCTGCTGCCACCCATGCGGCTGATGGATAAGCATGCTTTTTCTTTAAGTACCACGGAAGCTAATGGATCAACTTGTATTTACTTTTCAAACGTTCATGCACAAGATTGGAATTTAATTTTTTGCATAGAAAGAATTTTAAACAGTACCTGTTTCAGGAAAGATTCCAGAGCTGAATATGCAGCTTTTTTCAATTCTGTATTTGTGTGGCTACACCATTTCGACAGTATTTCAAATAAGGAAACGTAGTTGTCCAGGAGGCAGGTGCTAAACTGAGATGCATGCAGGGTAAATATGGACAGGCCAGCTGCAAATGCAAAATACATCACGTTTAAAATAAGACAACAAAGGGCGGAACAAAGAGCTAAGAAAAAGCTTCAGGCACATGTCAAATTAAAACTGTGCTCACAAAGGAGGCTCCAGTGGTCCCCGAGACCTCTGATGCCTCCATCCTCCATCTGAATCGACAGGCCCGTGACTCCCAAAACAAAGGTCAGAAGTAGGATCAGGGTTTATTCAGATAAAGTCAGAATCAAACAATCTGGATCCCCTGAGAGTTGCTCTGAAGACATTTTTTTCTGCAATCATGTGATCTAAGTGTGACCACCTCAACCAGCGCCCAAGAGGCCCCGTCATAACCACGTGGGAGCCTCACAGGTGTCATTGCACTGACTTTCACTCAGTTTAAGCAAACGTTCACTCAATGCACTAACATAATAATCTGAAACATTCCACCTCATTAAATATAGGATCTTACCCAAAGGCACCGCGTATCTCTTCAGATCAATCTATTAAAAAAAAAAATTTACCATCAATGTTTGACAATCACAAGGCTCAGCTGAAAAAGAATTAGAGGAATATTAAATCTTACCTGAGGACAGATTGCCTTTAGTGCAAAATCAAAAATCTCCCTTGAAGTCTGGGGATCTGGGGAAAAACAGAAAGCAGCCGCTGTCACACAGCATAATGGTATCATCTGACCAAGCTCACAAGGTATTAAGACTAACAGCTCTGTTTCAGACAGCACGGCCTCCTCCTCCCTCACCTGGCTTCATCCGACAGACTCTTAAACACTCTGTCCAGCCTGTGCTCTGACAGTGACCGGCGCTGCCTGTGCTGAGCTGGACTCTGCTCTGGCCTCTTGGCATCAGCCTCCTCCAGAGGAGCCTCCCTCAGGCATCCTGCGGGCCTCTCCGCCCAGGCTCCCGAGCTGACCCTGCCCACACACACAGCTGTACACATCGTGTCTCGGGAGACTGCCAAGGCCGTGTCCTGAGATCTCCTTTCTCCCACAGGACCCAGTCCTCTGTGGTGCACGCACGCTAAGTGTGGATGCTGCACAGCGGCCACAGCTACACACGTCCAGGACGAAAAGCCAGGTTCTGGCCTGCAGCTCAATAAACAGTGGACGGACTTCAGCTGCTCACTGCCACCAAGAATCATGGCTCTCGGCGCTGCACTAAAGCACACCTCAGCCGAAGCAGGCAGGCAGACCTCATAAACATCAAGGCCCAGACATGTTCCTCACAGAAAAATCACCGCGCGGAAGCCCCTCTCACACTGACCCCGCATTCTGTGCGACCTCACCCCTCCCCAGCACTCTGCAGCAGGCAGCCCAGCTCTCGTGACCCCGACCACAGCCGGCAGCCTGGACGCCCGGGAACCCACTGCTCCGGCTGCCCGGAACGTCCTCCCCAGCCCCTCCCCAGCTGGCCCCTCGCCAACCCTGCAGGCCTTTGCCTCTCGTCACCTCGCCAGAAAGAACCGTGGGCTGTGCACCTCCTCCATCTCTCCATGCTCCAGATTCCCACCCACAGCACCCGGCGTGCATGCACAAATGAACCCTGAAATCTGCGGAGCTTGTGCTCCTCGTCTGTCTTCTCACCACGCTGAGCTCGCGATGGCAGGAACCCGGGGATTCCCATCTCTGAGCCCAGCACCCAATCCATCACTCTTCAGACAGAAGACACCCAGGAAAGACGTGCTCTATGAACAAACGTATTAGTGCTGAGTATTACCGCCTGAAGTCACATAATCACAGCGTGACGATAAACTGCAAATTTTAGCCTCATACCAAGGCTTAAATCCCAGTCCTGCCACGTGCTGGTTACATTAGTTTCCTGTCGCTGCTGTAACCAATTATCACAAACTCAGAGGCTTAAAACTACACAAACTTATTACCACACCGTTCTGGAGGTGAGAAATCTGAAACCAAGATCACAGCTACAAAGTAGAAAACTCTCTGAAAACGCCCTGGGACCAGCAGGACAGACCATGCACAGCTGAAGGCAGAAAGGAGCACCCACGCAGAGGAGCCGGCGCAGCGTGGCCTCTGCTCCCCCAGCACTGCGACCGCAGGGTCCGGACCCACATCGGGCTCCCCAGCTGGAGACCCTGCACCCGCAAGACGAGCCCCCAGAACATCCGGGAGAGCCAGGGGACTGCAGGGAACGAGAGCCGCTCCCCCCGAGGCCCAGCACAGGGGCTGCAGCTCGAAAAGCGCCTGGGTCTCCTCTCCCACGAAGGTGGCATGGACTCACTCCAAATCGTGTGCCAGAGGGGCAGGACTCTGCTGGCTCGTTCTCAGGGTCCCCAGGGGCTGGCGGGCACCAGATGCTGGCTGTGGGAGCCCTGCCCTCCACCGAGCTGGCTGGGTACCACCAGCCCCTTTCTGACTCCCCATCTTACCCGTCAGCCCCGCTCACCCCACCCAGTTTCAGCTGCAGACCCACCATGGCCTGCACTCCTCCCAAGCAGCCCCCACCCCACCAGTCCTGGTGCGTGCCCTCGGCCGGCACCAGAGCCCCTCCAAATCCACCCCTGCCTGGCCAGACACCTCTGGCCAGCACCAGCATCCCCCAACGTGGCTCCTGCCCTAAGGGCTGGCCGCACACACCAGAACACCAGCAACAGCTGTATCCGGGCCTCACAGCCCAGCGCACATGGTAGTGCACGGGAGGCCAGCCTGGCCCAGCCACACAGGGGACGCTCCTGGGGCACCTGGCTCCAATGCAGTCTGGGGCACTGCACTACTGGGCCCCACAGGGGCACCTTCTATACCAAGATCAGGAAATGCAGCTGACCTACCAAATACACAGAAACAAACACACAGAATCAGGCAAGATGAGGAGCCGAAGGAACGTGTCCCCTCCTGCCCTGCTGACGGGAAAGTAACTGCTGCAGCCACTAAGGAAAACTGTGCGGCGGCTCCTCAAAACTCAAAAATAAAACTACCACATGATCGAACTACAATCCTGCAGCCTGTGGAAGGAAAACCACATTGCCAGAAAGACAGACAAAATGAAAAGGCGGAGAACTTTGTACCAGATGAAGAAACAAGACAAGACCCCAGGAAAACCACTAAGTGAAGTGGAGATAGGCAACCTTCCAGAATAAAAATTCAAAATAACGACAGTGAAGATGATCCAGAAGCTCAGAAAAAGAATGGAGGCAAAGATGGAGAAGATGCAAGAAATGTTTAACAAAGACGTAGAGCAATTAAAGAACCTAAAAGAATTAAAGAACAAACAAACAGGGATGAACAATACAGTAAGTGAAATGAAAAATACACTAGAAGGAATGAATAGCAGAATAACTGAGACAGAAGAATGGTAAGTGACCTGGAAGACAGAATGGTGGAATTCACTGCCACAGAACAGAATAAAGACAAAAGAATGAAAAGAAATGAAGACAGCCTAAGAGACCTCTGGGACAACATTAAATGCACCAACATTCACATAATAGGGGTCCCAGAAGGAGAAGAGAGAGAGAAAGGACCCGAGAAAATATCTGAAGAGATTGTAGTCGAAAACATCCCTAACATCGAAAAGGAAACAGCCACCCAAGTCCAGGAAACGCACAGTGTCCCAGGCAGGATAAACCCAAGGAGAAACATGCCGAGACTCATAGTAATCAAATGGACAAAAATTAAAGACAAAGAAAAATTACTGAAAGCAACAAGGGAAACCAACAAATAACATACAAGGGAACTCCCATAAGGTTAACAGCTGATTTCTCAGCAGAAACTCTACAAGCCAGAAGGGAGTGGCATGATATATTTACAGTGATGAAAAGGAAGAACCTACAACCAAGATTACTCTACCCAACAAGGATCTCATTCAGATTCGACGGAGAAATCAAAAGCTTTACAGACAAGCAAAAGCTAAGAGAATTTGGCACCACCAAACCAGCTGTACAACAAAGGCTAGAGGAATTTCTCTAAGTGGGAAACACAAGAGAAGAAAAGGACCTACAAAAACAAACCCATAACAATTAAGAAAATGGTTATAAGAACATGCACATCAATAATTACCTTAAATGTGAATGGATTAAATGCTCCAACCAAAAGACACAGGCTCGCTAAATAGATACGAAAACAAGACCCATATATAAGCTGTCTACAAGAGACCCACTTCAGACCTAGGGATACATACAGACTGAAAGTGAGGGGATGGAAAAAGATATTCCATGCAAATGGAAATCGAAAGAAAACTGGGGTAGTAATACTCATATCAGATAAAATAGACTTTAAAATAAAGAATGTTACAAAGGAGAAGGAAGGACACTACATAATGATCAAGGAATCAAACCAAGAAAAAGATATAACAATTATAAATATGTATGCACCCAACATAGGAGCACCTCAATACATGGCAAATGCTAAACAACCACCATGAAAAGAGAAATCAACAATATCACAGTAATAGTAGGGGACTTTAACACCCCACTTACACCAATGGGCAGATCAAACAGAAAATAAATAAGGAAACACAAGCTTTAAATGATACATTAAACAAGAGGGACCTAACTGATATTTACAGGACATTCCATCCAAAAACAGCAGATTACACTTTCTTCTCAAGTGCACACGTAACATTCTCCAGGATAGATCACATCTTGGGTCACAAATCAAGCCTCAGTAAATTTAAGAAAACTGAAATAATATCAAGCATCTTTTCTGACCACAACGTTATGAGATTAGAAATCAATTACAGGGAAAAAAAACATAAAAAACACAAACACATGGAGGCTGAACAATACATTACTAAATAACCAAGAGATCACTGAAGAAATCAAAGAGGAAATCAAAAAATACCTAGAGGCAAATGACAATGAAAACATGACAATCCAAAACCTATGGGATGCAGCTAAAGCAGTTCTAAGAGGGAAGTTTATAGCAATACAGGCCTACCCAGGAAACAAGAAAATTTTCAAATAAACAATCTAACCTTACACCTAAAGGAACTAGAGGAAGAACAAACAGAACCCAAAGTTAGTAGAAGGAAAGAAATCATAAAGATCAGAGCAGAAATAAATGAAACAGGAACAAAGAAAACAATAACAAAGACCAAGAAAACTAAAAGCTGGTTCTTTGAGAAGATAAACAAAATTGATAAACCTTTAGCCAGACTCATCAAAAAAAAGAGGGAGAAGACTCAAATCAATAAAATTAGAAATGAAAAAGCAGAAGTAACAACAGAAACGGCAGAAATACAAAGCATCATAAGAGACTACTACAAGCAACTCTATGCCAATAAAATGGACAACCTGGAAGAAATGGACAAATTCTCAGAAAGGTATAAACTTCCAAGACTGAACCAAGAAGCAACAGAAAATACGAACAGACCAATCACAAGTAATGAAACTGAAAGTGTGATTAAAAATCTTCCAACAAACAAAAGTCCAGGACCATCACAGGTGAATTCTATCAAACATTTAGAGAAGCGCTAACACCCATCCTTCTCAAACTCTTCCAAAAAACTGCAGAGGAAGGAAGACTCCCAAACTCATTCTATGAGGCCACCATCATGCTGATACCAAAACCAGACAAAGACACTACAAAAAAAGAAAACTACAGGCCAATATCACCGATGAATATAAATGCAAAAGTCCTCAACAAAATACTAGCAAACAGAATCCAACAACATATTGAAAGGATCATACACCATGATCAACTGGGATTTATCCCAGGGATGCAAGGATTCTTCAATATACGCAAATCAATCAATGTGATACACCATATGAACAAACTGAAGAATAAAAACCAAATGATCATCTCAATAGATGCAGACAAAGCTTGTAACAAAATTCAACACTCATTTATGATAAAAACTCTCCAGAGAGTGGGCACAGAGGGAACCTACCTCAACATAATAAAGGCCATATATGACAAACCCACAGCAAACAGCTTTCTCAATGGTGAAACACTGAAAGCACTTCCTCTAAGATCAGGAACAAGACAAGGATGTCCACTCTCACCACTATTATTCAATATAGTTTGGAAGTCCCAGCCACAGCAATCAGAGAAGAAAAAATTAATACAAGGAATACAAATTGGAAAAGAAGTAAAACTGTCACTGTTTGCAAATGACATCATACTACACATAGAGAATCCTAAAGATGCCACCAGAAAACTACTAGAGCTAATCAATGAATCTGGCTAAGTTGCAGGATATAAAATTAATACACAGAAATCTCTTGCATTCCTATACACTAACAACAAAAGATCAGATAGAGAAATCAAGGAAACAACACCATTCACCACTGCAACAAAAAGAATAAAATACCTAGGAATGAACCTGCCTAAGGAGGTAAAAGACCTGGAGTCGGAAAACTATAAGACACTGATGAAAGAACAAAGATGACACAAACAGATGGAGACATATATCACATTCTTGGATTAGAATAATCAATATTGTGAAAATGACTACTACCCAAAGCAATCTACAGATTCAATGCAACCCCTATCAAATTACCAGTGGCATTTTGTACAAAACTAGAACAAAAAATCTTAAAATTTGTATGGAGACATAAAAGACCCCGAATAGCCAAAGCAGTCTTGAGGGAAAAAAACTGAGCTGGAGGAATCAGGCTCCTGGACTTCAGACTATATTACAAAGCTACAGTAATCAAGATAATATGGTACTGGCACAAAAACAGAAATATAGGTCAATGCAACAGGATAGAAAGTCCAGAGATAAACACACACACCTATGGTCAACTAATATATAACAAAGGAGGCAAGGATATACAATGGAGAAAAGACAGCCTCTTCAATAAGTGGTGCTGGGAAAACTGGACAGCTACATGTAAAAGAATGAAATTAGAACACTCCCTAACACCATATACACAAATAAACTCAAAATGGATTAGAGACCTAAATGTAAAACCAGACACTAGAAAACTCTTAGAGAAAAACATAGGAAGAACACTCTGACATAAATCACAGCAAGATCTTTTTTGATCCACCTCCTAGAGTAATGGAAATAAAAACAAAAATAAACTAATGGGGCATAATGAAACTTAAAAACTTTTGCAAAACAAAGGAAACTATAAACAAGATGAAAAGACAACCCTCAGAATAGGAGAAAATATTTGCAAACGAATCAACAGACGAAGAGCATTAATCTCCAAAATATATAAACAGCTCATGCAGCTCAATACTTAAAAAAAACGAACAACCCAATCCAAAAATGGGCAGAAGACCTAAATAAACATTTCTCCAAAGAAGACACACAGATGGCCAAGAGGCACATGAAAAGCTGCTCAATATCACTTATTATTAGAGAAATGTAAATCAAAACTACAATGAGGTATCACCTCACAACAGTTAGAATGGGCACCATCAAAAAATCTACAAACAACAAACGCTGATGAGGGTGTGGAGAAAAGGGAACCCTCTTGCACTGTTGGTGGGAATGTAAATTGATACAGCCACTATGGAGAACAGTATGGAGGTGTCTTAAAAACTGAAAACAGAATTACCATATGAACCAGCAATCCCACTACTGGGCATATACCCAGAGAAAGCCATAATTCAAAAAGACACATGCACCCCAATGTTCACTGCAGCACTACTTACAATAGCCAGGTCATGGAAGCAACCTAAATGCTCATCGACAGACAAATGGATAAAGAAGATGTGGGGGCTTCCCTGGTGGCACAGTGGTCAAGAGCCCGCCTGCCGATGCAGGGGACACGGGTTTGTGCCCCAGTCCAGGAAGATCTCACATGCCATGGAGTGGCTGGGCCTGTGAGCCATGGACGCTGAGCCTGTGCGTCCGGAGCCTGTGCTCCGCAACAGGAGAGGCCACAGCAGTGAGAGGCCCGCGTACCGCAAAAAAAAAAAAAGAAGAAAGAAAAAAGATGTGGTACATATATATGAAATATTACTCAGCCATAAAAAGGAACAAACTTGGGTCATTTGTAGAGGTGTGGATGGATCTAGAGACTGTCATACAGAGTGAAGTAAGTCAGAAAGAGAAAAACAAATATAGTATATTAATGCATATATGTGAACCTAGAAAAATGGTACAGATGAACTGGTTTGCAGGGCAGAAAGAGATAAAGACAGAGAACAAACGTACGGACACCAAGGGGGTAAAGTGGCAGCGGGGTGGTGGTGGGATGAATTGGGAGATTGGGAATGACGTATGTACACCAATATGTATTAAATAGATAACTAATAAGAACCTGCTGTATAAAAAATAAAATGCAAAAATTCAAAAAATAAATAACCACCACAGGATCCAGCAATTTCACTTGTGTATTTACCCAAAGAAAACAAAAATACTAATTAGAAAAAATATATGCACTCCAGTGTTCAAAATAGCATTATTTACAACAGCAAAATATGGAAGCAATCTAAGTGCCCATGGATAAATGAATGGATAAAAAAAATGTGGTGAATATTTATGTATATATACATATTTGTAAGAATACTATTCAGCCATAAGAAACAAAGAAGTCTTGCCATCTGCAACTACATGGATGGGCCTAGAGAGTATTATGCTAAGTGAAGTAAGTCACACAGAAAGATAAACACCACGTATTTGTCTCACTTATATGTGGAATCTAAAAAACAAATGAACAAACAAAACAGAAACAGACAGATACAGAGAGCAAACTGCATGTTGCCAGAGGGAACAGAGGTGGGAGGATGAGTGAAACAGGTGAAGGAGATTAAGAGCCACAAACTTCCCATTGTGAAGTAAGTCAGTCTTGAGGATGTGACACACAACATGGGGAATACAGTCAATAATATCATAATAACTTCGTTTGGTGACATATGGTTACCAGACTCATCGAGGTGATCATTTCCAAAGGTACTTCATCGTCAGATCACTATGCTGTATGCCTGAAACCAACATAATATTGTATTGCAACTATACTTCATTTAAAAAAATAAAATAGGGAATTCCCTGACGGTTCAGCGGTTAGGACTCAGCACTTTCACTGCCAGGGCCCGAGTTCAATCCCTGGTCAGGGAACTTAGATGCTGCAAGCCACGAGGCACGGCCGGAAAAAAAAAAAAAAAGGAAAAAATAAAATATAACATAAAGTCAAGGTGTCATCAGGATGTGTTCTTTCCTAGAGGCTTTCAGGGCTACCTTCACCTGACTCTAGAGGCTGCTCGCTCTCCTTGGCTCCAGGCCCCTTCTCCATCCTCAAAGCCAGCTTCTCCTGTCACAGGGACCATGCAGCCTCCCTCACCCCTGTTTAAGTACCTTTGTGATCATACTGGGCCCACCTGGATAACCTCATGTCACAGTCAGGTGATGACCAACCTTAATCCCGTGTGCCACCTGACTCCCCTTTGTGATATAACCTAAGTCACAGGTGCTGCGATTAGAATGAGGACGTCTTTGGAAGCCATTATTCTGCCCACCTTGCTACCTGAGTGACTTTGGAGAAGTTTCTTAGTTCTAGTTTTCTAATCTATGAAAGAAAGATATTATCACCTACCTTAGTGAGTTATTTCAGGAATTTTCCTTGCAGTATGAATAGAATAATCTTTAGCACACAGTAAATAAGCAGTAAGTGCTATTATTTTTCTTGTTCGCCAAACGTCAATTAATATAGGAAGCAAGGACAAAAAGAAATAAGCAACATTACCTGCCACCACGGTCAAGTGACAAAATAAACATACAACCTGGTAGATTAAAAATATGTGACAGGGGCTTCCCTGGTGGCGCAGTGGTTGAGAGTCTGCCTGCCGATGCAGGGAACACGGGTTTGTGCCCTGGTCCGGGAGGATCCCATGTGCCACGGAGCGGCTGGGCCCGTGAGCCATGGCCGCTGGGCCTGCACGTCCGGAGCCTGTGCTCCACAGCAGGAGAGGCCACAACGGTGAGAGGCCCGCGTACCGAGAAAAATAAATAAATAAAATAAAATAAAATAAAATAAAATAAAATAAAATAAATAAATAAATAAATAAATAAAAATACGTCACAGAAAGTGCTGTCACAGAGAGGACTACAGAAGCCCAAGGAAGTGACCCACACAGGGGGAGCATAAAGCCTTCAGAAAACAGATCTTTGAGCAGGAACCTGACAGGGTGGGAAGCTGGCCACAGTCATGGATCAAAGAGAGGAGACCGAGGAAGGGAAAGCAGGTGGAGTTGCGCCAGTGTACCTGGTCAGAGGCAACAGAGACGGGGTGAACAGGAACACTAGGTGGAAACATCTGGAACTGCTGTTTTCACAGGCCAAAATCACTGGATACTGGCAATTTCTTAAGTTTCGATTTAATAAAAGCAAACACATGCTGGAGGTAGAAAAATTTGGCAATTATCTGAACAAAACACGGTAAGGAAGGGCAAACAGATTTTTTTCTTGTGAAGAATTTATGGGGTTTTATTTGTCTTTTAAAAAGAAATGAATTTCCTAATGCTTACAATGCTGTCATAGCTAGATTATCCTCTAAACTTTTAATTTTGAGATACTATAGAACACTACTGACGGCTACGTGGAAAATTGTATTAAACAGAGTTTAAAATCAATAGGTAAGGATGTCCAGCATAAGAATTACAAAACACTAATGAAGGAAATCAAAGAGGACCTAAACAAGCGAAGAGGTGCACTGTGCTCTTGGACTGGAAGATTCAACGTGGTAAAGATATCAACTCTCCCCTAAGTGATCTACCGGTTTAGCACAACGACCATCAAAATCCAAGCAAGGCTTTTCAGACACAGACCAACTCATTTTAAGACTGACGTGGAAAAGCACAGACTTTATAACACCAAAATGATTTTTAAAAGGAAGAATAAAATGCGAGGACTTAACGGCACCCGACATTTAAGGCTCACTATATAGTTATATGAAAAAGACAGTGTGCTGTTGGCAGGAGAACAGACACACAGACCAACAGAAAAGAGAACCAAGGATTGACCCACACAAACTATTTTCTACACAAGCACACAACGATTCAGTGACCTGGCAATGATCTCCTGGAGATGGCACCAAAATCACAGGCAACCAAAGAAAAAACAGATAAACTGGACTTCATCAAAATAAACAACTTTTGCACTTCAAATGGCACAATCAACAGAGTGAAAAGGCAGTCCATGGAACAGGAGAAAGTATCTGCAAATCATGTATCTGACAAGGAACTGATATGCAGAATATACAAGTAACCCCTACAACTCAGTAACAAAAAAGTCAAATGATCTGACTTTTTAAATGGGCAAAGAACTTGAACAGACATCTCTCCCAAGAAGAGAGAGGGAGTGCAACAGGCACTTGTGAAAAAACTCAACACCATCAGCCATCAGGGAGATGCAGTGAGATACCACCGCACACCCACTACAATGGCTATGATCAAACAACAGAAAACAACAAGTACTGGTGAGGATGCAGAGAAACTGTGCATTGCTGGTGGGAACGTAAATTAGTGCAGCCCCTGTGGAAAACACTAAGGCGATTACTCAAAAAATTAAATATAGAACTACCACATGGTCCAGCAAGCCCACTTCTGGGGATATACCCCCAAAATGAAAGCAGGGACTCTAGGTATTTGCACACCCATTTTCCAGCAGCATTATTCACAAGTCAAAAAGTAGAAGCAACCCAAGTGTTCACTGAGAGGGGAGGAAGGAGGGGGAGGGGAGGGGGGAGCAGGGGGAGGTGGCTGTGGCCATAAAAGGGGAGCATGAAAGATCCTCCTGGTGACGGGCTGCTCAGTATCCTGGCTGCCATGGTGCATACACGAGTCCACAACTGCTAAAACTGCACAAAACTAAACTCAACACACAAATGTGTGCACACGAAGCATGTGGAATCTGAGCAAGGCCCACAAATTTTATCAGGCTGTGCTATCGTGCTACAGCTATGACAGACGTCATCAGGAGACGCCAGGTGAAGGACACATGGAATCTCTCTACTGTCTCTCCCAGCCGCATGCGAATCCACACCTGGTATAAACGTTCAAAAAAATACACAGTAATTCATTTTAGACCAGTAGTTTCTGAATAAAGAAACTCAAGTGCCATCAAGCGATACCTTCTTCCATGGATTTAGTGAAGTTACACAGAAGTGAAGCCAGTCCCTTCAGACACCCTGCCAGAACCGGAAGTTTGGGCTCTCTCACTGTTGATGTCATCTGAAAGGAGAGTTTTGACAAGATATCATTAAAAGAGAAAAATTCACCAGATATATGTAAGCAGAAAAGAAGATCATAAAGTTTATCATACCTGGGTCTTAAGTTCACCCAGAAAAGCCCGGAAGAGTTTATCTGAATTATTTACCATCTCACTAGGATGAACTTCGCCTAATACTCCTAGGAGCTCATATATCTTTTCTAAAACTGAAAAATAAATTTTAGACAAATTTAGACCTAAAATCACTTAAATAAATTAAACAAAAATGCACAAATAAGAAAATGAAAGGATGTTCAGTTCAAAATAATTTCACGATAAGCCACACAAGATATCTAGTTTTATGTACTGAATCGTCCGTGATACGTTTTATGCAAATTTATTATTATAAACTAAATTACATTTGACACGCGTTGTGAGTTTTCCATTAAAAGAAATCTTTTGTAAAGATTACAATTTTTATAAGACTTCACACATTGTTTCTTGTCTCCATTTTGGTTTGTTTTCAGTAAAAAGAATTCATCTGTAAAGCACATAAATACCATGGCAGAGAAAACCTATGTTTTATGCTAATAATTGTTTAATTTGTTAAAATATTTTTTTAAATAACATTTAAATACAGCTCACCTGTATCTGGTATTTTTGTTTTCAATGCAAGTTCTCCATAGAACTTGCTAAATAACTCTCCAACTCTAAATTCATCCATGAGGCTCGAACTTCTCAAAGTCTGAAGTAACTGAAAGAACACAAGGTAGCCGAGTGTACAGAGACAGCAACAAAAAGGCTTCCATCTACCGCACCTGCTCACACACAGCGGACCTCCACACCCACGTGTCTCTAGGGCACTCACTCTCCACCTCTCAGGGCTCTAATCCAGCCACGTTATTCGGGAGGACGGGTTGAGGTGGGTGGTGGAAACACAGGGGCTACAAAGGGGAAGGGGAGGTAGACTTAATTTCACCTTCCCAAGAAAGGTATACTATGACTAGACACATGTTCTCAGAGACATATTAAGACAAGGACCAACAAGACCCAAAGAAATTCTAAAAGAGAGACACATCCAAACAGACACCTAGATGAGCGTGAGCCCAATGACCACTTACACAGAACACACAGACCCATCCCAGTGTAAGGTTTTAGGAAAACGTTCAAAGACACGGTGAGATGAACTCTGGCAATTCTTAGCAGCGGTTAGGTTTTCACAGTAAGGGTAAGAGTAATGGAGGGGCAGTCAATTCCTTACACTCCGCGCTACCTTCCCTTCATACCCCTCACAACCGAACTTCTCCCTTTGCTACCCAGAAGGGTGTGAGGGCAAAATACCAAGGTTGTTATTGGGTGATGGCTGGGAAACATGCATCGTCTCCACACATCAATGTGATTCTACAACATCTCTCACCCAAAACATAACCCAAAACTCCAATTTTCAGCTCAAGATATATATTTAATAGAAAACACATGCGCTTAGAAATATGTTTTAATTACCTTAATAAGAAGTTCTAGGGCTGGAATTTTACACTTAGCAGCTTTATCTTTTGTATAAACACTGGTACAAGTATTCTAGGTTTTAAAAGGAGACATATCAAAATCATCAACAAGACCTTAGTTCTTATAACTAAGACTTAACAGCTAAAACTACGCCTGGGAGGAGCGATACCAGTATATATTACAATTTAATACTTTCCACCAGGGCCTTAGCTCATTAAATTTTTCAAAAAATAGCCACTTAATTTCTAACACAATCAAGCAAAAATAAACTCCCCAACAAGAAAGACAGCAATAAAATTAAGTTTAACTTAACATCATAAGTTAAAAGGGACACTGGTATATAACGAGGTATGTTTTTTCCCCCTTACCTTAATATCGAGAGAATAATGTGTGACCTTCTGGCCAATTTTCTCTAAGAAAACACATAAAAACTTTAGGGCTTCTTCTCTACAATCACGAAACTATAATAAAAAAATAAACATTACAGAAACACGGCTAAGAAAAAAAGTCACCTCAACGTGAAGGAATATACTAGAAGAGCAAAGTGAAAATCTTCAACTTACTTCATCAACGCTAAGTGATTTCCGAACAAATACAAGCAAACCAAAATCTTTGGAAAAAACTAAGGACGTGTGTAATGCTGGAAAAAACAAACAAACAAAACAAATAAGAGAGCTGCCAAGGTACTCCATAAACCCACCCTAAAGGTGTTGCTTGTTTCTCAATTCAGCCTCTTAAGTGATAAAACACTAGCCTAAGGCTGCCATATTTTGACAAGGAAAATGGGAAATTCTAGATGTTCCACAGCAATGAGGTAGGCAGAATAATGGCCCCAAAGATGCCAGAACCCTAATTCCTAGTGTCACACCTGTGAATATGCTACCTTTACATGGCGAATGAAAATCAGGTTGCTAATCAGCTGACCTTAAACTGGTGAGCATCCTGGGCCATCAGGTGGGCCCAATGCAATCACAAGGGCCCTCACAAGTGGAAGAGGGAGTAAGGAGAGGGAGTACAGGAAAGCAGGACAGATTCCAAGCATGTCACTTGACCCTCTGCTGCTGGCTTTGAAGATGGAGGAAGGGGGAGGGGGGGCAGCATAATCCAAGAAATGCAGGGGTCTTCTAGAAGCAAGGAACGCCAGCAGGGAAAAAGGGACCTCAGTGATGCAACTGCAAGGAACTGAAGTCTGCTAACAACCTGAATGAAAAAGGAAAAGAATTCTCCCTCAGAGCCTTCAGAAAAGGAAAGTGGCCCTACCTGCTGCCTTGGTTTCAGCTTGATGAGACCCGTGCTGGGCTTCCAACCACACAACTATAAGACTGACAAACCTGCACTGTTGTAAACACCAAGCCAGTGGCACGTTTTAGCACCAACAGAAAACTAGTACACTCCCCTATAATCTCTCAAGTGAAAGGACACACCCTGGATATGCAGAGTGGACCTGGAACTGCTTTACGAAACGTTACTAAAGGAACAAAATTGAACTCCTAGAACTCAGACTAGAAAGCATTTACACAATGATGCTGCTGTTTGGTCATTAATTTCCCCATTAATACACCCCTGACAACATATAGGTACTGCACAGCATCTTCTTCAAGACTTTGCTTACTGTATTTCTCTACCTTATTCAACAATGACTTTCTTAGGAAGAAAATCTCATCTACCTTCTAATTAAGCGGACACAACATGAAGAGTCTGCTTACTTGCGGCTTTAAAAGGGAATAACACTGGGACTGCCCAGGTGGCGCAGCGGTCAAGCATCCGCCTGCCGACGCGGGTTCCAGCCCTGGGCCGGCCCGTGCGCCACAATTACTGAGCCTGCGCTCTAGAGCCCGCGCTCCACAACAAGAGAAGCCACCGCAGTGAGAAGCCCGTTCACAGCAACGAAGAGCAGGCCCCGCTCGCTGCAACTACAGAAAGCCCGCGCGCAACAACGAAGACCCAATGCAGCCAAAAATTAACGAAATAAAAAAATAAAAGATTCACTTTCCCTTTTTTTTAAAAAAAAGGGAATATCACAGATGTTTTCACGCGATGACACATTTAAAAATGCTGAAATGAGGCACTTTTGCTGCAAAAGGAAAAGTTCTCATCTAGGCATTGCTAAAGAATTAAAAAAACAGCATAGCTTGCTTCTCAGCAAACAGAGGGGTTTGGAAAAGGTGCTGGTGGGTTTAGGCGACACTGAGGTGGAAGAAAATACTCTCCTCTCGTTGTCCCTCCCCACCGCGGATAGCAATGATACCAAATTCGGGTCATTTTCACCACCTTTCGTTTTAAAATACCTTTCCTCTGCCGTTAAGAAAAGAGGAAGCTGACAAACCACTTTTACACACATCACGAATTCCGACCAGCCCGTGCAAGCACCGCCCGAGGCGCCCACGCCGGACCCGCAAGGGCTGCCGGGCTACGGGCTGTCGGAAGCCCGGAGCCGTACCCACCCAGCAGCGCAGGGCCGGAGCTCAGCACGCACTCCTGCCCCAGGCCCCGCAGCAGCTGACAACTGGCCACCGCCGCTCCGCAGCAGTCGGCCGCGGACAATGACTCCTGTAACTGAAGCAGAGTACCCCTCACGCCAGAACCGGCGTCCGCCATGACGCCCAGCAACACCCACGCGTGCGCACACAACACCCGGGCCTTAAGTGCCTAGTGGAACGGGGCGGGGGGCGGGACTTCCGGTGCGTGAGCACAGCTGTCCGGGCCCGGAAGTGCCCCTGAGGCAGGGGGCGGGGTCCTGCGAGGGGCGGGGCCTTAGCGGGCTGAAGGGAGCGGGGTCCTCGGCGAGTGAGCACATCCGGCCCGGGCGCAGAAGTGCCCCGGGGGGGAGCGCGGGCGCGAGCGCTGGAACCTTGTCGAAGACCATCGCGGAGGGAGCCCTCCCTGCAGGATCAACGGCTTAGACGTGCATTAAGATAGAGGCAGGCTTATGAATGTGTGGCCCACAGTACACTTAGCACAATACGTCAAAACTCGGGGAGAATCAGGAATCCAACCGCTCGACCTCCGGAAATAGATGCGGAGGACAGGTGGCGAATTGGAGTTGACTGAGTGCCCGAGGCAGAAAGAAACAGGCTACGGCTCGGGTCGGGAGCCACAGCTAGCCCTTGATAAGGAGGGCCGGGGTCGTGGGTGGGGGGGGGGGGTCGTTTGGATTCCCACGGGACACAGGAGCGGCTCCTCCTTAGGCACTCCCTGTAGAGGCCGGCCCCCGAACGCTGTCCGGCGGCCTCCCCACATTTCCCGCGAAATCGCATTCCGGCTTTGGACAAGACCACCGGAGCGGGGGACCCCCGAGCGAGTTGTGCGTCGGTGTCCCGCGAGGCGCGGGGCGGCCGTCGGATCCCCCCTGCCGCTGCACAGTGGTGCCTCCCGGAAGCGGGGCTGCGCGAGGGCGCTGCTGCGATTGGTGGGCCGCCGCTGGGGGCGGAAACAACGGTGCCGCCGGCGGGAAACCTGGCCCCTGCTGAAGCGAAGCGGGAGCGCGACCGTTAGGTGGGGCTGGGTCCGGCCGGCTTGGAAGGCGGGGGTCTGCCGGGGTCGGCGGTGCTGGGGGGAGGGCCGAGGGGCGGGGGGCCGGAGCGAGGGGAGACGGGCGGGGGTGTTCAGGGAGCGTCCCCGCGAGCCCGCGTCTCTGTCGCGCAGCCCGCCATGTCGTCCCCGGCGTCCACTCCGAGCCGCCGCGGCTCCCGGCGGGCCGCCCCCGCTCAGCCACGTGAGTGTCCGCCTACGGCCGTGCCCCGCGGGGTCCTCAGGGAGGCAGGGCGGGCGGTGCCGTGTCAGCCCCGTTCGGCCCCAGTGCCGCCCGCGCCGACGCCGCTGTGCCCGTTCCCCCACAGGTCAGGACCCGCTGTCGTCGGGAGAGCCTCGGCCGCTGCCCGCGTCGCCCGGCGCAGAGCCCCGCAGCCCACCCCGCGCGCCGCCCGCAGGTGCGCTGCCCGCTCGGGCATGGAGGGCCCGCAGGGGGGGGGGCCGGGCGGGGGGAGCGGACGTCCCGCAGGGGTCCTCGCCGTGCTCACCCCCGTGGACGCGGTCCCCAGCCGCCCCCTTGGACCTGGACGTGAGCTCGCCGCTGACCTACGGCACCCCCAGCTCACGGGTGGAGGGCACCCCGAGAAGCGGCGTGCGCGGCACGCCTGTGCGGCAGAGGCCCGACCTGGGCTCGGCGCGGAAAGGGCTGCAGGTGGACCTGCACTCGGACGGGGTGAGTGCGGGGCCGCTCTGGGCGCGGTGGGCCGCGCGAGGTGGGCCGTCCCCCGCAAACCTGATCCCGTCGCCTTTCCTGTGCAGCCGGCCGCAGAGGATATAGTGGCGAGCGAGCAGTCTTTGGGCCAAAAACTCGTGATTTGGGGAACAGATGTAAATGTGGCAACGTGCAAAGAAAACTTTCAGGTGAGGTTCCATTCCTCGGGGCTCCGGAGATGAGGGGGAAAGTACTTGTCACTTCCATCCACGTGACCCCGGTATTTAGGAGCAGATCTTCACGTGGCTCAGAATTGGTGGTGTCTTTTTCAGTTTTTAGGAAAAAGAAAAACACCTACGTTTGTCTCCAAATTCTGACACCGTTCCTAGTTTCCTTTTTTTGAAGTATAGTTGACTTACAGCAATGCGGTAGTTTCCTGTGTACAGCAAAGTGATTCGGTTATACTTCTCTTTCTGATTATGTCCCATTATAGGTTATTATAAGATTTTGAATGTAATTCCTCATGCTATACAGTAAATTCTTGTTGCTTTTCTACTTTACAGCTGGTAGTTTGTGTCTGTTAATCCCATATTTCTAATTGATCCCTCCTTCCCTCCCTCCCTTCCCCCCTCCCCCTGCTCTTTGGTAACCATAAGTTTGCTTCCTGTGTCTGTGAGTCTGTTTTGTATATGGATTCATTTATGTTACTTTTTAGATTCCACATGAAAATGATATATAGTATTTGTCTTCATCTGACTTATGTCACTAAGTATAATATTGTCTAGGTGCACCCATGTTGCTGCAGATGGCAAATTTCATTCTTTTTTATGGCTGAGTAATATTCCATTATGTGTATACATATATAAATCTGTATATATCACACGTTCTTAAGCTAATTGTCTATAAATGGGCACTTGGGCTGTTTCCAGGTCTTAGCTAACTTGAAAAGATAAGTGGCCCCCAGCATTCATAACTTTTATTTTGAGTAGTTGCTGGTTCCTAACTGCATTAAGCTCACTGTTTCTCTCCCCACGCTAAGAGATTTCTTCAGCGTTTCATCGATCCTCTGGCTAGAGAAGAAGAAAGCATTGGCATAGACGTTACTGAGCCTCTGTACATGCAGCGACTTGGGGAGGTAATGAAATATTCTAACCTGAAAATTCAAACTAGGGGTTGAAATGGTTAGCAGGATATAACTTGTTTGTTCTGCCCTGTAGATTAACGTTATTGGAGAGCCGTTTTTAAACGTAAACTGTGAACATATAAGATCATTCGATACAAATCTATACAGACAGCTCATCTGCTACCCACAGGTAACAATTTGCAGTTGAACTTGGGGGTCTGCAGTAAACATCTAGAAGATCTGCAGGGTTTCTGGACAGTAGGGTTTCCTTAGTAACAGAGAATATGCCTCCAAAGCAACTTTTGGGGGGTGGGGGGTTGCCGCATGGCATGTGGGATCTTAGTTCCCCAAACCAAGGATCGAACCCATGCCCTCTGCAGTGGAAGCGAGGAGTCCTGACCACTGGACCGCCAGGGAAGTCCCCCAAAACCTCTTAAAACCATGTTCTGTCTTCTTTAAGATGAACACTTTTCCACACGTTAACATTAGAAATCGGGGTGTGTGTTACTGTTGACGGCATGTCATCGTTTGGTTGGCAGCGTTTCTTAGTACATAAAACAGTGGTGACTCAAAATTGACAGCTTGTTGGGTTTGATGACTTCAAACATATTAAACGAAGACACTTACACACACCTGCCTTCTCTAACGTTGTGTTAACCATTCTGCAGTCTTCTCTGGGCTTAAGGTCAGGCTTTATCAACGAAGCATCAGCTACGTTGATTCTAGCTTTAGGCTTTGGAGGCAGGCAGACTTGGTTTTAAATCTTGATTTTGCTGCTTAATAGCTGTGTAACCTTGGTCCAGTTCCTCAGCTTCCCAGAGGCTGTTTCCTTATCTGCAAAATGGGGAACAGGTGTTAACAAATTGGAATAATTATGATTTAACCCATTTTGGTATCATTCTGTTATGGAAGAAAAGTAAGACCTCAAAGTATGAGCTTCTGTTGCCAATTAAAAGCCTGCAGTCATGCCAGCACATCCTGAAGGCACGATTATATGTCTTATCTCATTTTTTTAAATTAATTTATTTATTTTTGGCTGCATTGGGTCTTCATTGCTACATGTGGCCTTTTTTCTCTAGTTGAGGAGAGCGGGAGCTACTCTTGGTTGCGGTGCACAGGCTTCTCACTGTGGTGGCTCCTCTTGCTGTGGAGTACGGGCTCTAGGGGCGCGGGCTTCAGTAGTTGTGGCTCGCGGGCTCTAGAGCGCAGGCTCAGTAGTTGTGGTGCACGGGCTTAGTTGCTCCGCGGCACATGGGATCTTCCTGGACCAGGGCTCGAACCCGTGTCCCCTGCATTGGCAGGGGGATTCTTAAGCACTGCGCCACCAGGGAAGTCCATGTCTCATCTCATTTAACTCTAGTGAGAAGATGCAGAGGTGAGAGATTTCAGTGTGCCCAAGGGTTTACAAATAGCATGTGTGATTTTATAGGGTAATGCTTTTGGATTATGCCATATTCTTTTTGTTTCTATGCCTTGCTAACGTGAATTGCTTTATTAGATTTAACCCTAAGATAAAAATACAAACACAGCTTGGCACCATTATACTTGTTTTTAAAGGAAGTTATCCCAACTTTCGACATGGCTGTCAATGAGATCTTCTTTGACCGCTATCCTGACTCAATCTTAGAACATCAGATTCAAGTAAGACCGTTCAACGCATTGAAGACTAAGAATATGAGGAACCTGAATCCAGAAGGTAATATTTTCTCCAATTTAGTGAGATATAGTTGACATATAGAAGATAACGTTTGTAATAGCAAGAGAGCACGTTCCGTGAAAGTCACCTCATCAAGGAGCTTTAAAGGAGTTGGTGGCAGCGGCGGCGGTGGGCTGCGCGTTGACAGGAGCCAGTTGCAGGCTCAGCTACCCCATATGCTTCTGGACCCACCATGCCTTTTTAACTAAACTGAGATTACATAAAAGGTGCTGTAACTCTTGATACTTTCCTATCTTAAGATGAACTGATCCAGTTATGATAGTCTTACAGTTATTTTACTAAGGAGCCAGTCCATCAGAATCAAAGTAGAAGTCAAGTATAAAATATGATCCGTGCCCTGAAGCATAAGGAGGAAATCTAGTTTGGAAAGGAAGAGAAGAGGCAGAACAGAGCAGGAGTGTCTCAGCCCAGGGAGAGACGGAGCGTGCTGGGCCCCAGTGGGAGGACTTTGTGGTGAAAGATTTGGAAAGCAGACCTGAAACATCCTATTATGTTATTTATTGGGGGAAATGCTATGTCAGGGGCCCCAGTTACTACTGGGACAGGTACGTCTCTGAACCCTCCACGTATAGTGGGCGTGACTATGGAGAAGATTATCACGAGTGCGTGGGCTGTGACAGCCACTTCACAGGTCCGGTCGTCCCCAGGCAGCCTCGGGTCGGCCTAGCTCGGCAAGGGTCAGTAGACTTAAGGGGTTGAGAGGGAGCACACTGGTCACAGGAGGGACATCCCAGGCCAGAGCCGAGGTACGTACCCAGCGAGATGTTCGTGCTCTGGCTGTAGCGTCTCCCTGTGACCCCCGCCATCCCAGCACCTCCAATCCTCCAGTGAGGTTCTCCCAGGCTGGACGGCAGAGCCAGACCCGCCCCAGCTGGCCTCCAGCTTGGGGAGGCCCACGCCCAGCCGGGACGAGCTGCCCTCTCTCCCCGCCTTGCAGACATCGACCAGCTCATCGCCATCAGCGGCATGGTGATCAGGACGTCCCAGCTGATTCCAGAGATGCAGGAGGCCTTCTTCCAGTGCCAGGTGTGCGCCCACACGGCCCGGGTGGAGATAGACCGCGGTCGCATAGCCGAGCCCTGCGTGTGCGAGCGCTGCCACACCAGCCACAGCATGGCGCTCATCCACAACCGCTCCGTCTTCTCCGACAAGCAAATGGTGCGTGGCCCCTGCCCCCCTCCACGTGCCCCATCCTCACTCTGCCCCAGCCAGGTCCTCAAAAGCCAGGTGTAACTTGTCCACTCATGCAGCCCTGAAACCATGCTTCCTGGTGGGTTGAGCAGCTTCATTCCTCCTGGGAGAGCAGGTGTGTTAGAGCGCGAAGCTGGGCACTCGGTGTGCCTGAGGCCCCAGCCTCGGGCCAGCAGCACTGCTGCACCGCCCGTGGGCACCCGTGCGCTGTGCTCCACACTTGTCATAGGGGAGGAGTGCGTTCTCCAACTGAATATCTTAAGTTCAGTGTCATTCGTGATTTACTAAGTCAGATTTAACACGAGATGCTTCTACGGGAAATACTTAAGATTGCAGAATGTAAGAGTGTATACGTTAAGAACAGTAAACGCCGTTTGAGTACATTCTGACACTTGGCAGTTCTACCACTGGTAAAGAATGGGCTGAGAAGTTTTTGCCAAAGTTTTTCTCACAAACTATTGCCTAGGGAGTTCGACCTTGTAGCTCTTTATTCATGAAAAATTTTAAGATGCAGATTAAAATACCAGAGAAAGGCAGAAAACCGTTTATTTACTGCGATTGTAATGGTATAAAGTATGCATAAGGAGTGAAGAATTTTTTGATATGTTTTAATGTTTAAGCAATCTTAACTTTAAGTGGAGAGAATGAGTTCAAAGTATAGGACAAGAGATAGTTTCCCTTATTGGGAGTCACTAGGAGAACACTAACGCGTGTGAAAAGCGTCCACTTCCTTGCTGATGGAAGGGTCATCGAGGTGAGAAGCTTTCTTCGCACGTGGGCACCAGTTCCTGGGCCTGGGTGCTCCGAGGCTCTGCCCGCAGACTCGCTGCCGTCCTCCGGCTCCTCCAGGCCGCCTCGGGGCCCTTGCGCTTGCTGTCCTGTCGCTGAGAGCACGTGGCCCCTCCCTGACAGCCTCTCTCTGCCCAGTGGTCACCTGGTTTGAGAACGGCCTTCCCTGCCCTTGACGGTGGGAAGCGCAGCCTCCACCCCCGCCCCTTGCTCCCTCCTGTCGTCTTCTGCCACCGCGCCTGGCACTGCCAGGACTGTGTGTGTCCCTCCGCTCTGGGGCAGAGTCCCCAGCACCCGGGATGGAGCTTGGCAGCTGCTCGGCAGGTGCTGTGGGTGAATCGATGTCACCAGGAGGACAGGCAAGAGTTTGGGAGGCACGGTGACCTGAACGGGGGGTGCTTCTCCACCCAGAAGTGCACTGGGGGCAGCGTCCAGAAGGAACTAGAAACGCAGGCCGACACGGATGCAGACGTGCCCGCCACAGCCTTAATACGGGGAAAAACAGCCCTGGCATCCCCGCCCCCACACGGGGCAGCCTCTAAACGAACAACCGCCTCAGAATGCGCGCCAGGCTGGGTTTCCAGAGGTGGAAACAGAGCGAGGTCCCAGGGGCAGCAGAGGCGCTGCTGTCGGAGTGGCTGGGTGGGCGGGGCTCTGGGCCTGTCCTGAGGCATCTGCCCTCCACCCTCTCAGATCAAGCTTCAGGAGTCCCCTGAAGACATGCCCGCGGGGCAGACGCCGCACACGGTCGTCCTCGCCGCTCACAATGACCTCGTGGACAAGGTCCAGCCTGGGGACAGAGTGCACATCACAGGTGAGGGGCTCCAGAGTCAGCCCTGTGACCTGGTCGGGGATGCCTGGCCTGGGGCTGCTGTTCCCAGCGCCTGCCTTTGACCTCCGACATGGCCCCTGCCCAGACGGTAGGCTGTCTCCCTGTTATTGTCTGAAATAACTTGTGAGCGACCTTCAGTATTTGAGCTCTTCAGGTTTCCTTTCTTTCTAGGTTTTTGGTACGGGATTTAGGTACTTTCTTTCAGGTAGTTATTGGTAATTCCTTACATTCGGTTTAAGAGAAATGAAACTTCTGTTTCAAACTGCGATGCATCGAACACAGAGGTGAGCAGGTGGCGTGTGGAGGCAGTGGTCCCGGGTCAGCCTCGCTGGCTCTGCTCGGAGCCCCCCAGAGCCCTGCCTCCCCCGTGCTCCAGGCCAAGGTCAGGCAGGTGAGAGTGTGTCCTTTGTGCCCTCAGGCATCTACCGAGCGGTCCCCATTCGCGTCAATCCCAGAGTGAGCAACGTGAAGTCTGTCTACAAAACCCACATCGACGTCATTCACTATCGGAAAACCGACTCAAAGCGTCTGCACGGCCTCGACGAAGAAGCAGAGCAGAAACTTTTTTCAGAGAAGCGTGTGGAATTGCTTAAGGAGCTTTCCAGAAAACCAGACATTTATGAGAGACTCGCTTCCGCCTTGGCTCCGAGCATTTATGAGCATGAAGATATAAAGAAGGTGACTGATGGGCTTCTCACTTGCGGCTGGGCTTGAGAGCTCTCGGGTCAGACAGTGTGGACACCCCGGAAAGGCTGAGCCTCGGCCCGTTGGGCCGAGCAGGGCCTGCCACCTGCCTTGGCTGTTGGTGATGAGGATGGTCGGCATCCTCGTCTCGTTTCCAGGCACAGAAGCCGCCATGGGGTGGGTGGGGTCCGGGCCCCTATGGCATCCGTGCCCCAGGGCTGACTTGCAGCCGCTCCCGTCCTCTGATCTCTTCATTGTCGCCCTTTGTCCATCTGAGCACTGAGATCTCTCTGTCTGTCCGCCCGTCCAGGGAATCCTGCTTCAGCTCTTTGGCGGGACAAGAAAGGATTTCAGTCACACAGGAAGGGGCAAGTTCCGCGCCGAGATCAACATCCTGCTTTGCGGGGACCCAGGGACCAGCAAGTCCCAGCTGCTGCAGTACGTGTACAACCTGGTCCCCCGGGGCCAGTACACGTCCGGGAAGGGCTCCAGCGCTGTGGGCCTCACCGCCTACGTCATGAAGGACCCTGAGACACGGCAGCTCGTGCTGCAGACCGGCGCCCTGGTGCTGAGTGACAACGGCATCTGCTGCATCGATGAGTTCGACAAGATGAACGAGAGCACACGCTCTGTCCTGCACGAGGTCATGGAGCAGCAGACGCTCTCCATCGCCAAGGTCAGTCGCCCGTTCTGTCCCGGCGTGGACACAGTTGGGGTGTCGGGGGGCTTGAACCTCAGCATCTGTGGAACCTGCAGCTTGGGAAACTGGCCAACACTTCTCCTGTTAGGTCCCAGCTCAGTCTCAGTATTTTCCACAGGATCCTCTTTCTTCCTTTGTGCTGTCCTAACCCTCTCATGTGTGGTACTCGTAGAACTTGAGTTTGTCCTAATGCAAGGGGTTTGGTTACTGAAAAAGACGCAGTCGCAGCAAACGTTCATCTACAGCCCGGTCCTTGGCTTGACTCAGCGCTCAGGGCTGTCCCCAGGGGGACGCCTGTGCAGAAATCACCTGTGCCGGGTGACGTGGCTCGTGGTGACGGCGGATCCCTGGCAGAGGGCACACGGGCAGAGGTGGCTCACAGTTCCTGCTGGCCTCGGGGCGAGGTTTCTAACCACACTGTCCCTCCGCCAGGCTGGGATTATTTGTCAGCTTAACGCCCGCACCTCCATCCTGGCAGCCGCAAACCCTATCGAGTCTCAGTGGAATCCGAAAAAAACCACCATTGAGAATATCCAGCTGCCCCACACACTGTTGTCAAGGTACGAAAACACGTTTTCATAGAATAGATGGTCTCACTTTGCTCGTCCGTGGAATGTTCAGGGTGAGCTTGAGAAGGAAATACAAGGCAGAGCCCAGCTGATGTCGTAAACTCTTCAGGCCAACACAAAGCCTGCACATCTGCTTGGTCACGGGTTTTCCAGGCAAGGACGGTGTGTTTTTCTGCTCACCTTGATGCGTACTTGTTTTTTGGAGCAATTAGGGCCTTTCACCTTCATCCTTTCAGAAACCCACCTCTCGCTGCTCTCAGTCTTAAAGCTGCTGTAGAAAATCAACAAAGTGCAGAGAGCGGTTTTACACAGTAGATAAGGGTCTGAAAATTAAACTTGTGGAAGGGGGAGTCACGTAGTCCATACTTTTTCCTCAAAGATAGATATGTTTAGACTTTGATTACTTGACTGTTCTAACGGTAGTTCCTTCTCCCCAAAAGAGTTGAATGTATTTTCATTCGCATCTTCCGGTCTTCAGAATTACAGCAGCGTTTCCCTTGGGAGCATCTTGCTTCTGGCTCAGCTTTCAGTGCCCGGTATTCCTGGGCAGAAGGGGCCTGCGGGGCCGGGGTAGGGGAACCGGAGGCCCGGGCTCCTCAGGCCGCCTGGGCAGGACACGCCTGCCTCCCTTGCGGGCCCCGGGGTCCACGCACAGGTACGTGGGTGTCCCAGCTGGGAAAACTGTTCACGATGTTTTCTCAGGTTTGACTTGATCTTCCTCATGCTGGACCCTCAGGACGAAGCGTACGACCGGCGTCTGGCTCACCACCTGGTGTCCCTGTACTTCCGGAGCGAGGAGCAGGCACAGGAGGAGGTCATGGACATGGCGGTGCTCAGGGACTACATCGCCTACGCGCGCAGTGCCGTCCTGCCGCGGCTGAGCCAGGACGCCAGCCAGGCCCTCATCGAGGTACCTGCGGCCCGAAGCACAGCGTGGGGCTGCTCAGCCTCTAAAACAGCCTCTGAAACTTCTATGACTGTCTTCCCTCCTGTGTTGCAAAATCGAGTTTTCCAAATGTAGAAAGGGGAAAAGGATTCATTTCTACACATTGTGCACACTCTTTTTGTATTTAAATACTTGTAAGCACAGTGTATTTTAGACCAAGATACCTGAGTTGAAATATAGGTGATGCTACTTAGTGACTTTGTAATTCTGGTCTCTGGGCTGCATTTGCTCGTTTCTAAAAAATTAAGTATTTTAAGTACACTTCTTAGTACCTTTTAAGTGGGCAGCAGTGCATGATGACATATACCCAGTAGACATTGTGACACTAAGAAGGTTCCTGGTGCTTTGATGGGCTTTACATCCTGACAAAGCCCTGAAGATGCTCAAGTGAAAGTTACAAGTGATAACGCGGTTTTCCGTCTCTGTCATCTTGAAGGAGTTACGTCATCCATATATGGGTTTAGACAATATACCTCCTGCGTGTTGCCCCGCTAATCCTTGGCCTGCTCCTCGCAGGGGTGTAAACAAACAGACCGGAGTCCTCAGCTGCCCTTCCCAACGCCGTGTCCTCTGGGTGCCGGGCTTCGCACACCCTTGCTGCCCAGTCCCGTCCTGAAGCTGCACCCGCGCCTCCCCAGACGAGGCTCGAGGCCCAAGGCTGCACCCGCTCTCGCTCCCCTCAGGACCTACCTGCCCAGGGGGTTATTTAACGGGAGCCCAACTGGCCAGAGTCCAGGCACGACCCTCAGGTCATCGTGTGAGGAGTTGGCGTGTCCCCTGTCTCGCCAGGCTTACGTGGACATGAGGAAGGTGGGCAGCAGCCGAGGGATGGTGTCCGCGTACCCCCGACAGCTGGAGTCGCTGACCCGCTTGGCCGAAGCCCACGCCAAGGTGCGGTTTTCCAGCAAGGTGGAGGCGATCGACGTCGAGGAGGCCAAGCGCCTGCACCGGGAGGCCCTGAAGCAGTCAGCGACCGACCCACGGACGGGCATCGTGGACATCTCCATCCTCACCACAGGTGGGGCTGCGCGGGCCCTCTGAGCACGTGACGGGGGTGCCGAGGAGGTAGATGTTGGCGCACGTGACCTGGTCCTGTGCTGCCCGCCCTCCGGGCACCACGCCCCTAGAGGAGCGGTTCTTCCCCAGCGAACGGGGCTCGCTTCTGTGCTCATTGCCTGGACTGTCTCAGTGGAAAGGAGCAGCTATAAATAAGCTCTTCAGAAACTGGGAACAGAATTCAGAACTTGCTCCGACTGTCCCCTAACCTTATTTGGTGACATGACTAAACAGTTGTTGTTTTTTTTTAAGAGTATAGTTGATTTATGACTAAAGAAATAGTAATGGAAGTTTGAAACACTTTTGCTTCCTTAGAGCAAAAACGTCTTCACTAATTTCTTTTAAATCAGGAATGAGTGCCACCTCTCGTAAACGGAAAGAAGAGTTAGCTGAAGCTTTGAAAAAGCTTATTTTATCCAAGGGCAGAACGCCAGCCCTGAAATACCAGCAACTTTTTGAAGATATTCGGGGACAGTCTGATATAGTAAGTGTTTATGTGTATATTTTGTTTAGTAGAGTTTTCTTTTCCCTTGATGCTGCTTTAAAGTTTTTTTCTAATTTTTTTCCTTCGTTTGTAGTTTAAGTAATAAATTGTTTAAGTAGTTACAGATAAAGAAGAGAAGTGAGATCACCACCCACCATCAGGGAATGATTGCGATGAGAATTGTGTTGGGCTTTCAGTTTTCTGTGTGGATGTGGATGCATGGTTTTGAGCCGTGTCAGTTAGTACTCTTAGCTTCATCTGTGACGCAGAATCCACTTCATGACTTACGCACTTTACCTCATGCCTCCCCCGTGAGTTACTTAACCATTTGGTGGGCACTTAGAGCATTTGCAGTCTCTTGCTGTTACAAGGAAAGCTGAGTTCATGGCAAGAGCTCTGCTGGTCGGGTCCAGTCTTGCCTGCTGCCCTAACGCCCTCCCTTCCTGGCCCTTGGCAGGAAACGTTTGCCACTCCCAAGACGGAGCGTTAAGACGTGTGTACAGCCACCAGGAAGGAAGGAGACTCCGGTGGTTCTTTAACTTGGAAACCATTGTGTCTCTAAGTGGGGAGGGCAGCTCCACGTGTCCAGTTCTTTTCCTCTTCTCTTCCCCAAAGGCAGTTACCAAGGATATGTTTGAAGAAGCGCTGCGTGCCTTGGCGGATGATGACTTCTTGACGGTAACTGGGAAGACAGTGCGCCTGCTCTGAAGCCCCACGAGCAGCGCCGGCGGGAGAAAGAGCCTCAAAGTCATTACTTGGCTGCATAAAAATTTTCTAACCTGGGTTCTGTTTTCTAGGGAAGCGTGTGTGTTCCTCTTTTTAACATTTTAAGTAAAGAGCACTGTGCCAGTTTATGAGCATGATATAGTACGACTGTTTTCTTCAAGTGCCGTTTCTTTAGCACCAGGTTTGAGCTGTGTGTAGGCACAGACAGGGTGCGATCTTCTCTGGAGACAGCGGTCTGGGTCATGGTTTTGTGCTGGACTTTGTCATGGCCGTTGGAGATGCTCGGGTGTTCACATCCCTCCTGTGGGGAGGTGCATGCCAGCGCTGTCCCCACTGAGTCCTCAGGGCTTGTTCTCCTGGCTACATGAGGCTGGAAGTGATGGGGTTCCGGGTCACTGCTTTCTACTGCTTCACCCTAATATGTAAAACTTTTTCCTCAATAAATGATAGAATAAGTAATACTTGGTTATCAGGCATTATTTTTCATTAAGAAAAAAGCTTTAATAAACACTGCTTTCATGGAAATTCATGACGGTAAGTACTTTGTGTAAGTCATAAACTCACTAAGATATAATACATTTCATCTTATTCAAAATTTATTTCAATTCTAGCAGTCATTCTCATAAAACCACCATAGGCTGAAATCTCAGGTGGAGATAAACAAGTAACCCCTGGAACATTCAAGTCTCCATGAGTTTGGCCTTTTTTATAATCAACATTCATTAGCAAAGCATTCATGGAAAGTGATAGATCTGAGTGTTTGAACAGCCTTAAAATGCTAATGTGGGCGTGGGATTCAGAGGTCATCTGAGCAGCTCCGGCGGTCCCCATTCTGTCCTGGGGGTCACGGTGCCTCAGCGGCAGTCAGGCTGGGGCATCACCAGAGGGTGCGAGAGACGAGTCTGAAATGAAACCGCTGAATCTTCTGAGTAGAACTCTGTCCGGTGTGTGTGGACGCTGCTCGCGCTTCCAGAATTGGGCTGAGAAGGGAGACCGTTGGGGAGAGGAGTCTGAGGCCACGCGCTGAGCGGTTCCCAGCCCGAGTTGCTCAAGGTGGCTGGTTCTCAGGCCACTGACGAGCTGTGGACAGCACACACTACACCGGGGCCCACAGTGTGCAGGGCGTTGTGAGGCCAAGTTCCCTGAACCAACTGGGAAATGTCCCGGGGCCACGGCGAGAGCTGATCTTCCCCCCAAACTGCATTCTGAGTAAGGTCACAACAAGAGTGCCTTCTTGCACAATTACAAGCTAAGTGAAAGAGCACTGCTGCAGACTTCCCAGGTGGTCCAGCGGCTAAGACTCCCAGGTTCCCAATGCAGGGGGCCCGGGTTCGACCCCTGGTTGGGGAATTTGATCCCACGTGCATGCCGCACTGAAGATTCCCACACACTGCAAAGGAAGATCCCGCGTGTCGCAACTAAGACCTGGCATGGCCAAAATACATAAATACTAAACAAAAACAATAACAAACAGCATTGCTGCCATCAGGTTCTGGAGCTGCTTCCTTGACACAGTTCTGTAGATCACAGACGAGTGATACAGGAAATAAAGACAGGCTTTCACCAAAGTGAACCCTCCGCCTGCAGTCATGGCTAGAACATAGGAAGTTAAGTGACGAGTGTGCTCAGTACCCGAACCTTCTGGGGCGCTCCTATCTGTTGACTAAGATGCTTTCCCCCTGAGGTAACACAGTAGTGATATTTTTTTAAACCTTGTTATTCAATACCAACATGGAACTTATGGCTGCAAATAAAGTTTGAGTTTCCGGGAATCTGAGTTGAATTAACATAATGAGGCTTCTGTTATGGTGGATCTAAACTTATTCAATTGGGCGCATTTCCGGTCACTTGTGGAATTGCGACGTGGTCTGGGGGGCTCCGAGAGCCAGGAGGGACTCATCCTGTCAGGGCAGAGCCGACAGATGCCTGTTGGGTGTCTGTAGGCAGCGGAGCAGGAGAGGAAGAGGGTGAGTCACGGGAGAGCTCTGCCCTTGGAGGCCGAGCCTCCGCACTTACCCTCAGGAGTATCGGGGCAGGAAAGATGGCACCTTCCCCGGCACCTTCCCGTTTGTAGAAGGTGGTTTGTTGGTACAGATGTGGGCTGCCCAGGCCAGATCCTGGCTCGTCTTCCTCCCAATCTTCAGTGCTTACGACTGGTACATGGTCAGTGCCCGACCATGTTCCTGTGAACAAAATAAGTAGAATGTAGGTTTTTCTTATGAGGACAATACAATTCAGCTCAATTCCTACAAATATATGTTTTAAATGTTACAGTATAATGTAATTGCATTTGAATTTTTCCCTCCAATTTTGACCCTGAAAGATACCCAGACTTGCTAGTTGGAACAGCCTTACTTGATTTACACACATACACAAGCCATTGTACTCCCAGTATCCATCATAAATATAACCAACTCCACCCGAGGAATCAAACACCAGCAAGAATGAAGAAACCCAGAAGGTAATGACTCACTCTTAGCACAAGGTTAGGAAATGTTTAGTTTAAGAAAGTGCTGTTACTTATTAAATTTGAGGTCATTTCTTAAAATGCCTCTGCAATTTAATTTTTTAAACTTTTTGAAATAAGTTTCAGGCTTACAAAAAAGTTGTAAGGTTAGTAAAATTCCCATTTACCTTTCACTCAAATTCCTTTGTTACATTTCCTCGAACCTGCTTTTATCATTATCTATAAAGCTTTTTTAATTATTTGAGACTAAGTTATAGACAGGATGCCCCTTTACTTATAAATACTTCCTAAAAACCATGTATATCCTAAAACCAGTAACCTTACTTTATATAATAACCTCAGAATAATTTAATAACGATCGAAAAATTAAGGGATTTCCCTGGCTGTCCAGTGGTTAAGAATCATGCTTCCACTGCAGAGGGCACAGGTTCGATCCCTGGTTGGGGAACTAAGATCCCGCGTGCCGCGTGGTGGCACGGCCAAAAAACATAAAATAATTTTTTTTTTAAATTAATACTGTTACCCAATCTACAGACATTCAGATTTCATCAATTGTCTCAATGATGCTCATAGCAAAACTAAAAAAATACATGCTTCTGCTTCAGGATCACAAGCCACATTTTTATTATTTATTTGTTTGCACTGGGTCTTAGTTGTGGCAGGTGGGCTCCTCAGTTGAGGCTCGAGGGCTCCTTTGTTGCAGCATGCATGTGGGATCTAGCTCCCCGACCAGGGCTCGAACCCAGGTCCCCTGCACTGGGACCGCGGAGTCTTACCCACTGCACCACCAGGGAGGCCCCACAAGTTGCCCTCCTCAGCTGCCCGCTGCTGCCTGGGGCCCTTCAGGGCTTCCTACAACACCTGCCCCATGATCTGAGCTGCGACTCTTTCCTAAAGGGGACCCTCCCTAACCACCTGCCCCAAAGAACGGAGCCAGCGGCCACCTCTGCCGCTCTTATTGTTACCCTGTTTGCTTTTCAGCACTTATCATGGTGGGAAATTGTCTCATATATGTATTTGTTTAAGAGTTTGCTGTTAGTCTGCTTCCATTAGCACAGAAGCTCCATGAAGGCAGGGACTTTTTCCAAGGCAACTACAAATTTTCCAGATAAAAAGAGAAATCTATAAAACCTCATGGGCCCCATGATCATTGCAGCATTATTCACAGTAGCCAAGACATGGAAACAACCTATGTGTCCATTGATGGATGAATGGATAGAAAAGATGTGAAATTTTATATATATATATATTTATATTTATATATATGTATGTAACTATACACACAATGGAATATTATTCATCCATAAAAAGAAAGGAAATCCTGCCATATTTGTGACAACATGGATGGACCTAGAGGGTATTATGCTAAGTGAAATAAGTCAGACAGAGAAAGACTAATGCTGTTATGATCTCACTTACATGTGGAATCTAAAAACAAAAAACCTCAGGGGTGTTTATGCTTTGGATTCTCCTCTCACTGCTCTCTATTGTTGCAAATGGCAAGTTATAAACTTTAAAATCTGCTTCCCTTTCTTCCCAGGCTTTATCAGCCTCTGCAGAGACGGAGCGATGGACTTCATGGAAGTTTGAAACACTTTTGCTTCCTTAGAGCAAAAACGTCTTCACTAATTTCTTTTAAATCAGGAATGAGTACCACCTCTCGTAAACGGAAAGAAGAGTTAGCTGAAGCTTTGAAAAAGCTTATTTTATCCAAGGGCAGAACGCCAGCCCTGAAATACCAGCAACTTTTTGAAGATATTCGGGGACAGTTTTACCCCTTTTTCTTGCCTAACTGTTCTATGAGCCCGCATGCCTCGCGTAGCCACGTGCCGTGTCCTCCCTTCCCAGCAGCCCCGCGGGGAAGTGCTGCTCCCATTCCACAGGCACATCTCTGCGGCCCCCGAACTGGGAGGGCTGGAGGAAGACACCGGTCCAGCTCTTTCCCCCGCGAAAGAGAATCAGCTAATGCAGCCGCCTCCCCTTTGCGGTGTCTCCTCGCGCTGAGGGCTGAAATGCAGGGCCGATCTCTGCAAGGGTAGGAGGCTGTCTGCCGGGAAGGCGCAGCCTTCTGCAGCGTCTGTTCCAGAACCACCTGGGAGCAGTGGGACAGGTGGGCCCTGCTTTGCCCCAACAGAACAGCATCAGCCTTTACATGGAAGCATCTGATTCGGCGACGTTTTCGGCTTGTAACATTCAGCAGCCCCTGACTTCTCTCCTGCTGCTCAGATGCCTGGGCTTCTGGCACAGGCTCTTCGACGTTCAGTGGGATTTCACAGGCAAAGTGTGTGATCTGATGGCTTGAAGTACTGTGAACCCTAAACACACAATCTCACAAAAAAGAAAACAGTCTTTCCTTAGTTGGAAAATTATATTGTAACATAATATTATATAACATACAGCATCTGTGCTAAGGCTTCCTATAAGCTATCTGCTGTGATTATTTCAAACAGGGTTTACAGTAAAAGATCCCTGAAAATTATTTCTACCTGATCAGATACATTCTGAACTTTTGAGGAACCTGAGGGCCAAACTCAAGCTCGGCGATGTGTATTTTAAGTGCATGAAACCTCTTCCCCCTGAACCGTGGAGCTTTGCAAAGGGCTAAAGCGCTAGAGAATAATGATTTAATTGGCAACATGCTCCTCCTCAGGACTTTGGCATTATTATAGCAAAACCACATGGGACTCAGGAATAAACTTTAATGACTGTTTCTTACAAGACTCCTGTAAATTAAAAAAGGATACAGTAAAGGCAGGCGAAGTAAAAATTATGGTCACAGCAGAAAGCTTCAGCACCAGGCACAGCCCGTCCTTGGTTACTCAGTAACCGTCACCAAGCGTTGATAACATTGCTCCTTGTGACCCTAGCCAATCCTCCCAGCTGCTCTGTCCCAGAACCTAAACTTGCCGAATTATCCCAGCTTGCACTGTAACTCTGGAGTTTGCTGTCAAAATGCAAAATATCTAGAAGGACTTATACATCAAAACACTGTCAAATGTGAAATTTTGCTCAGAATGAATTTGTAAGTGAGAAGGGCCTTCAGAAGAAAAGATGCCAGGTTGGCGAATTATCAAGCGTGTGAAACACTCTGCTCACTTATTCTCAGTATCAGATTTCCAGATTGTAGATAATCCTACATAAACTCAACTTCTCTGGATAAAGAACAGACAGTTCCATGAAATAGGCTTTGACTGTGAGGTCCAGGTGCTTTCCAAACTGTTGATTTTACACATTAATGATTCTTTTAGAACAAGGTTAATGTCATGGTAAACTATTCTGTTGCTTAATTAGTAGCTGTTATTAAAGAAAACAGAACTTCATCCACCAAGGAAAGACTGATTCATGTTGTTGATAAGCCCATGTGTTTAAAATAATAATAATTTGCTCTTACATCTTGTGCCCTCTGCATATTAACAACCAGATATGAAGGTTGCACAGATATATCGAATTTTTTATTGAGGTCCAGTTGATTTACAATATTATGTTACCTTCAGGTGCACAACACAGTGGTTCACAATTTTTAGAGGTTATGCTCCATTTATAGTTATTATAAAATCCTGGCTATATTCCTGTGCTGTACAGTATAACGTTAGCCTATTTACTTACACATAGTAGTTTATGCCTCTAACTCCTCCATAACCCCTACCATGCCCCCCCTCACTGGTAACCACTGGTTTGTTCTCTACATCTGTGAGTCTGTTTCTTTTTTGTTATATTCACTAGTTTGTTTTACTTTTTAGAGTCATATAAATATCATACAGTATTTGTCTTTCTCTAACTTATTTCACTCAGCATAAAACCCTCCAGGTCCATCCATGTTGCTGCAAATGGCAAGGTTTCATTCTTTTTCATAGCTGAGTAATACTCAATTGTCTGTTGAATGACACTTAGGTTGCTTCCATATCTTGGCTATTGTAAACAATGCTGTAGTGAATATTGGGGTGCATGTATCTTTTTCAATTAGTGTTTTTGTTTTCTTTTCAGGATATGTACCTGGGAGTGGAATTGCAGGCAGCTCTATGTTTAGTTTTTTGAGGCACCTCCAGACTGTTTTCCACAGCAGCTGCACCAAGTTGCACTCCTACCAACAGTGCACGGGGGCTTCTTTTCTCCACATCTTCACCAGCGCTTGGCCGTTTGTTGTCTTTTTGATGACAGCCATTCTGACAGGTGTGAGGTGGTGTCTCATTGTGGTTTTGATTGCATTTCCCTGATGATTAACCATGTTGAGCATCTTCTCATGTGCCTGTTGTCCATCTGTGTGTCTTCTTTGGAAAAATGTCTCTGGTGAACTTAAGATGAAATATACATCAAAGAGGAGCAAAATAGAATTTTTTCCACTTTGTCCAACTCCAACGCCACTTAGGAGCAGAGCTCTTTGCCCCTGAATTTCAGATAATACTACAGACGCAGACGTGCAGGCAACAAGGCACTCTCCTTCCCTGACTCTAAGGACAGAGCAGCATCTCTTCCTGCAGAAACAGCTTCCTGTTTGTGGGACCTACCATGTGCAGTCCTTCAATGACCCCCAAAGATGCTTAGTAGGACCTTCATTCCTCAGGCTGGCAGGGGCCCGTGTCCAGCTCCCCAGCTGCTGTGGGCTGAATGTTGAGTCTCCCTAAAATTCCTACATTGAAGCTTAATGCCCAAAGTGATGGTATTAGTGGGTGGGCATATGGGAGGTGATTGCAGAGCCCCACAATGGAAGCACTGCCCTCATAACAGAGACCCGAGCGCGACCATCCCGAGAGGATACAGTCGGCTTTCTGCAACCCTGGGAGAGGGCTCTCACCAGCCCCTGAACCTGCTGGTGCCACGATCCTGGACTTCCCAGCCCCCAGAACCATGAAAGATAAGCTTCTGTCGCGTATAAGCCACCCAGTCTCTGGTACTTTATTTTGTGATAGCAGTCCAAGTGGATGAAGGCGCCAACCTTCCTTCAGCTGCCCCCCATTCACCTCTGGGTGTGTCATGCTCCCCCTCACTCGGTGCTTCTGCACAAAATGCCTTCTCTGACCAACTCCCACCTGTTCTACAAAATCAGGAACCTTCTCTGGTCCTCCCACTGCCCTGCACCCTCCTCTCTGGGACGTTTGCTCTGCAGCGCCGTGCTTTCTGTACCTGCTGCTGTGGGTCTCATCATTCCTCCCCAGGACCCAGTGCAGGGCCTGAGTGCTTGATGGAAGTGGAATAAATACATAACTACGACTGGAATGCACTTGTAGTCCCATGAGGTCTTACTGAAATCCACTGTATGGAATATAAATAAAGCTTCTTGCTGTTGGTAAAATTTTTTTAAAAGATATAATCAAGACACTGAGACAGATAAAATGACAGTGTCAAAGGTTTTAACTTACTAGTTAATCAGAGAATCAATAAGAAATTATGACTGGGTCAAGTGAAAAATGGAAGAAAATTGGTATTAATTTATAAACTGAAGCAAAATGGGACTATACACAGGGAATAATCTATGGGAATCACTGGACACAATTTGTATTTCTATGGACAAAAATCATGGCCATTATTACCAGTTTTTTACAAATTAATGAGTTGTAAAATAGCTCAAAGACAGCAAAAAGAGCAGAGAACCTGCAGAATCAGGTCACCCAGACAATGTTTCCTTCACATACACCCAGTGAGCTTCTCAGTTCATTTCAAAGTCTTTTACAATTTTTCCTTTTACTTCTTTAAGTCTGAAACTGTCAGAAGCATTAAAAAATTTCAAGTGTTGGGACTTCCCTGGTGGTCCAGTGGCTAGGACTCTGCACTCCCAATGCAGGGGGCCTGGGTGTGATCCCAGGTCAGGGAACTAGATCTCGCATGCATGCCACAACTATGAGCCTGTGTGCCACAACTACAGGCCTGCATGCCACAACTACCAGCCCACGTGCCACAACTATGAGCCCGCATGCCGCAAGTAAAAAAAAAAGAACGATCCCGCACACGGCAATGAAGATCCCACATGCCACAAATAAGACCCAGTGCAGTCAAATAAATAAATGAATTAATATTTTTTTTAAAAGTTGTTTAAAAAAAATTTCAAGTGTTGTATAAATGGCAAGAGCAGAGACAGTAATCGAAACATCTATTTCAACCATCAGAAGATACACTTAGTTCTGAAAATAGCATGTGAAAAAAGTACTCTACTTTAGATCAAGGTGGAAAAGAAAAAGGAAAGAGTGAAGTCACTGTAAGTTCAGAAGTATCTAAAATAATTAGACATATATACATACACATTACCCTTATGAAAGCCATTTATGAACTGGAAATAATCTAAAATATGTTTCATAAATCCTGCTGACATACCTTCAAGCATAAAATTATGGTTTGAATGGTAAAAAGAGGCTCTGTGCAAACCAACATGATGAGTGTCCTCAACCGTGCACGTTGAATTCTTAGACAGACAACAGGCAGGAGACGTCATTTGTGCTCAAAATTAGAGCACAGTCCAGTGACCTCACATGAGCATTCACAGCCTCCTGACTTGCCAACAAACAGACTATTCAGTTAGTTCTCGGGTTGTAAGTATTCTGTACGTGTGGTGGCTGTGTTTGCTGTCAGCCTGGTCAAGCTGGAACTGTGTTTCGTGGAATTCCGTTCCCTGGATTGTCTGGGCTGGGCTGGCCCGGGAGGCGTCTGCCGGAGACCAAGGGGCAGTAAGGGAGCAGCCGTTCCGTCAGCAGGTGCACTCCCCCCTGGGTCCAGAGCTGCCTGCTCACCTGTTGGCGGAGGAAGGTCCCTCCCCCAGGAGCAGCTGCGAGCACAGCCCCGATGGCAAGGGCACCGCCTTCCCTGCAGGTCCTGGCGACGCCCGTCTGCCCGGGCTGCTCTGCTGTCTGCTGACCTGCAGGGACACCACTGTATTTCCATCTTAAGGCTGCGTCTTCCAATCCATAAGCATGGGCTGACTTTCCATTTCTGCATGTCTTCTTTAGTTTCTTTCAGCAATGTTTTCAACACTGCTCAGCGTACAAGCTTTTCTCCTCCTTGGTTAAATTTATTCCTATTTCTTATGCCATTATAAATGAAATGGTTTTCATAATTTCCATCACAAATTGTTCACTGTTCGTGTATAGAAATGCAACTGACTTTTGTGTGTTGATTTTGTATCCTGCCACTTTGCTGAATTAGGTTCTTAGTTCCAAAAGTTTTTCTGTGTGTGGAAGTTTTAGGATTTTCTACAAGATCATGTCATCAGCAAACAGAGATAATTTTATTTATTTTCTTCCAATTTGGATAAGTTTTACCCCTTTTTCTTGCCTAACTGTTCTAAAACTTCCAATAATGCATTAAATGGAAGCAGCAAAGTGAGCAACCTTATTGCTGATCTTATGGGAAAAGCTTTCAGTCTTTCACCACTGAGAATGTTGTTAGCTACAAGTTTTTCATATGTGGCCTTATGATCTTGAGGAAGTTTCCTTATATTTCTAGTTTTTTTGAGTGTTCTTATCACGGAAGGGTGTTAAATTTTGTCAAATGCTTTCACTGCATGAATAAGGATTACAATGTGATTTTTTTCCTTCATTCTATTAATGTGGTGTATCATGTGAACAAACTTTGCATTCCTGGAATATAACCCAGTTAGTCATGGTGTATAATCCTTGTACTATGCTGCTGATTTCAGCTTATGGTATTTTGTTGAGAATTTTTGCATCAATATCCATAAGGGTTAATGGTCTGCCGTTTCCTCTTCTTGCAGTGTCTTTGTCTGGCTTTGGTATCGTGTAATGCTGACGTCACAGAATGCATTAGAAAGTGTTCCCTCCTCTTTAATTTTTGGGACGCATTTGAGAGGATCGGCATTAATTCTTTAGATGTTTGGTAAAATTCACCAGTGAAGCCATCTGATCCAGGGCTTTTCTTTGTTAGGAAATTTTTTTATTACTGATTCAATCTTCTTACTGGTTACAGGTTTATTCAGATTTTCTATTTCTTCATAATTCAGTTTCAGGAGATTGTGTGTTTCTAGGACTCTGTCCATTTCCTCTAGGTTATCTCATTTATTAGTGTACAATTGTTCATAGCAGTCTCTTACAATCCTTTCTTATTTCTGTATAATCATTAGTTATATCCCCACTTTTATTTCTGATTTTAGTCATTTGAGTCTTCTTTTTTCCTTAGTCAGTCTAGCTAAAGTTTTGTCAGTTTTGTTTATCTTCTCAAAGAGCCATCTTCAGATTTCATTGATTTTATTGTCTTCCTAGTCTCTATTTTGTTTTCCTACACTCTAATCTTTATTGTTTTGTTCCTGTTTCTTTCCTCTGTTAGCTTTGGGCTTAGTTTGCGCTTCCTTTGCTAGTCCCTTAAGCTGTATAATTGGGTTATTAACCTGAGATCTTTCTTCTTTTTAAATGTATGTGTTTACAGCTATACATTTCCCTCTTTACACCGCTTTCACCACATCCCGTTAAGTTTTGCTATACTGTATTCTTGGGAAATTAAAAAATTTCCCTTGTGATTGCTCTTTTGACACACTGGTTGTTTGAGAGTGTATTGTTTAATTTCTACATATTTGTGAATTATCCAGTTTTCCTTCTGTTAATGATTTAAGTTTCATTTCATTGTGATAAGAAAAGATACTCAGCATGATTCCAATCTTTTAAAAATTTGTTTGACTTATTTTGTGACAGACAGTCTATCCTGCAGACTGTTCCATGTGCATTTGAGAAAACCATGGGTGATGCTGTTGTTGAGTGAAGTGTCCAACTCGTCCGCAGTATTGTTCAGTCTTCTATTTCTTTCCTGATCTTTTGCTTGGTGGTTGTAACCATTACCAGAAGTGGTGTACTGAAGACTCCAACTGTTATACAGAACTGTTATTTCTGCTTTTAAGAAACAAAGGAGGAGCTAGTGATGTAAGCTTGATGCCCACTCAAAGAATGAGGAAGAAGGTGGTCTTCTTCCCCTCCCCACTTTTCCTTTGATGGTAAAAATGTAGCTTAGTTCTCAGGGTGGAGCCCTCTTGCCTGCCCACTTGTAGCCTTCACAAGTGTCCTATACTAGTCAGATCCACTGCTTACCTCCCACTCTGTCCCTCACTGGATTCCTTCTGCGCTGAGACATGAAGAACGTGAGCTGCATTAATTCCTGAGACCAGTTGTGTGGTTTCAGTTGGAATGAGAAGGCTGATGATTAATATTCCCCCAACATCACCCTGTTGCCTCATCACCAGTCAGAAGATGTCCATGAGCTGACCCCACACCCTGCGACCCTCACCCCTAGTGTTGCCTTAAAAACCCTTCCCTGAAAGTCCTCAGGGAGTTTGGGTCCTTTGAGCACTAGCTCCCTGTTCTTGCTTGGCGCCTGCGAGTAAACACTGTACTTTCCTTCACCACAACCAGGTAGATTGGCTTTGCTGCACATCAGGTGAGCAAACCAGAGTTCGGTTCAGTAACATGAGGATTAATTTAGGCTGATTATTTTTAAAAAATATTTTTTTGGCTGTATCGGGTCTTAGTTGCAGCACGTGGGATCTTTGTCGAGGCATGCGAGATCTTTCATTGTGGCGTGCGGGTTTTCTCTCTCTAGTCGTGGTGTGCAGGCTCCAGGGCGCATGGGCTCGTAGTTGTGGTATGCAGCCTCCAGAGCACGTGGGCTCTGTAATTTGCAGCATGCAGGCTCTCTCACTGAGGCGCGCAAGCTCAGTAGTTGTGGCGCGTGGGATTAGTTGCCCCGCAGCATGTGGGATCTTAGTTCCCTGACCAGGGATCAAATCCGTGTCCCCTGTATTGGGAGGCAGATTCTTTACCACTGGACCACCAGGGAAGTCCCTAGGATGATTATTTTTAAGGCCCAAAAGACTCAGGAAGAACCTCTGGCCTTTCCCCTAACTGCCTAAAGATATAGATAGAGGAACTTGTTCTAGGAAGAGTCCTGGAAGCAGACAAATGTCCAAAATTAAGAGAATGGCTTGGGCTTCCCTGGTGGCACAGTGGTTGAGAATCTGCCTGCCAATGCAGGGGACATGGGTTCGAGCCCTGGTCTGGGAAGATCCCACATGCCGTGGAGCAGCTGGCCCCATGAGCCACAATTACTGAGCCTGCGTTGTCTGGAGCCTGTGCTCCACAACAAGAGAGGCCACGATAGTGAGAGGCCCACGCACCGCGATGAGGAGTGGCCCCCACTTGCCGCAACTAGAGAAAGCCCTCGCACAGAAACGAAGACCCAACACAGTCAAAAATAAATTAAAAAAATAAAAATTAAATTAAAAAAAAAGAGAATGGATTGATAATGTGATAAATATTTTAAAGCCTTTAAAATTATAATTATGAAGATTGAGTGGAAAAAGATTTTTTACTGAAAGTAGTAAATAATATATAGAATATAAGAGGAATTATAAAAATGTTTATCTGAAAGGTGTATAAGAAACTAAAAGTAGGGACTTCCCTGGTAGCACAGTGGTTAAGACTCTGCGCTCCCAACGCAGGGGGCCCGGGTTTGATCCCTGGTCAGGGAACTAGATCCTGAATGCATGCTGCAGCTAAGAGTTCGCAAGCCACAACTAAGGAGCTGGCGAGCCACAACTAAGGAGCCCGCCTGCCGCAACTAAGACCTGGCACAACCTAATTGAAAAAAAAAAAAGAAACTAAAAGTGGATGTGTTAAAGAAGTAGTCATGAATAAATTATTACAGAATTATTAACAAAATATTTTATGTTATCTCTTTTCTTTAAAAAAGAAAAAGGGGGCTTCCCTGGTGGCGCAGTGGTTGAGAGTCCACCTGCCGATGCAGGGGACGTGGGTTCGTGCCCCAGTCCGGGAAGATACCACATGCCGTGGAGCGGCTGGGCCTGTGAGCCATGGCTGCTGAGCCTGCGCGTCCGGAGCCTGTGCTCCGTAATGGGAGAGGCCACAACAGTGAGAGGCCTGCATACCACAAAAAAACAAAACAAACAAACAAAAAAAAACAGAAAAAAAAGAAAAAGGAATTTAGATATCTAGGAAATTTATGACTTTATGTCAGATCCTCCCTCTCAAGGAGTTCTATGTAACCCCGAGTCACCTCCCTACTTTTAGCATATGCAGTTCACATTATTTCAGTGGTTGTCCGTTCTTCCCAGCTATGGACTTAAAACTTCAAACATTACCAATGTTCCTCAGAATCCCCTTCATAGGAAAAAAAAAACAAGGGAGTAACAACAAATTCCATCTGTATTATCTTGGTTTTCATTATCTCCTGTTTATTTAGATTTAAGAATGCTCCAGCTGCTGAATGTGAGGAAGAAGAATGGACCCACTGAATGTGGACTTAACACCATGACAACCAGTCAGTATTCTAACAGGAGGAGGAGAATTGAGAGCGCTGACACGTTAATCTTGGCACTGTCGTGAAAACGCTTACTTACGGGGTTCTGGGTTTGAACAGTCAGCTCTCAGTACACAGTGAATAATGAGTCTACTTTCACCTTACCACTTTGCCTGCCAGGACACTTCAGAAAGGATGCACTACATCTGGGGGTGGCTGGAATGGATAGCAGAAAATTGTAGTCCTTCCCCTGGGAGGTTGCTCTAGCAGAGCATAGCCAGCAATAATCCCTGTCCAAATCCCAGGTGATGGGATCTGATCAGCCTGACTGAGAACAGGGGAACCTCTAGAGGTACTGACAAGAGACTGCAAGAAGCAGGCAGGGATGATGTTCAGCTGAGATGTACTGGGAGGGAAAGAGGTCCAAGTAGAAGCAATGGCCAGTGACAAGACCCTGGAGTGGTTGTGAATCTTCATTGTTGGAGGGATAGTGAGGAAGCACACGGGTTGGGTATGAAAGAGTGAAGAGGAGAGGAGTAGGAGGTGAAGATGGGAGATAAGGGAGCAGGCATGGGAATAGACCATGTAGAGCCTTCCAGGCCATTGCAAGAACTTCAGCTGAGTATGACGAAAGCCACTGGAGAATTTTTATTTTAAATAGTTTTTTTTTTAAAGCAGTCTAGGTTCATAGCAAAACTGAGTGATTTCCCATATATGTCCCTCCCCCACACATGCATAGTGTCCCTCATTATCAACACCCCTGACCAGATGGTAAACTTGTTACAATAAACCTACACTGATTCATCATAATCACCCAAAGCCCATATATTATGGTTCACTCTCTGTGTTGTACACTCCATGGGCTTGGACAAATGTATAATGACATGTATCCACCATTATAACATCATACAGAGTAGTTCCACTGCCCTAAAAGTCCTCTGTGCTCTGCGTACTCATCCCTCCCTCTCCCGTAACTCCTAGCAACCACTGATCTTTTTATTGTCTCCACAGTTGTGACTTTTCCAGAATGTCCTACAGTATGTAGCGTTTTTCAGATTAGCTTCCTTCACTTAATATACAGTAATATGCATTTGTTTCTTCCGTCTTTTCATGACTTCATAGCTCATTTTTTAAAGCACTGAATAATATTCCACTGTCTATATACTGTACATCACAGTTTATGTATCCATTCACCTACTAACATCTTGGCTGCTTCCAAGTTTTGGCAATCATGAATAAAGCTACTATAAACATTAATGTGTACGTTTCGAGTGAACATGTTTTCAACTCCTTTGGGTAAATATCAAGGAGCAAAAGTGCTGGATTATATAGGAAGAGTGTATTTAGTTTTGTAAGAAACTGCCAGACTGCTTCCAAAGTGACTGCACCAGTTTACAATTTTTATTTATGTATTTACTTACTTGGCTGCATCGGGTCCTAGTTGTGGCACGTGGGCTCTTTGTTGCTGTGTGTGGGATCTTCCTTGCTGCATGCAGGATCTTTAGTTGTGGCATGTGAACGCTCAGTTGCATCATGTGGGATCTAGTTCCCCAACCAGGGATCAAACCCCGGCCCCCTGCGATGGGAGCACGGAGTCTTAACCACTGTGCCACCAGGGAAGCCCCGGGTGCACCATTTTTCACCCTCACCAGCAACAAATGAGAATTCCTGTGGCTCCACGTCCTCACTGGCATTTGGAGCTATCAGTGCTCTGGGTCTGGCCATTCTAATAGGTGTGTAGCAATATCTCATTGCTGTTTTAGTTTGCCTTTCCCTGATGACATATGTTCAGCATCTTTTCATGTGCTATCTGCCATCAGTATTTCTTCTTTGGTGAGGTGTCTGCTAAGGTCTTTAGCTCACTTTTCAATCAGATTGTTTGTTTTCTTATTGTTGAGTTTTAAAAGTTCTTATAATTTGATGAGTCCTTTATGAGATGGGTCTTTTATAAATATTTCTCCTGTCTGTGGCTTGTCTTTTCATTCTCTTGACAGTGTTTTTTTGCAAAGCAGAAAATTTTAACTTAAGTCCAGCTTATCAGTTCTTTCATGGATGGTACCTTCAGTGTCTTACCTAAAAAGTCATTGCCAAGCCCAAGGTCATCTAGGTTTTTTCCTATGTTAACTTCTAGGAATTTTATGGTATTGCATTATATACTTCAGTCTGTGATCCATTTCAAGTTAATATTTGTGAAGGGCATAAGGTCTGTGTCTAGAATCTTTTTTTTTTTGCACCTGGATGTTCAGTTGCTCAAGTATCATTTGTTGAAAAGACTACATTTGCTCCATTGTATTGCCTTTGCTGCCTGTCAAAGATCAGTTGACTCTATTTATATAGGTCTATTTATGGACTCTCTATTCTGTTCCATTTATCAATTCTTTCACCAATACGATTTTGTCTTGGTCACTGTAGCTTCGTAGAAAGTCTTGAATTCAAACAGGGTCAGTCCTCCAACTTTGCTCTTTTCCTTTAATATTGTGTTGGCTACCCTGGGTCTTTGGCTCTCGGTATAAACTTTAGAATCAGGATACATACTGGGATTTTGATTGGGAATCACACTGAATCTATAGATTAATTTGGAAAGAACTGACATCCTGATGATATTGAGTTTTCATATCCAAGAACATGAAATATCTCTCCATTTATTTCTTTCTTCTTTGATTTTCTTTATCAGAGTTTTGTAGGTTTACTCAGATAGATCTTATATGTAGTTAGGTTTGTAACTAAGTAATTTGGGGGGTGCTTATATTAGTACTGTTTTTAATTTCAAACTCCACTTGATCATTGCTGATACATAGGAAAGTGATAGACTTTTGTATGATAACTTGGTATCCTGCAATCTTTCTATAATTGCTTATTAGTTCCAGATTTTCTTGTTGATTCTTTCAGATTTTCTACATAGGAAATCATGTCATTGGCAAACAAATAAGTCTCGTTCTTTCTTCTCCAGTACAGTGTTGAAAAGGAGTGGTGAGAAGGGGCATCCTTGTCTTTTTCTTGATCTTAGTGGAAAATCTAGTTTGTTACCTTTATCATGTCAGCTGTTGGCTTTTTGCAGATATTCTTCATCAGGTTGAGGAAATCCCCTCTATTCCTATTTTACTGATAGCTTTTGTCATGAATGAGTGTTGGATTTTATCATATGCTTTTCTGTATCTATTGATATGATCATGTGGCTTTTGTTTATAACCTATTGATATGATGAATTACATTGAGTTTTGAATGTTGAAATAGCTTTGCATCCCTGAGATAAATCCCACTTGGTTATGGTGTGTAATTCTTTTTATACATTGTTTAATTCTATTTGCTAACTTGTTTTTTGTTTGTTTTTGTGGTACGCGGGCCTCTCACTGTTGTGGCCTCTTCCATTGCGGAGCACAGGCTCTGGACACGCAGGCTCAGCGGCCATGGCTCACGGGCCCAGCCGCTCCGCGGCATGTGGGATCTTCCTGGACCGGGGCACGAACCTGTGTCCCCTGCATCGGCAGGCGGACTCTCAACCACTGCGCCACCAGGGAAGCCCTATTTGCTAATATTTTGTTGAGGATTTTTGCATCTATGTTGAAGAGATAGATTGGTTTGTAGTTTTCTTTTCTTATAATGTCTTTGGTTTTGCTAGTAGGGTAATGCTGACCTCACAGAATGAGGTAGGAAGTATTCCCTCTGTTCTATCTTCTGAGTTTGTAGAGAATTGGTATAATTTTTTCCTTAAATGTCTGATAGAATTGACCAGTAAAATTGGTGGGCCTGGTGCTTTCTGGTTTGGAAAGTTACCGATTGTTGATTTTTCTTCTTTAGTGTATAGGTCTATAATATATAGAGAGACCTATGCGTACTATTTTGTCTGTAAGCTTTGGCAAATTGTATCTTTCAAGGAATTGGTCCATTTCATCTGGGTTGTCAAATTTGAGGCATAGATTTGTTCATAGTCTTCCTTTATTATCCTTTAATGTCAATAGGATTTGTAGTGATGTGCCCGCTTTCATTTCTGGTATTAGTAATATGTGTCTTCTCTCTGTCTTGTTAGCCTGGCTAGAGGCTTATTGATCTTTTCAAAGAACCAGCTTTTGGTTTTGTTGATTTTCTCTATGGATTTCCTGTTTTCAATTTCATTGCTTTCTACTCTTAATTTTTATTATTTCTTTACTTCTGCTTACTTTGGATTTAATTGGCTCTTTTTCTGGTTTCCTAAGGTGGAAGCTTAGATGACTGATTTCACTTCTCTCTTCTTTTCTAACATTGCATGCAATGCTCAAAATTTCCCTCTAAGTACTGCTTTCACTGTATCCCACAAATTTTGACAAGTTCTGTTTTCATTTTTTAAAAAGCTTTATAGCAATCCCGGGAATTCCCTGGCATTCCAGTGGTTAGGACTCGGTATTTTCACTGCCAGGGCCTGGGTTCAATCCCTGGTCAGGGCACTGAGATCCCACAAGCCTCACAGCGTTGCCAAAAAAAAAAAAAAAAAAAGCTTTATACCAATCCCTATCAAAATACCAATGGCATTTTTCACAGAACTAGAATAATTCTAAAATTTGTATGGAATCAAAAAAAGACCCTGAAAAGCCAAAGCAATCTTGAGAAAGAAGAACAGAGCTGGAGGCATCACACTCCTAGACTTCAGACTATACTACAGAGCTACATTAATCAAAACAGTATGATGCTATCATTCAGTCCTCACCCATCAGTTGATGATGAGGCAACTAAGATCTACAGAGGGCTGCACAGTTAGATAATGAAGACAGGATTAGTCCAGGTCTAACAATTTCCATTAAATGAGCTGTGTGGAAACACCAGTGTATGCGAGTGAGGTTTCCCTTTCTCCTGGACTGTCATCTGTCTCTCTGGTTTCCTCCTCTGTCCCTAACCCAGGGTCCACAAGGTAAAGGCACTTACAAACACCACTGGTTTACCAGTAGGCTGGTGTACAGATGCTTCTGCCAAAACAGTGAGTCCAAATAAACTTTTTGACAAAACAAACACCAAAAACAGTATGAAATGAGCACAAAAACAGGCACATAGATCCATGGGACAGAATGGAGAGCCCAGAAATAAACCATGCATTTGTGGTCAATTAATCTACAACAAAGAAGGTAAGAATATACTGATTACTGTAATTGTACATTAACTAATCTTACAAATACTGAGTAACCGTTACCATGCATCACTGACCTTCACTGACTCCCAAAATATGTGTAGACTGAATTACACACTTCTAAATGATACCGGAGACAAAGATGAAATCTCAAGAGAAATTTACAAAGTTTTCTTTTTTTAATTGAGGTATAGCTGATTTACAATATTAGTTTCAGGTGTACAACATAGTGATTCTAAATTTGCACATTATACGCCATTTAAAGTTATTATAAAACATTGGGTGTATTCCCTGTCCTGTACAATATTTGTACCTCTTAATCCCCTCCATCTTCTCTCTCCTCCCTCCTTCTCACCACTGGTAACCACTAGTTTGTTCTCTACATGTGAGAGTCTATTTTGTTACATTAATTCTTTTGTTTCATATTTTATTTTATTTTATTTTTTTTGTGGTATGTGGGCCCCCACTGTTGTGGCCTCTCCCGTTGCGGAGCACAGGCTCCGGACGCGCAGGCTCAGCGGCCATGGCTCACGGGCCCAGCCACTCCGCAGCATGTGGGATCTTCCTGAACTGGGGCACGGACCCATGTCCCCTGCATTGGCAGGCAGACTCTCAACCACTGCGCCACCAGGGAAGCCCTGTTTCATATTTTAGATTCCACACGCAAGTGAAAACATCAGAATATTTGTCTTTCTCTGTCTCACTTCACTTAGCATAATACCCCCCAGGTCCAACCATGTAGTTGACAACGCTAAAATTTCATTCTTTTTAACGGCTGAGTAATATTCCGTTGTGTATATATATTCCACGTCTTCTTTATCCACTCATCTGCTGATGGGCACTTAGGCTGCTTCCACACCTTGGCTACTGTAAGAGAGTGTATTAGTTTCCCGCTGCTGCAGAACAAATGATGCCAAAATGTAGTGGCTGAAAACAGCAAACATGTGTTATCTCATTTTCAGGGGGTCAGGAATCAGGCAACCTTTACCTGGGGTGCTCTGCCTCAAGGACTCTAGCAGAGTGGCCCTTAAGGTGTTGGCCTGGGCCAAAGTGTCACCTGAAGACCTGAGTGGGGCGGATCTGCTTTCGAGCTCACCCCGCCATGTCTGTTGACAGGATTCAGCTCCTCAGGCTGTTGAACTGAGTGCTTCACTTCCTCAAGGTTAGTTATTGGCCAGAGGCTGATGTTCCTTGCCATGTGGGCTTCTCTGTACGGTAGCTGTCAGGATGAGAGCTGGCTTCCCTCAGAGGGAGCAAGAGAGCAAGGTATGCAAGCTAGCAGTCGTTTTTTGCTTTCTGTTTTTTTTGGAGGCCTCACCACGTGGCTTGTGGGATGATCTTAGTTCCCCCACCCGGGATCCAACCCAGGCCCTGGGCAGTGGAAGCGCAGGGTCCTAACCCCTGGACCACCAGGGAAGCCCTTGCAATGTAGTCTTCTTAAACAAAATCTCAGAAGCAATACCCCACACTTCTGTCTTATTTTATTTTTTCTTTTAAAATTGATTTTTATTGGCGTAGAGTCACTTTACAGTGTTGTTGGTTCCTTGCTGCACAGCAAAGTGAGTCAGTCATACGTACATGGATACCCACTCTTGCTCAGATTTCTGTAAGACATGGGCTGCTTCACGAATTTGCGTGCATCCTGGCAGGGGCCACGCTAATCCTCCCTGCTCCGGTCCAATCTTAGGGTATGTGCCGCCGCAGTGGGCACTGCCTTATCTTATTCACTGGAACCTGGTTAGTAAACACAGCTCCCACAAAAGGCAGAGGGATATTAAAGAGCAAGGCATGAGGCCAAGAGAGGGCCACCGGGAGCCACGGCAGAGGCTTCCCATCGCAGAGAGCGAACCGAACAGCGCCTGCTCAGCGGCTTCATTTTAGGGGGTGTGGCTGGGACCAAGCACTGACACCCCCTCCACGTTCAGAACTGAGCGGAGGGCCTGTCTCCTCCCCAAGCCTCCGCACAGTGCAAGGGACGGGTAAACAGGGGTGCAGGACGGAAAGCAGCAGCCCACCCAGCAGGCCCACCGCCCGGCCACAGAACGAGCCCCACTCATGCGGGCCGGGGCGGGGAGAGGTCCGCGCGCCCCGGGGACGTCGTGGCCTCAGGGGTCGTCCCGGTCGTCCCCGCGGCCGCCCGAGCCGCGTGGGCAGCTCCGCCCTCTGGACGCAGTGATGCTCCCCAATCACTCACAAGCGGAAGGAACTTTCTAGACTCAAGCACAGACTTCTATCACGTTTCTCTCGCGTGCCTATCTCAAAAAAAAGCACGAACAAGGTGGTTTAATTCTAGCGGCTCCTTAAAACTTTTTGTCACTCCTTGAATCATTTTCGACAGAACCGTCAACGCCCCCGCCGGGTCAGGGCCTCATTTCCACAAGCACTTCGTCGAACTCCACACAGACGCCACCCTCCCCCGCGACCGAGGACGGCCCTCTGGGCGGCGCTAGCGCACCTGCTCCGACGCACGCCTATGACGTCAAAGCCGGCGCGGGCTCTCGGAGCACGTTCCCCGCCTGGAGCATTCTGGCCTCGCGCTCTTCCTCTCTGTCACGGTGACTGACTCAAGTCTGTCCCATGAGCTTAACCTGCACCCTCACACTCCGATTTGGCGGGACCGTCCCAGGAAGCCGGAAGCCGGAAGCCGCGGGGCGGGTCCGCGTTGACGTGCCGGAAGCTGCGGGGCGGGAGCCTGGGGCCGGAAGCCGCGGGGCGGGCGGCGGCGCTCCCGGAGGTAGCGCGGACGTCGCGTGCGTCCGGGCGGTGCGTCGGGCTGCAGGAGAAGATGGCGGTCTCCACAGGTCAGTACCGTGCCGGGCCGCCTGCTTTTCCATCCCAGCCCGCGCTGCGCCTCTGCGCGCAGCTGGCGGCCGGCCTGGCGGTGTGGGAGAAGCCGGAGTACGGGCCCCCGGCCGCCGGACTTTCCGCGGAGCGCAGCCGGAGCAGGGAGGGTCCTGGCGGCCGTCGGGGCGGCGGTCGTGCCCGCGCGTCGGCTGCGCGCCTGGGGGCTGGGCTGGGCCGGGCCGGCTGGCCCGGGGCTCTGGCGGGCGGTGCGGGAGCGAGGAGGGGAGCCCGGGCGGGCCGCGTCCACCTGGGCGCGCGAGGCCTCGCGTGAGGGTCCTGGATGGAGCGGGTCCGACCCCCTGGCTCGCCCTGACGTGGGCGGAGGACAGGGCCATTCTTACCGACTTAATACGTGTGGTCTTTTTTTCGCTGGAGTGAAGAACTGAGGTGCAGACTAAATAAAAGCAAGGAGCTAGGTGAACACTAATCGAAGAAAAAGCGGTTTCTTAGATTAGCTGTTCCGCTCCTCTCGTACTGAATACAGTTTTGGTTTCCTCTGAGCACAGACGTTGAAATTCGGTATTAACACTAAGGTTTTAGAAATTTGACCATTACAAAATGTTAAAGGGGGACAGTTTTATTACTTAAAACGTTAAGACGTATGGTCTTTAATTTTTTCTAATCATTATTGAACCGTGGCTGTGGAACACTGTGGTTTTGTATTTCATGCCATCATTGCATAATAACACGAATTTTCAAGTCTTTGTGTACTTAAGTGGAAGGCTTCGGTGTATGTTGTGATGGGTACTTTTAAGGTAGTGCCATTCTCCCTTCATTTTAATGAAGAATTGCGTCTTTTGTATCGCATGTTTATTACGTACAGGTGTCAGGATAAGCTGTTTAACGATTTTAGCGTTGGGGAGCTATTTCGGTACACTTGGGGTCAGAGCTAGCTAGTAAAGCGTGGATGATTTAAAAAGTGACATTTTAGTGTTAAAACTTTACTGTCCTTGCTATTTGAAATCGAGTGTGCTTGTGCATTAAAATTCCATGTCTTTTTAAGAGTTGTGCTTCGTACCTGAAGGTTCTTGAAAATTTAATAGTAAAGTGGTGTGTTTCAGTTTGATTGATAATCTTCATTTTGTGGATTTCACTTTTTTATTTAAATACGATTTTTCTCCCCTCTAACGTTGTACCTGTGAGAGAGTGTGGAAATATTTTGAAAAGACCAATGATTAGATTATGTTAATGGCAGGTGCTCCTTGTTAACCACAGTGAGTCATTTTTGGAAGTTGACTATGAATTATAAAGAAGTTGCTGAGAGATTATTAGCACGTTTATTGTACATTGGAAGCCTGTATTTTCTAGTTTATATTTCAGCATTCTAATTGTTACATTTACGCTGCTTTTAAATTTATGAGATTCGAAACCTGAGCATAATCAGAAAGAATATCTTTTAGGCAGTTAGTTGATGTTTTCTTAAATCACTGAAATTTGTTTTGAAACTGTTGTTAAAAATTGCGTTGGCGAATTTCATATACCGTTTATTCCTTTTCTGTGCTTTACAACATTGACACTATCGTCCAGCTTGGGGAGAGAGGAGTGCAGAAGCAGTTTTGGACTATGTTTCGAAACTATTTTTAAATTATATTTTCTCTTAGTTCTACTTTTGTATTGTTTGCCTTTTGGTAGCAAGGGAGGGAAACAGTACCCGTGTATTTGTGAAATAAATGCGATAAAGCTTGAAATTTTAAAATTAGGATGTACTGTACATGTTTATTTTTGCAGTACGCGGGCCTCTCACTGCCGTGGCCTCTTCCTTTGTGGAGCACAGGCTCCAGACGCACAGGCCCAGCGGCCACGGCTCACGGGCCCAGCCGCTCCGCGGCATGTGGGATCCTCCCGGACCGGGGCACAAACCCGCGTCCCCTGCATCGGCAGGCAGACCCTCAACCACTGCGCCACCAGGGAAGTCCCATGTTTTTTTATTTAAGCCAAAATAATCTTGATAAAAATAGCTCTTTAATAGTCCAAAAAGAAAAAGACACCTGACAGATATTTTTTTTAATTTTAACTAAAGCATTATATTTTAACTTGCATTACCTAAATCATATGCTTTTAGTCTTTCTGTTACTGGAAGAAAAATTGGCAGGAAGAATTCTAACTAGACTGAGACCTCTAAGCTGACTGATATGATACTTTGCCATACCATTTGGTCCTCTTTGTTTTGCAGTTGAGTAAACTGAGGCCTGAGGAAATATAAGGTTTTATATAGTTGGTTAGCAGTAGAGTCCAGTTCAGAATCAGGTTTTTTACTCTCAGTCTAGTGCTTTTTCCATCATGAGCAATTATGAATTTGGAATAATCCTGAAATCAGGAATCTTACTTCCTTTTAGGCTTGAGAGTGGCTTTCATACTTCTCTTCCTAGCAGAATCCTCGTTTCAGACTGTCAGATGCTTCTCGTGGACAGAAATAGGGCTGTGGTGGAGACCCCACTGGCTAGGTTCCCCTTTCCCAAGAGACAGTCACCTCTGGGGGTCAAGATGATTTCATAGGACACGGCTTAAGAAACACGACTCTTTGGGATAGAAATTTGTTAGTATATTTAGTACCTGTGATTCAAAAATTTAATCACATCTCAGCACTAATAGAAGTATTAATGTTAGATTATAAAGTGTGGTAAGTCTACGTAAGCCATATAGGTGGAAAACAACCACAGTGAAGCCTAATTACCTTTTTCAGAAGTGGGAAGCATTATGTATACTGGAACAGGAACTGGGTTGGCTGTGTTTTGATTCCCCTGCTGCCCTGGTAGATTGCCATGCTAGGCGTGCAGTGAGTCTCATAAGCCTTGCTTTTCCGTCCCTTCTATGAAAAGTTTGGACTACATGATTTTGTTTGTTTTCCCCATCTTCAGGATGAAGATTTGTGGATATGGGCAGAACTTGGGAGTAGTAATAGAAGAAGAGATTTGCAGGTGTAAATCATAGAACCTGGAAATTAAACAATATAAGAGCTGAACTGTAATAGTCCAGGGTATTTCCCTCTTGAGACTTTAATAACAGGCCTGGTAGATTTGTCTATGTGAGTTAGGAACCTGGGTGCTCTTGACATATGTTTGCTCTTGATAATATCGTCAGGCAATACAACCTATCAGCAGTCCTCCCTTTGCATGGTAGTTTGGGTGGCATACTGAAACTATTCAGAGCAATCTTACTAAGTGAGAAAAATTATGATTATTCTGTGACCTTTGAAAATGTTTGCTGAAACATTGAAAATTCCTGGGGTTACAAGCATATAGGAAAAATGGAAAAAATAGTAAAACTAACATTTGTTTAGTACACTGTAGTTTAAACGTGAGAAGTTAAGAACTAGAGTGTTTTTGGTTATAAAACGCTTGTCAAGAGTAGTTTGAACGATGCCTGCCTTATCTTTTTATCGTATAACTTATGTGGAACAAGTATCTTTTCTGTGCTTTGGTGAATTGTCATACTCCTAAATTTGGATCTGCTTCCAGTATTTTGTCATTTGTGCTTTCAGTGTTAGGAAATACCTCTGAGAGTTTCTTTATTGTGAAGTTTTTCACTTCCTCTGGGACACGGTCAGGTCATCCTTTTCCTACATCTCCTTTCCTCATTTATGTCAATAAGCTCACGTTCACAGAATTCCTCTGCCTGCTCTTCCGGAGTCTCTCCGATGTTCCCACAGTCAAATTTCTTCTGTGACTCTCTTTACATTTGTTCAGATTTCACTTCCCGTGTTGCCAGTTCTTGTTTCTCTGCTGGACTTTCACCTTTGTTGGCTATTTTTATGGAATGTCACTGGTAGACAAGGAGGCAACTCTATTCCATGCTTTGCTCTCTGTTAACTGAGTAAGAGATGCGCAGTGAGCCTCAGGTACACACTGAAAGCTGTGAAGTGCTGGCTGCTGGTCGGGACTGCTCGTCTGTCACTCACATGGTGACCTGTGGACTGAGGAGCTAGCAGCCACGTGTGAGCTCTGTGCGCGTACTCATTGTCTGCGTACCATGGAGACTGGAGTCTGAACCCTGTTGTTGGGGGACTGGTGTCTCACTAAACCGTGGTAACTGAAAGTCACGCGTGTGGAAACCATGAAAAGCGGAGATTGCCCATATGTGGAAACATCCACTTAGCAAGTATTTGGGGAGCTGTTTGACGCAAAACTTCAAAATGGATGTGAGGTATGTAGACTAGAACAAATGGAATGAAATCCAGTGTTCAAAAGTTTGTTTCAGGGGCTTCCCTGGTGGCGCAGTGGTTGAGAGTCCGCCTGCCGATTCAGGGGACGCGGGTTCTTGCCCCGGTCCAGGAAGACCCCACATGCCGTGCCGCGGAGCCTGCGCGTCCGGAGCCTGTGCTCCGCAACGGGAGAGGCCACAACAGTGAGAGGCCCGCGTACAAAAAAGTTTGTTTCAGAAGTAGTTAACTGTTTTAAAAGAGCAGATGTATTTATAAGTAAATCTTTGAGATATTATTGTAAGATGGGACTTCAGGACTGGGTTTGGAAGTGTATTCTTGTTTACACAGTCTTTGCTGACTTGTAAGAGCAGATGTTATTTTCAGTTTAAGTTGGAACTCAGCAAAGTTTGAAACTACAGAAGGGGAGAGAGGTCCTTATGGCTTGTATAGGTCCTTATACATATATGGGAATAGTAGTGCTCATGGAAAGTACATTATGAATCATTTAGGCTCTAGGCAAAGTATATTTTATAGATGAGCGCTATCTAGATATGAAATGACTTTCACAAGATTACTTAGCTAGGTGCTGAGTCCAGAGCTAGTTTCTTGATTACAGGTTCTTTGATTCTGCTTCGGTATCACGCTGTGTTCTATAAACTTTTTGGTTGCTTCATGTAAGTGGAATCATACAGCATTTGTGTTTTTCTTTGTGACTTATTTCTCAGCATAATACTCTCTAGGTCCATCCGTGTTGTCGCAAATGGCAAGATTTCATTCTTTTTTATGGCTGAATGGTATTACAGTGTATTTGTGTGTGTGTGTGCACGCACGTGTGTGCACCTTCCACATCATCTTTATCCATTCATGTATTGATGGGAACTTACGTTGCTTTCATATCTTGGCTATTGTGCATAATGCTGCAGTGAACATAAGGGTGCATATATCTTTTTGAAATAGTGCTTTTGTTCTCTTCGGATAAATAGCCAGGAGTAGAATTGCTGAATTGTATGGTAGCTCTATTTTTAATTTTTTGAGGGCCTTCCGTACTGTTTTCCATAGTGGCTGCACCAATTTACATTCCCACCAGCAGTGCACAAGGGTTCCATTTTCTCCACATTCTTGCCAACTTGTTTTTTGTTGTCTCTTTGATGACAGCAATTCTGACAGGTGTGAGGTGGTGTCTCATTGTGGTTTTGATTTGCATTTCCCTGATGATTAGTGATGTTGAGCACCGTCTTTTCACGTGCCTGTTGGCCATCTGTGTGTCTTTGGAAAGATGTCTTATTCAGATCCTCTGCCCATTTTTTAAATCAGGTTGCTTTTTTGGATGTTGAGTAGTATGAGTTCTTTGTATATTTTGGATATTAATCCCTTATCAGACGTAGTGTTTGCCAATGTCTTCTCCCATCCTGTTGGCTTCCTTTGTGTTATGTTGATAGTTTCCTCCACTGTGCCAAGCTTTTAGTTTGATGTAGTCTCATTTGCTTATTTTTGCTTTTTTTCCCCCTTGCCTGAAGAGACATCCAAAAAATTATTGCTAAGACTGATGTCAAAGAGCATACTGCCTAAGTTTTCTTCTAGAAATTTTAAGCCTTCAGGTGTTACATTTAAGTCGTTGATGGATTTTGAGTTTACTTTTGTGTGTGGTGTGAGGGAGTAGTCCGGTTTGATTCTTGTGCATGTAGCTGTCCGGTTTCCCCAGCACCATTTATTGAAGTCACTGTCTTCATTGTATGTTCTTGTCTCCTTTGTTGTAGATTAATTGCCCACTTAAGTGTGGGTTCATTTCTGGTTTGCCCGTCTTAAAAAATTTGCATTATTTGTCTCTTTATTGTTGAGTAGTAAGAGTTCTTATATATTCTAGATACAAGTTCCTTATTAGATGTACGGTTTGTAAATATTTTCTCTCTGTAGGTTTTTTTGTTTTTTTGATGGTATCCTTTGAAACCCCAAAGTTTTAAATTTTGATAAAGTCCAATTTATCTATTTTTTTCTACTTTATTAAGATGAAAAGTCTGGCTTTTGGTATGTACTTCATCGTCTACCTGACTCTTTGTTTTAAAAACATCATGTTGACATATGTAAGTTCTAAGTGATGATCTGGTTATGATTATTATACAGGATTACCACATGACAGAGGGTAGGAGTCTAAGCCCTGCCTTGCCAGGTGTGAGCTTTAATGTTACATTAACAGAGTTATATAGCCAGATAGCAGGCATGCTTCAAGCAGTTTATTCTTTCTAAGTATGTAATTATGCCATAGATTTTTTTCAGTCTAGTGACTGGAATGTTACTGAAAAGTACCAACAATGCATAGCTTGGTTTACTGTTTGTTATTCATGGTAGTGTCACCTGCTAACTAAATTATCGGTTACAGCTTACTAAACAGTATTGATGTAAGTGGTTGTTTCCTGAGAGGATATACTTAAGTTATTGAAAAGTTTTAAATTTTCTCACGTGTTCACCCTGCCAGCAGTGACTTGGAGGGATACTTCCTTTGCTTCTAACTGCAGCTCCCTGGTGCCACAGGAGAGCCCCTGTACCCTGTAGGTGGTCTCCGGGAGGGAGAGAGGGAGGTGAGAGAGGGAGGTGTGCCAGTCCTCACTCCACTTGGAAGTTCCTGCTGGAGAGGAAGCAGAGTATGTTGAGGTTCACCTAGCTTTCTGCCACTCCCGAGCTTATTCTCAGGGAGGCATTCCTTCTGAGTTCTGAAGTAAACATTGCTCGCAGGTTTCCTGGAGAATATTAAGTAACTCGGTTCTCCCTGGTTAGTCTGCCTCATTGAGATGGCAGTAGTGTTCTGAGCAAAATCTCTTGAGGTAGCTTATTGCATTTGAATGCGTCCGCCTACATGGTTGTCCTCACCCATCACCACCGCCAAGATGCTGGGGAAAGGATTCTGTGTTCAGAATCGGCATCACCTGCTTCAGGACTGGCCCGTAAGTGTCGACAGAAAGGTTGAAAGTAAGCATCTGCCATAAACGCACCACGTGTTTATTGAGTGCCTCCGATGTTGTCATTTCCTTATGGTGCAGTTTCTATGTGAGTGATTTAATAATGAGAAAACAAATGGCTCAAGTAAAATCCAGCTTTCCCCCTTTGTGTATTATAATGTTTTACTTTTAAATTTTGTTTTGAGTTTACTTTTTGAAGTGAAGCGGTACTTAAAGGATATTTTGTGTTCAAATACTTTCATTAAATAAACACATGAAGCTGCATATTTTCTCCTTGCCTGAGTTAGTATACAGCACATAGGCCGTAAGAAGAGTTGCAGAATTTTGGGAGAGTGGCTGGGGACAGAGTGGCTTTGGCTGGCACCTAAAGAGTACCCAGTAGCATGCTTCACATTCTACTCCACATAATGCAGCTTCCATACCACGGGTTCGAGGCGCTTTGCAAATCCTCTAATCCAGAGGCTTTGTGTTTGAAGGTATAGTACAGATGCTTCAGATGTACGTTTGATTTGAAATTTTTTTCAGATTTATTTTCATCTGCCATATTTCATCAATTCTAAGACAAATTTTAATATCTGAAATGGATATATGGCTTCAAACAGTGATTTATTCCTATGATTTGGGGGCTGACTGTGTGGTTTTGCCGGTCTCCCTTCACCTGACGGTGGGCTGGGCCTTGTGCCCAGGTGCCTTGGTTCTAGTCCGCGTGGCCACTCCAGGTGCTCTGTTTGGACTTCCTCGCATCCCAGTAGTGTCTGGGAGGTCAGAATTTGTATGGTGGTTGGCTTCCAAGAAAACCAAACAGAAGCTATAGGGCTCTGACCGCACCAGCATCGCGTTCTGTCGAAACAAGTGGCAAGGCCAGCCCAGAGTCGGAGGGCGGGGAGTAGCCCTGGCCTCTGACCAGGAGGGCGCGTGCCTGGAGACAGGAGACAGGTTGTTCACAGCTGGCTCTGAGGCCGGCTACACTCCCTGTGCTTTGTTCTTGAGGGTGGATTTCACAGACTGGAGTATAAATCAAAGTGTATAAATATTTTAAAATTCTTGTTATATTTTGTCAAATTCCCTCTTCAGCAAGGTGTAGTCGATTTCCAGTGATGCGTAAGGATGGATAAATGTAGTTTATCCACTGTCTTGCCGGCATTGTGTTTACTGTGCTTTTAATTTTATTTTTTGATGGGAGTACAGTAATGTCATTTTTCTTTTTTTAAGGCTGCATGTTTTTCTTATTTTCTCTTTTGGTTCATTTTCTTTTTTTTTTTTAACATCTTTATTGGGGTATAATTGCTTTACAATGGTGTGTTAGTTTCTGCTTTATAACAAAGTGAATCAGTTATACATATACATATGTTTCCATATCTCTTTCCTCTTGCGTCTCCCTCCCTCTGGTTCATTTTCTTGTTGGATTATCAGTTGTATTTCATATCTGTCTATGAAATACATATTATCCATTTACTACTTCAGTGTAACTGGTTATTGATGATATGGAGTTTTAATATTTTAAAAATCAACTTAAAATTTTTATACCTTATGTTTATTACTGTTTCCCTTTTGCTTTTTTTTCTTTTTTTTTTTTTGACTTCTTAGGATAGGGTCATGTCTGATGTTCTGAAACAGCCCTCCAAATGGAATTCAAGAATCCTAAACTTGGGAGGAGCTTTAGGAATAACGTGGTTCCGCAAGGGTTCTGAAGCTGAGGATGGAGGTGGGGCAGAGACCTGGGGACAGGATTTCTCCTTTCTCTCCAGTCCAGCCGGACCCTTCCTGAAGTAGGCTTCTGTGTGCGGGTCAGTGAGCTGGGTTGGGGTGGGCTCATGTAGTTTAGTCCCGCATTTTACATCAAAGTACGCAGAGTGGAAGAAAAAGACACTTTGCCCAAAGTCACCTGTCTAGTTTTGTGGTAGAGCAAAACTGCTACTTTAGGAAACTTTCCTGTTGCTTTTGTCATCTAAGTGCCTCTCATACGCTGTGATTTCTGTGTCTTGCTGCCCTGATAGGCTGTCGATTCCATGAGGGCTGGGACTGTCAGTGTGAGATCCCACGGCCTAGCACAGTTTCTAGCTCTTGCTTGATGTTTAGTTTTGGTTATTGGAAATAAATAAAATCACAGAATTACAACAATAAAACGAACCACATTTTTCTTAGTGGAGGCATTTAACGTTTTTTTCCCTGATTGCTCTTTCATCACAGCCGATGTTGTTCTCCCCTCTGCCCTCCTGTCCTTGAAGTCTGTGCTTAAACCCCTCCCTTGGCCTTCACTGCCGCAGGTGAAGTCTGAATTTGCAAGCACGCCTGTCCTTCCAGGCAGTTTCTGGCTCTTTGCCCATTTATCCTCAACTGCTATCCCCACACATTGCCTACCATCCTTTCTCTCCTTGTTTAGGTACTGTTTCTCCTTCTCCTTTTAGACGACAGATTTTTAAACACCAGAAAAATGCATGAATACACATGCACCCACCCCCAGCTCTCTCAAACGCTAATAAATTATTCTTGCTTCAGGTTTTCTGGTTTTTGGTGTTTTTTTTTTTTTGCGGTACGCGGGCCTCTCACCGTTGTGGCCTCTCCCGTTGCGGAGCACAGGCTCGGGACGCGCAGGCTCAGCGGCCATGGCTCACGGGCCCAGCCGCTCCGCGGCATGTGGGATCTTCCAGGGCCGGGGCATGAACCCGTGTCCCCTGCGTCGGCAGGCGGACTCCCAACCACTGCGCCACCAGGGAAGCCCAGGTTTTCTGTTTTTTGAAGAAATGAAACATTACCAGGACCCTTCCAAGTACTAGGCCCCTTTCTCTTTGCCCACAGGTGATCACTATCCTGATTAAGGAGTATATTCCACAAACATTTTTGTACCTTTGCTAGATATGTGTGTGCTCAGGAGGAGTATAGTAAAGGTCTGTTGGTACATAGCTTTGTTTGGTTTTTTTTGGTTTATTTTTTCTTTTCAATTATGGTAAAGTGTATGTAACATACAGTTTACTGTCTTAATTGCCTCTGTCCAGTTCAGCACTATCATGTATTCACTTTGTTGTGCAGCCAATCTCCAGATCCTTTTCACCTTGTGAAACTGCAGCTGTGCACTTACTGAACAGCATGTTTGTAAAATTTTAGCATTGATTGATGCTTGTAGCTCTAATTCTTTCATTTTAATTGTAACAGTATTCTGTCATGGATTATACTATGTGATGCTTAGGTTGTTTCTAAATTTTCACGATTAGAAATCATGGTAAGTGAGCCTTCCTACCTCCAACCCTTTGCCAGGATCTCCGTGAATGTTACCAGTTTCCTCCCAGAGTTGTACCAGTTTATGCCAACCTCAGCAGTGAATGAGCCTCCATCTCTACATCTTCGTCAAACCAAGTATTGCCAGACTTAATATTTGTCAGTCTGGTGGAGAGTCATTATGGTTTAATTCATGTTTCCCCTGATTACTGTTGAGGTTGAGCACCCTTTTTATATGTTTATTGTACATCCCTGTTTCCACCCCTGTGAACCTCCTTATTCACTGTTTTGTTTTCCTCGTTGAATCATAGGATGAATTCTTTGTATATTTTGGATGCTGACATTTCCTGGTTATGTTCCTCATAACAGTTTGTGGCTCTTTTGTCAAGTTGGTTTTTAAATTTTAGTCAAGTTTATCAATCTTCTGGTTTGTGCTTTTTTAAAAGAAATCCTTTCTTATATCCCAAGGTTGGAGGAAATCATATATTTTCCTAAAGTCTTATGTTTTGCTCTTCACATTTAGGCATTTAATATGCCTAGGATTGATTTTCATGTATGCTGTGAGATAGGGATCTAATTTATTTTTCCATGTGGATAAAATTTTCTAACATGATTTACCAAACAGTTCAGTCCATTCTTTCCCTATTTTTTTGTTTTGAAATAATTTCAGATTTACAGAAAAGTTACATGAACAGTATGAGGAAATCCTACCCCATGCTAATTAAGATTTTTGCATGTGCTTGCGTGTGTACTCTTTCCCCGCCCCGCCACAGACACATTTTTTTTAATGAAGCATTTGAGAATAAGTTATAGACATGTCCCTCTTCGCTGCTAAATACTTCACTGTGTATGTATTGAAGTCCAGGACGTTCTCTTACTTGACAATATAATTATCAAAATCAAGAAATTAACTTTGATACCGAACTTTTATCTCTGGGCCCTGTTCAGACTGCCAGTTTTCCGCTAATGTTCTTTAAAGCAAAATAATTACATATATATTTTTCTGGTACATGATTCAAGATTGGTCTTCTTTTAGTGTGGATTCCTGCTGACTCTTTCTTTCTTTTTTTTTTTTTTGATGTGGACCATTTTTTAAAGTTTTTATTGAATTTATTGCAGTATTGCTTCTGTTTTATGTTTTGGTTTTTTGGCCACAAGGTGTGTGGGATCCTAGCTCTGACCAGGGACCAAACCTGCACCCCCTGCTTTGGAAGGCGAAGTCTCAACCTCTGGATTGCCAGGAAAGTCCCCCTGCCGACTCTTAATGCTGCCTTTATTACATATCCTGTTTTCATACATGCATGTATCTGTTTGGAGGCTTTCTTTTTCATTAGTTTGTCGATTCTTGCACTGACTTCACATTATCTTAATTACTTTCTTTGGCTGATGGGGAAGTCTTAATATCTAGGGAAGTTATCCCCTCTGTTTTCTTTTTCTTTAAAAGTTTTCTCAAAACTCCTGCCCCTTAAGTTTTCCATAAGAATATTAGGACTCTTTGCCCTGTTCCAAGAACAGTGCTATTGGAATTTCAGTTTAAATTGTAAGAATCTGTGGATTAGTTTGAGGAGAACTTATGTATTTGCAGTGAGTTTCTCATGTAGGCAGATTGCTCTGTTTATTCAGGTTTTTGGCATTCTTTGCTTATGTTTTTTAATTTTCCCCACTGACGTCCTGAATATTTTCACCTACTCTCCCCCTGAATGGTTTCTTTTATGTTGCACCTGGAGAGTTTCTTCTTCAAGGAGACCTTCCTTGTCTGTTCTTTGGGGTTGGTTGTCCTTCCTATGTGTCCCCAGAGGATGTTTTACTTTGTGTTGTTCTGTCTCTTTAACTGTCCTCCTCTCATAGACTGTAAACTTCTTGAGGGCAAACAAAGGTTTTGGTCCTCCTGGTATCAAGTGCCTAGCATAGTAACTACATCCAGTAGTCAGAGGTTTATTGAGTGAAGGGATGAATTAATGTAGAAGTAATGGATATGATCAAATAGGTTTCCCAGTGCTTTGATGCCTAATGCATGTTCCTCTACATGTGGTGTTTTCCTAATTTTGTTTCATCCCATTAAGGAAGAAAAGAATGTTAAAACCAAACAAATATTCGAGTCTTAAATTTCTGAAAAATTAGAAAATATTATTCACAGAGAGCTTTTATAAATGCTTCTGTTAATATATAATTTTAAGCAATGCAAAATCAGAAGGTAAGTCCCTATTCCTTAGACTTGAATTTTAAAACTCTCTTTATGATGTTTTTGTTTATATAGTGAATTTCAACAATGTATATTTTGAAAAATATGTGTTTTAAGTCATACACATTCTGAAGTTTCCCTGCTTTCTTTTTTATTTTCTGAAGTATGCAGTATACAGTAATGGAAACAGTTGTACTTATGCTGAGAAATGTGAATTTCACTTTTGACTCAGCTACTGGCTTGCCATGATCCTCAGTGAGTTACTTCATGTCTTTGATCTTTGTGAAAATGTGGATATATCTGCCCATCATACCTCAAAAGATATTTCCCTTATTCAGTCAGATGACTGTATGGGAAAGTACTTTGAAAAATATAAAATGACAGTTATATTATTTCCCTGGGTAGGGAAATATTTTCCTTCGCGCACACCCAGGTGTGTGATATATGGAAAGGCTCTTTTTACCAGTGTTCAGAGCAGGATTTATTTTTGGCAGTTGCCCCCACAGCTGGTCATGACGTGTTCCTCCTCCCATCAGATTTGCAGGGCCAGGGATGTGCGTGCCATCCGGGACTGAGGGGAGGGAGTGAGAGTAATGGCGGGCAGCTTGGGCTTTGAGACTTGTTCCCTCCTCGCCTCCCCCACTCGCTCTCCATGTTTTTAGGGTGAACCTTGCAAAATCACTTTCTGTTGATCACAGAGATGCCTGAACATCAGCAGTTTCACTCATGTGGCCCAACCTAGTAGTTTAAGCCTTAATTTTCTTACTTAGTGAAATGGTGATGTTAAAACAACATAAGGTAAAATTTAATGCTTCTGCCTGTAAAGCTTTTAGCAAATGTCTGTCACATAGGAGGTGCTCAATAAATATGTCCATTTTAACTAAGTCAGCCTGCTGGGAGTTTGCGGGGACTCCGAACTCCCAGAGTGGGATGGGAAGCAAGCACTCAGATTACAAGTGGGACTGTTCAGGAGTTCCATCTTAGCAGCGTGCCTCCTCAGGTGTGTCGAAGGGTGACAGAAGCCCAAGCGCCTAAGAGAACTCTGCGGGGGCAGTTACGCAGCCTGGCCGGCCCATAAGCTGGGCGCCCCGACACTCCCTCCCCTAACCTACCACCGCCACTCTGGGCATGTAGTGCGGGGAGCCGGGGTGTTCGTGAGGACCAGCTACCTAGGGCTGGAAAGCAGATAAGATGGAAGAAATTCTTTCTGTTTGTATGGGGGTTTTCCTTTCATTTCTGTAGGTGATGATGATTCACCTGGTCAGATAGTGTGAAAGGGTGTCCAGTGAAGTCCTGCCCACCCCGTTCCCCAACGTGACTAATATTATTCACCAGGACATTTAAAAATGGTACTTGATTATGCTTATATAGAAACATGTTTGTAAGTGAGGAAAAGAACAAGTTACAAAATTATGAGTCATGATATCATTTGGGAAAAAACACAGAAACCATATATTACTATATATGGAAAGTAATCTGAAAAGAAATAACACTGAAATATTCATGGTTATTTATTTTTGGGTTTTCTACATCCCAGAGTGTAGAACTGGAATTCACCTGGCCCTCTTGAAAACTATACCACCTCATCTCTTTTTTTTTTTTTTTTTTTTTTTAGTGTTATCAGAGCTTTCTTAATTTAGATGGTTGGTTGCAAAGTGATGTTAAATTTGCTTTGCTGTCATTTCTTACGTTTGTGTGGATAGATTGACATATTTATTACTGTTTAAGGTTTTATTTGGGCTTTTTTCCTTATAACTGAAAAAGGTAAAAATATTTATGAGTTATAATTGGGAAATCCATGTTCCTAATAAACAGCATTTCAAGACTCATTCTAGTTTTTATTTGGCAGTGTTTATGCCTTTACTTTTGGTATTGTGGGAATTAAAGGTACATTATTAGGAATCGGATAGCCTTGAGATTAAAAACTGGAAGCATGTTTTCTAGGTTGTTTGCATTCAGCATTTTGCTTTTGAATAATATTATTTTGGGTCTTAGGTCTTATGAATGGAGGTTCATTGTAATGTAGTAAGGAGGAGACTAGATTAGTGGATGCCTGGAGACTTGGGTTTTTGACTTGGTTTGGTAACTAACTGGTAGTTAAGTGATTTTAGGATTATCACCTAACTTTTCCTGGTGAGAATTTTCTTTTCTCTAAAGAGTTAGGTTTTGGACTGGATGGTCTCTGAGGATTTTTTTCTTTTAATGAAGATCCCAGACTAAGGGATTAAAGTATTTAAAACTATTAAACAACAACAGTAATAACAACAACATGCACACATATACACACGTAGGAAAAAGGCAAGCAGAACTAATAGAAGGCGGCTCAGACATGGCAAGAGATCCAGAGGGCAGCTTATGTACACACTGCAACTCACAGACCAACATCCCCATCTCGTGGTGTTTTCTCTTCGCAGACATTAGTGCTTGGTTGAAATAAAACCAGAGTACTCTAGCCCTGAATTCAGAAATATAGCTCACTGGTGTTTCTTTTGAGTCTTATACTTTAAAAACAAAATAATCTTAGCTGCTATAATCTTTTAAATGTTAACATTGCCAATAACTGATCCATTAATCTTAGAACTGTTTCCCCAAGATGCAGCATAGAGAAATGGTGAAAAGTTTAGCAGTCACTAGGTTTATCACTTTTATGGCACTTATGTAAAAAGAAACATTACTTTTACATTGTTTACTTTGTAGTTTTGGACGCGCATAAAGCTCACCTGACTGAATTGTTTATAAAAAGGAGGCAACAAAATTCAACACAAATTTAGAATTTTTCTTTGGGAATGACTTCATAACGGTAAGGGTAATCAGGGTCCTTTAAGAAGCCTTTAAAAAGCAAGTCAGTAGCAATAGATGGTGGAGATTCTGACTGTGCAGCTGCAGGGAAGAGCAGTTGTCCCAGTGTTATGTGCATAGAAACTTAGAGCTCAGGGGACTGTTTCCTGGGTGCCAACCTTCAGGACTGTACAGAGAGCTTGAATTCTCCCAAAACGTAGATGGAGGTGAATGGAAGTTTTTTGTAATTTTATTTAATATGGACACTAAACTGGTCATAGTCAACATTTATTCTGTAAGATAGATACCTTGTTTAATTTTCACAGTGGTTGTTTGGAGCAGAAGCCACCGTGGTCTCCCTTTTATAGATGAGAAAACGGGGCCGCCGGGGCCCCTGTCTGGGAGGCAGCGGCACTGGGAGCTGGCCTTGGGCAGCGCCCACGATGCTGCCGGGATGGCTTGCTGTATAACCCACCGGTTAAGAGAGTGACTTTGGTCTAGAAACTGGGTTTTAATACTGGATCTGCCGCTTGTAACTGTGTGACCTTGGGTAGGTCACTTACTCTTCCAAACTTCAGTTTCTATAACTGTAAAATGAGTGCTTTTAGGATCAAATGGGATAATTTATTTAAAATAGCACACAGTGTACCCTGAACAAATGGTTATTACTAGTTATTGTAGTTGTAATAATGAGTACTCTTGTTTTTGTGATTTATAACAGCCCCATGTTTCTGTGGCCCAAGATTTTCAAGCCTTTTTTATGAAGCACAGTACATTAAGTGGCTAGTTTTTTTTTAATATAATTTATTTTATTTTTGGCTGCGTTGGGTCTTCATTGCAGTGTGCAGGCTTCTCATTGCGGTGGCTTCTCTTGTTGCGGAACACGGGCTCTAGGCGCACGGGCTTCCGTAGTTGTGGTTTGCAGGCTCATTAGTTGTGGCGCACGGGCTTAGTCGCTCTGTGGCATGTGGGATCTTCCCGGACCAGGGATCGAACCCGTGTCCCCTGCATTGGCAGGCGGATTCATAACCACTGCACCACCAGGGAAGCCCCGTGGCTAGTGTTTTTAAGTTACAGTACTTATTGGCTTTCCATTATTTGTCCAGAAGCATTACTACAAATTAGTAACTGAAAGAGATGTTTTAGTTTCAGCAAGAGAGATAAGTTATACAAAATGACAGTCGCTTTAAAAGAGACGTCACTTTTTTCCTGCCTTATGATTGTGTGTGTGCTTGCATGTGAGAGGGAGGGAGGGAGGGAGAGAGGCGGTGCTCCAGAGCCAGAAGGAGAGGGTCCTGATTTTTTTCAAGACTTGTGCAGTGGGGCTGGAGGGTGTTTCATGCTAGATGCTATTGAGAACACGGAAAACCACAGGGTCCATCCTCTGGAGAGGCCAGGCCAGTGATCCTAGGACAGGTTGTGATAAAGTGCACAAATCATGGTTGGTTCCGAGGGTTGGAGGTCAGAATGGTGGCAAAGACCAGGTTCAGTGAGAGTGAGGGAGTAGGGACTGTGAAAGGCTGGGGGTTCTAGGCAGAGAGGAACATTTCTGTGGTAAGATTTTAGAAATAAGTAGAATGAGGAGGTCTAAAGAAGTGGAGGTGTGAGAAAGGCTGTTGGATTGTGAAACTGTTGCTGGGTTGGGCCCAGATGAGAAGGACGTGTCTTAGGAAACATCCAGGAGGCTGGCTTTCCAGCCTCCAGCCTGCTGACGGGGGAGACAGGGCCCCCTGGTTATTAGGCAGCCAGCAGACTGGCTCAAGACCGAGGGTGGGGTCAGCATTCTCAAAATAGTACCTCTTAGTGCGTTTTTACAGATGGAACATAATTCTCTTCTTTGAAGATTACTGGAGAGTATACGCTAATGAAATGGAGCTTTTATGGACTTTCTGGTCACGCCTGTTTATTCGATGTCGTGTTCTTGGCTGAGGAACAGGAATCTCAGTTATGGAAAAATAATCACTTACGATGATTCCCTTATGATTGATTTATGTCAGTTTAAAACTGATTGCTTAGGAATTTATATACACGTTCTGTACTGCTGTTAATGTTTGGAACAGTGCTTTCTTTAGCGTTTTCATTTTGAAGGGTTTTTAGATTCAGCATTTTTGGGGGCAGAATGCTTTTTAAAGGGAATTTTGTCTTTTTGGGAAGTAATTTTTAAAGGTTAATTTGGGAAAAGCTGAATTTGAATATGTGTAGCCCTTATAATTATGAGCTTTTTACATTTACATTGACATTCTTTTGTATAGGCGTTAAAGTTCCTCGTAATTTTCGCTTGTTGGAAGAACTTGAAGAAGGACAAAAAGGAGTAGGCGATGGTACGGTTAGCTGGGGCCTGGAAGATGATGAAGATATGACACTTACAAGGTGGACAGGCATGATTATTGGGCCACCAAGGGTCAGTGCTATAAATTACATATTTTTTCTATTAATATTTATTGTTACTTTAGAGTAAGCATTTTATTTTATAATATTGATATTAAAATAAATAATTATAACTTTAACTGAAACACTTCCTCACCTTTTACTTATTTTGTATACATTTATTGATGCTTGATTTTCTGGAGGATTGGGGGGAAAAGACCGATACAATCATTGCTGCCAAAGTGTTTGCAGTTGAGTAGAGGAGAAGAAATGAACACAAATGATAGATTCTGAATATGGCAGAGAAAGTTCACTGCGGGACTTTAGAATATGTTTCTTCTAGCTGGAATAATTGAGGAAAGCTGAACAGTGGAGGAAGTTGCCTTTGGAATGAGCCTTAAAGGACTGGCTGGTAGGATTTCAGAAGGTGGTGATGGGGATGGAGAACATTCCAGATAGAGAGGAGAAAAGGTGAGGAAATGGAGGGGTATTTGGGAAGAGCAAAGAGTGTATTTTGATGTAACATGTTACTAACCTGCTGTGTGTGTCATCAGGGTTTCTAAATTGGTTTGTGTTGAGTGCACATTGCTGTTGGCCAATGACGGTTGACTCGCCGTGGAAATGTTCTGGCCTCCATGTTTTCATCTATAAAATATGTAGACGAGGCTGATTCTTGCATGTTTTCTAGCATTGCTGGCAACAGACCTGTTGTTTTATTCTTCGGTCTTTCTCAAGTTTATGCCTTTCTATTTTTACTCAAAATCTTTTTCAGACTCTGGGAAATTTTTTTCTGCGTTGCATTCCTTACTCAAAGGCCCCATTTACTGCGCACCCTGCAGTGACTCTTGGAAATATGTATTGTATGTTTTTTGACTTGTTGGAAAGAACACAAATATGAAGGTTTTTTTAGTCTTTGGTTTTGTATACTGTTTGCTGCCTGTGATGGGAGCATTTCAACTGTTTTGCTGTTAGGTAGAGTTTAGATTTCCTCTTTATTTTTTCTAAAAGGAAAATGGTCAGGTAATTAGCAATGTTAACTTTAGAGAATGAATTAATGTATGTTTTGCATTTTCTGGTATTCCTTTGCAGAATTTGTGCACTCTGCTAAACTAACAAGTTCCCTCTTCCCTCCAGTGCTCTGATTTTTCCATAAGACATGTGAGGAAGGAAATAAAATCCTGATGGTTAGAATTCTTGATGTTTTATAACTTGGTATTTGTAATGAAAACCTTGATTTTCACTGCCTGTGAACAGTATCATCAGATGGTCTTTTTGGTAAAAGTAAGTGCTTATAATAATGAGCATTCTTATCTAATGAACAGCTTGAAGATTGGACAGTCTGAACTGGGTGGAGTATGCATTCGAAATGATTTACATTTGGTTTTTCTCTAGTCGCTACCTCTAAGAGACTTTAAGAGTGTTTTGGAGTTTGTGCATAAGACCCCCCATGATTTTGTGGGCTGCCCTGTAACCTAGTTCACAAGTCTCTCTCACCCGGTTGGGGTCATCAGCAGGTCCCCCGAACTAGCTGTTTCCTGGTGTCACTGAACCACAGGAAGCTCCCTGGGTTGCTGTGCCCAGTGGGAGCCAAGGCTGCTGTAGGGTCGGATGGGGCTAGGCCTGCTTGCAGGGGGCGCAGAGACAGGATGCTGCCCCCTGCCGCTTTCTGCTGGGGGAGGGGTTGTCTTGGAGCCCCTTCCCCTTTCTGTGGAGCAGGAGGCACCCCTGAGAGGCCCTGTCCTTCCAGCCAGGCTTTCCAGCCAGGCTTCCCCACCTGCTGAGGCCTGGGGGGCTGGGTGAGAGTGGGCGGTCCCAGCACTCATTCAGCTGCTCAGCTGCCTTTTAATAAAACCTGCAGGGGCGGCATCTCGGCTTAGTTGGTTTTTCTTTGGAAGGTGCCAGATTCAGAACAATTTTGTCCCCAGCTTTAGGGTAACAGGAGAATTCCTACCTCAGCATTCTGTTACTTGGTTAGTTGTTTCTCGGTTTTTTATATGTTTTTTATATGTTACTAAGATCCCTGGTTTTTTATGTTTTTCCACTGTTTATTTGGATTTATATAATTAGCGATTTTGTTTTTCCATATATGTTTGTGTATTAAATTTTCTAAGCAGTATTTTTTAGCATTAGATGTTTAGTAACATTTCCAAGTTTCCTTATATGTATACTTTAGAAGTTTTGAGAATTAAATGAATTAATAATTAGACAATAAGAGAGTATGTGTAGTACATAATTAATAAACATTAGTTCCTTTTACTACTCTCTTTTCTGTCACTCTTTTGTTAGACAACAGAAAGACTTGGCTGTTAATTTAAAATTCAGGGGTGATGAAATTAATCCAAGGTACCAAAAGTTAGGATGTTTAATCATTGTAGGCTAGCTTAGATTGAGGTATAATTTGCATATAGTGAAATGCATAGATATTACCATGATTTTCGACAAATGGAGCCTGTTACCCGCACCCATGTCGAGACACAGAACATGTCTGTGCCGCCAGAAATTCCCTGTGCCCCTCCCCGCCCTGCCCCAGTCACTACTCCCTACCCCCTAGAGTAGTCTTGTGTGTTGTAGGACTTTGTGCCAGTGGAATCGTGCAGTGTGTGTGCTTAGAGGCCCGCTTCTTTTGACTTGGCATATAATGTCTCGGGATCAGCTGTGTTGTTCCATGAAGTGGGTAGTGGTGTGTTTCACAGAGATGCCACAGTGTGCTTATCGCTTCTCCTGATCACAGTACTCCCTGCCCATTACAAGTAAAGCTGCTGTGATTACAAGTCTTCTTGTGAACATAGGTTTGTTTCCATTTCTCTTGGATAAAATGTCTAGGAATGGAATTCCTACTTGGTAGGGGAGGTGTGTGCTTATTTATCTTTATAAGAAAATGCCATACTGTTTCCAAAATGGTTATACCATTCCCTACAACCAGCAAAGTATGAGAGTTCTAGTTGTTTCCATGTACTTTGAGTATTTTTAACAGTATGGAATTTCTCAGGGGCTATTTAAGAAAAATTTTTTTCCTTTTATTTCTTTTTTTATTGAAGTATAGTTTATTTACAATGTTGTGTTAGTTTCAGGTGCACAGCAAAGTTATTCAGTTATACATACATATGTATCTATTTTTTTTCAGATTCTTTTCCCTGGTAGGTTATTACAAAATATTGAGTATCGTTTTCCCTGTGCTCTATAGTAGGTCCTTGTTGGTTATCTATTCTATGTATAGTAGTGTGTATCTGTTAACCCCAAACTCCTAATTTACCCCTCCCCCTGCCACTTTCCCCTTTGGTGACCATAAGTTTGCTTTTTATGTCTGTGAGTCTGTTTCTGTTTTGTATATAAGTTCATTTGTATCATTTAAAAAAAATTATTATTATTTTTAACGCAAGTTTTCTAGAGAGGCTGCTGTGCATGTGATTGGAGAACGACAGACCAGATGATTTCCTTGACCTTTAGTCCTGTTTAAACCTCTCCAGGTCCTGGGCATATTATTAATATATGTTTGCTGTTAAACTTGGATGAGTTTTATCCAGCTGTTTCTTTTTTAAAATATTGAAATATTTAATAATATATGTATAAGATTGTTGTATACATTTTAAATTACGGTAGTTTAATAACCCAGACCTGGCCTCCACTTGGGAGAACTCTTACTTAAGGGAGAGGAAGCTGTGGATCAGTTGGGGTAAGTGAAATCTATAGATGGTTAACTACTTTTTTCCCATGTTTATACAGGAATCAACAGGTATGAAATTTGTCACTTCCATTTATTTTTTTACTTTCTTGTTTTAATTGAACACTAATAAGTTTACCTAGTGAACAGAAGCCATAAGGATAAAGAAGAGTTAATTATAGGCATGAAAGTAAGCCTTGAAAAATCTAAAAGCATTAAGTCTGGTAGCTTTAAAATGGCTGTTTTATAATATGGTAATGTTCAACTTCTCGATTAAGAAACCCTGTTTTTAAATGATGTGGAAAAATAAAAGTTGGGTATTGTATCTCTGAATTTAGATAATGGAATTTAATGGACAACAAAATTAATGAAGTAGTAATGTAAATGTAACTAACAAGAGGCATGAATTAATTGTTCTAGTGCTGGACAATGGTATAATATGGTGTTTATACCAGAAGATATGTTGATTGCTGTATAAATGGGGTAACCATATAATTTATTGTCCAGCCAGACCCTTTTGAGAATGAAATGAAGTATTATTAATAATTAATACAGGAGCAGTAAGAATAAACAGAATTGTCCTGGAAAAATGGGAACCTTTATATATGTGTGACACAGGTCAAGCCACAATACGGACTTTTTAGTAAAATCTGAATTTAAGTGGTCTGTTTTTTCCTTTTAATTTGTTACAGGCATTGTCTGTACCACAAAAGCAAGTTCTGATCTTTTTGATATTACTTTGTAGAATTATTTAGTTTTGTAAAATCTCTGCTTTTAAGTGTGCTTGCTGCCTTTTTTCTAGCCATATAGATCAAATAAATTCGTAGAAAAGTAAATTCTTGATCATACAAGTGTTAATATTAAGTACCTTTATATTGTACTTTCCCTCTTGATTAGCACTTCAATATTATTATTATTATTTTTGCCTTCCAGACAAATTATGAAAACAGAATATATAGCCTGAAAGTAGAATGTGGACCTAAATACCCAGAAGCACCTCCGTCAGTTAGATTTGTAACCAAAATTAATATGAATGGAGTAAATAATTCCAGTGGAATGGTAAGTTAAAGTAGTTATTTTATTCTTACATAACCTATAAATATATAGTCAGGAGAATGTTAAAACAACAACAACAAAAGGACCTTTGTTTAGCGGAAAGTCTAAAACACTTTATCTCATGTTGTTTTTCTCTTTTGAATGGACCTTTCCTTAAGAACCTTTATGTACTAGCCTAGATAGAGGTGAGGGTTTTATTAATTGCTTCAGTAGTCATATTTCAGCTGAATCCTTATTTGGTGATAAGAAAGCCATTATTTCTCTTTGAATTAACATTTTTCTTTAGGGTTAAGGTACATTGGTGAGATTAAAAGGATGGATATTCATGAAGAGGAGGTTTTTCTTTGAGGAACAAGTATGTCTGTACGGGAATAGACAGTCGTGGTTGAGCATGGTTGTTTAAAGCAAATAAATCAAAATGATGTGCTCTGCCTGACTCACAGAAGGAAGTCAGCGGAAATAATTTCCAGTACGAGTCTTAGGTTCATACGAGTACTAGAACTTGAAGTGAAGGCTCTTGAGGTGCTGTGTTGAGAGCACCCTCACATGCAGAATACGTGTTAGGAAGCATGATAACGTGATGATAGTAGCATGAACATCATCTGTCATAGGAACAGAATGTTACCTTAACTTCTGTGTGCGCCTACTCATCCCGTCCCTGTGTTCCCTTTCCCCAGCAATGGTGATTAACACCTGGAGCATTTCTTTTGTGTTCTATCACGTTTTAGCCCAGGTGTCACATCTGTACAGCTAGCCTTCCTTCCTCTCTCCCTCTTTCCTTCTCTTCCGTCCATCATCCATCCCACACCATGAGTTTATACCATCATCTCCAGTTCTGTTCCAACACTGCAGGGTGTTTTTCAGATTTCATCCTTTCTATGCTTGTAGTTCTTGCCTTCAGCGGTGAGAAACCTGCTTTCTGTTGCCCAGTGTGTTTACCTGCATGTGCTCAGTCCCCCTGTGTGAAAGCACACTTCCAGCAGCAGGCTGGGTCCTGGACACACAGCTGGCCGTCCGGCCCCCACCCCACCCCAGGGCTCCAGGTGGGCTGGCTCCTCCCTGCTGGGTGCACCGGACAAAAGCATGACCCTGACTGGAGGAGCTCTATTGGGCATCTCAGCCCTGGACCTGCTGGGCCACTCCCGTACCTCCCTGCGTGCGGTGCGTGTGGTGCATCAGCCGGTGCTGGGCCCTGAGAGTCCTCCCTTCCCTGCCTGCTAGGGCATCAGTCCATGGACATTTATTGTACAATGTGTTGATGCGTTCAGGTGTATAATCATCTTATCTTGTGGTTTCTATCTTTACACGTGTTTCTTGTTTCTTGCCTACTTTTGAAATGGCCATTCTCAATTCTTTTCATTGTTTCTGTTCTTCCAGTGGTTATTCTAGAAATTACCGCGTGCATACTTAACTATTTCTGTGTCAGTAATATTAAGAGATGTGATGGAAGCAGGATTACGAAACAGTTTGAATTTACAGAAGGGATATTGTGTAGGGAATTTCTTTTATGACATACAACTTTGCCTTTATGAGGAAGACATTTTTGTGAAATTTCTTTACCAGGAATTTTTGTGTTTTTCACAACTGCTGGTTTGTTTTCATATTGTAGACTCTGCAAATTAGGTAATTCATAGTGAGTTCTACATTGTTGTGGGAACTAGGAAATTCAGGATTAAATTTCAGACCTGCCTTACGAGCTCATCTGATCTCATTTTGGACATTATGCCTCCTTCTCTGCCTCTCCTCCTTAAACCCTCTAGCATTAAGGTCTGTTAGTCTTTGTTGAAAATGTAACTCGAGTCCGGTTTTACTTTTCTCCTTACGTTGCCACCGAGTGAATGTTAGCCATCATCTCTTGTCTGGGCCCTGCACAGCCTCTCTGATTCTCCTGCTTTACCTCCCCCAGTCTTTACAAAGCAAGCAGCAGAGGGATCTTTCTGAGGCACAGGTTGTGTCCTGTTGCTTCTGTGCTTTAAAATCCTGCAGTGGCTTCAGCCACACGGGCACACTCTCCGCCCTGGCTCCCTGGGGGCTCACGGCCCTGCACACCTTTCCTTTCGCCTCAAGACCGTTGCACTTTCTGTGCTTCCAGGGTGGACATCCTTACGGACTCTTTCTTCACTTTGCTGTGTAAGTGCCACTCTCAGAGAGTTCTGTCCTGACTCCCAGTCTGAACTGTGTCTGTTTTGTTACTCTGCTACAGTCACTCTTTTATTCTTCCCCTTTGTAGCAGTTACTATAAATTATCATTTTTCTCTTTGTTTTTATTTTTGGCGTTTTTAAAAGAATTGTTTCTAACACACAGGCAGGTTTTAGAGAATGATGTAACCAACATCCTCCACTTACCCTCCTCAAATCTTAACCTTTTTGTCTTATTTGTAACAGGTCTTTTTTTAAAGAAAGACTGCATTATACAGAGTTAACTTTGTCTGTGCCTTTCCCGGTTTCCCCTTTCTCTTTCCTCAGAGGTGGCTCCATCTCAGATTTGGCATTTATCATTTCATGCATGGTTGTGTTTTTACTGTGCACGTTTGTATATGCTTCTATGTTGTATCCCTTTTGTGTGGACTCATATGTCAGTGACTATTTTTTTTTTTTTTTTTGCGGTACGCGGGCCTCTCACCGTTGTGGCCTCTCCCGCTGCGGAGCACAGGCTCCAGACGCGCAGGCTCAGCGGCCATGGCTCACGGGCCCAGCTGCTCTGCAGCATGTGGGATCTTCCCGGACCAGGGCACGAACCCGTGTCCCCTGCATCGGCAGGCGGACTCTCAACCACTGCGCCACCAGGGAAGCCCAGGCTCAGATTTTTTAAGATAAAAGTTTCTCCGTTAAATTGCTGTAGAACTCTCTAAAGGCTACTCCGAATTTCTGTGTTTATCTTGTGGTGGACCAGTAAAAATCAGTGCAAGGCCTTGGGCTGTTCCGTGAAAGGTGCTTTCAGTGGCCCTGCTCTAGGGCGTTCACGTACAAGTAGGATGTCTGCTGAGGTGGGGTCTGGGTGAGGCTTGTCTTCAGCTTGACTGACTTCCGCCCGGGCTCTCCCAGGGTTGTCCATGTCTGTCATGCTCACTGTGTGTAAGTGCCTGGACTGTCCATCCCTACCAACGCTTCATATAGTCAGGCTGGAGTGGGGACCTGGAAGCAGAGAAATTAAGTCCTGGTTTAATTATTGGAGCGTAGGTGTTTGTATAGAGTGACTGGATTAGGCATCAGGTTTTCTTTTGATTGATATTCATTGTGGTTTGATTTGCATTCCCCTAGTTAGGCACCTTTTCACCTGCTTATTGGCCATTTTTTTTTACCCTCTTTGGAGAAATGTCTATTCAGAACCGTCTAAAACGACAAGGATTTATTGTCTCACAGTCTTTGTGGGCTGGGACTGTGGCCCAGGGCCTCTCCCAGGGCTGCAGCCCACATGCCAGCCTGTGCTGTGGTCTCTGCTGAAAGCTCGACTGAGGAAGGATGCAGCTCCGGCCTCACTCACGTAGGTGTTGGCAGTAGTCAGTTCTCAGTCAGTCTTCAGTTCCTTATACACTGTAGCCAGAGGCCGCAGAGCAGTTCACAGCACGGCAGCTGGTTTCCGTCTGCAAAGCAGGGGAGTGAAAGCAAGAAAGAGCAGGATGGAAGCTGGAGTATTTTTGTAGCTTAACGTCAGAAGTCATATCCCAGCGTTCTGTCCAGCCCACACTCCAGGGAGGGGCCACATTGGACGTGAATGTCAGGAGTTGAAGATCTTCGGGAACCATCACAAAAGCTGCTGTCTTAGTTTGACTGCTGTCACAAAAATACCATAAACTGGGGCTAGTTTGGACAGCAGAGATTATTTCTCACAGGCTGGAGGCTGGGAAGTCTGAGATCAGGGTTCCCATGTGGTTGGGTTCTGGTGAGGACCCTCATTCTGGGCTGCAGATGACTGACTTCTTGCTGGGTCTTCACAGGGAGGACAGAGCAAGTTCCAGTCTCGTTCTCTCCTAATCCCATCGTGGTGGCTCCACCCTTGGGTCCTCACCTAAACCTATTGATAACTACTTCCCAAGGTCCTCGGCTCCTGGTACCTTCCCATGGTGGTTAGGGTTTCAGCGCATGAGTTTTGGGGGACACAAACATGCAGTCCATAACAGCTGTCTACCACGATCCACTTTGCCCACATTTAATTGAGATATTTAGCCTTTATCATTAAGTTCTAAGAGTTCTTAATTTACTGAACAAGAGCCCCTTGTCAGGTATATGATTTGCATGAATTTTGTTTCATTCTGTGGGTTGTCTCTTTGTTTTCTTGACGTTTTCAACACAAAAATTAAAAAATTTTATATAGCCAATTTATCTGTTTTTTCTTTTGTTGAAAGTATTTAGTTGTTATATCTAAGAAACCATTGTCAAATCCAACGTCACAGAGATTTACTCCTGTTTTTTTCTAAGAGTTTTATTGTTTCAGCTGTTAATTTAGGCCTTTGATCCATTTTGAGTTAAGGGTCCAGCTTCATTCCTTTGCATGTGAATGTCCAGTTGTCCCAACACCATCTATTGAAGGGACTGTCCTTTCCCCATGGTTGACACACTTGTCAGAGATCTTTTGACTGTACGTGCATGGATTTACTTCTGGGTTCTCAGTTGTATTCCATTCCATTGATCTGCGTTCTCAGTCGTTTTCCATTCCATTGATCTGTATATCCATCCTTGTGTGAACACCACCTTTTGTTTTTGTTTGGTTTGGTTTGTTTGTTTGTTTTGGCCACCTGTGCGGCATGCGGGATCTTAGTTCACTGACCAGGGATCGAACCCGTGCCCCCTGCAATGGAAGTGCAGTGTCTTAACCACTGGACCGCCAGGGAAGTCCCACACCCTTCTTGATTACTGTAGCTTTGTAGTAAGTGTTCTTTTTCATATTGTTTCACCTATTCTGGGTTCTTTGCATTTCCATATGAATTAAAGGATCAGCTTGTCCAGCTCTGCAAAAAAGAAAAGAAAAGAAAGGGCAGTTGAAATTTTGATAGGGATTGTGTGAAATCTGTAGATCAATTTGAGGAGGATTGTCAACGACGTTAAGTGTTCTGATCCATGTACATGGGATATCTTTGTCAACAGTTTTTTTTTACAGTATTCAGTGTACATGGCCTACACTTCTGTTTCTTATCCTGTTGTAAATGGCATTGTTTCCTTGAGTTGATTTTCAGATCATTCATTGCAAGCACACAGATGAGGTTTTGTTTGTGGATCCTGTACCCTGCAGCCTTGCTCTACTCGTTTATTCCCTCCAGCAGTTGCAGTTCCTTTAATGGCTGCCTTAGGATCTGTGTACAAGGCCACGGCATCTGCGCATAGAGATGGTTTCACTTCTTTCTTTTCAAAACCTTTAATTTCATCTTCTTGCCTAGTTGCCTGGCCAGAGCCTCCAGTTCAGTGTTGAGTAGCAGTGATGGCAGCAGATGTCCTTGTCTTGTCTTATCTCAGGAGGAAAGCTTTCAGTCCTTCACCATTGAGTGTGCTGTTAGCTGTATATTTTTTGTAGGTGCTCTGTATTGGGTTGATATACCTAGTTTGTTGAGTGTTTTTATCATGAAAGGTTGTTGGATTTTGTCAAAGCTATTTTGTGTCTGTTGAGATAATCATGGTTTTTGCTCTCTGTTCTGTTAATATGGTGTATTACATTGATTGATTTTTATATATTGAACCAACCTTGCCCTACTGGGATAAATCCCACTTGGTTATGGTGCATAATCAAATTCTTTATATGTTGCTCAAGGTCAGCCATAGGTGAGAGTTTATGGCCTTCTCAGGTCTTTTGAGCCTGTACAGCCCTGCACGTGTGTCTTCTAGATTCACAGGCGTGTGTTGGAACTTTTCAAAGCCTCACTGGACATCTCATTTCCCAGCTTTCCTGTGAAGTATTTGGTCACCTTCCTGCTTTCCTCTTACCACCTCCTTGCCCAGCAGAGGTGTTAAACAGTTTAAGCAATTTCTTTAATTAAAAATTTTTTTTATTTCTTATTGAAGTATATAGTTGATTTACAGTATTATATTTGTTTCAGATGTACAACATAGTGATTCAGTATTTTTATAAATTATACTACATTTAAAGTTATTACAATATAATGGTTATCTTTCCCTGTGTTGTACAGTACATCCTTGTTGCTTATTTTGTACATAGTAGTTTGTGTCTCCGAGGTGTCACACAATTGACACTGGTTATTTTTGGCAAACAGCAGGTGGAGGGGTGGGCCGGGGACTAGGTGGTCCTCCGTGGGTGAGTTCTGAGGTCAGACAAAGAGAAACCCCATGGGAGGGGTTTTCCAGGGAACTTTCAGGCAGGCCGAGAGATGGCAGGTACCTGGGGGTGAGGCTTTGAAGGAGCTCCAGCCCCATCCTGCCAGCTTCCTGCAGTGGAAGATGAATTTAGCACAGTGCGGAGAACACACGGGAGAGAGAGATCTGAAAGCAGAGGTCAGGGTTCGCAGTTCTTTCCTTAATCCTGGTGGAGGTCATTGCCCAGACTTTGGGTCGTAGCATTGGAAATGGAGAGAAACCTCTGACCTTATCAAGAAGGAATTGGTAAATATGTTTACGTGTAGTTATTTTATATAACATTTGTTTATTTCTGATGACCGAAGTTCCCTACACGTTTACAGAAAAGCACCACACGAAAAGGACACACTTTTTTAGGAAACACCTGTTGAAGAAGGAATATTTTCCCTAAGTATTATATGAACCAGTAGTTTCATAATGTTCGCTTTGTGAAAATAGAGCCAAGCTATGAATTTTTAAAAGTACTTCTTATCAAAGTGTGTCTAGTATATTGGTGCCAGACCCCGTTAAACTTGGCAGCTGATTTTACTCTTCTTCCCCCTCCTTTCAGGTGGATGCACGGAGCATACCAGTGTTAGCAAAATGGCAAAACTCATACAGCATTAAAGTTGTACTTCAAGAGCTAAGACGTCTAATGATGTCCAAAGAAAATATGAAGCTTCCACAGCCACCAGAAGGACAAACATACAACAATTAATTTTAGTGGATTTAAAACTTGTCTTAAATCAACAACCTTCTATTCATGTTAATGTCTTGATTAAATATCACAATGCAAAATACCCACACAATAAGTAAGATAATTCCAGCTGGTAAACATGACCTGGACATCTGTAAGAGTATATTTAATATATGTACACCCATTATGTTTTCAGGTAACAGGAGGAAAATTCAGCACAGTTTTTTTTCTTGTTAAGGCACCGTCATTTAAGCATGAACCTGGAGTACTCAGAGTGGAACTCAGGTTTCCAGGTGGAAGAACAGCGAGAAGTGTCAGATGGCTGTGCAAGCAGATGTGTTTCTGAAGAGAAAGCCCAAGAAGGAAAACCCAGAATGGCGTGCTCTCGCTTAGTGAAAGAGCTTCCGTTGAAATGGTCTAAAGTGGCAGGTACAATGAATATTGTCACAAAACGTGTTCATTTTCGAAGCGGTATAGGTGCTGACTACTAGTAGTATCAAAAATACGTTCAGGATTGTTTTGATACCTGTATTTATAATAAAATTGTTGTGGGGAGGTGGACGGATTTCCGTTACAAGCTGTTCCTGGGTGTTCCATGTACCAGACGCGGTGAAGAGTTGTTTACAGTCTTTGTTGGACAAACCATGCATTTACATTTAAATGAAATCAACAAAAAGGAAATAGATATATGGATATGTGATTTTGAGATTAACGTTAGTCTTAAATTGTAAATAAAACGTGGAATGTGTCCTCAGAAACTGTGCCATTTCTGTTATATTGATGTGGTATGTGTACAGTAACTTGCTGAGGTAGCAGAAATTGGAATTATTGTAGCCTTCCCCTATACACACCTTTTTATTATTTATCCTATATTGTATACATCTTGCAAATTGGAATTTGTGGAGTATTTAACAGTACAGATTACTTAATAAGTTTAATTTCTTGTTAGGAGAAGGAGGGATCCCAGGTATTCTGTTTTGAAGTTGATTTCACCAGAAATATTGTTAAGAAAGATGTTTGAGTTCTAGCAGTTTTTTTAGAATTAGAGATTGCAAATTATCCAAACATACGTTCCAGTTTTTCTTCATGATATCTGCCCCCAGTGCTCTTAGCACTATCTGGGGTTAGTTTTGTTCACTTACCCTTTGCTTTGGCAGCTACATAATTCTGAATTGAAAGTCCACCTGTGCTCTGCTTTGACCAGAGTGATTGAGGCTTTCGGATGCCGTTTTTCATCTCAGAGCGCTTGGGTTACTGTTTTGCTGAAAATACTTCTCTCTTATGGGTTCTATTTTCTGAAGAAAATAGTAAGGGGGTCATGTAACAAGGACAGATTTCTCAACCCTGACATGTTTTTATCAAGTGCATTCAAAGTTAAAGCTCTGAGCTACCTTTTCTTGGCGAGTAATACTTTAAAGTCAGTGGCAGTTTATCTAAATTTGCTGTTTTCAATATGGCTTTTTTTTTTTTTTTTTTGCGGTACGCGGGCCTCTCACTGTTGTGGCCTCTCCCGTTGCGGAGCACAGGCTCTGGACGCGCAGGCTCAGCGGCCATGGCTCACGGGCCTAGCCGCTCCGCGGCATGTGGGATCTTCCCGGACCAGGGCACGAACCCGTGTCCCCTGCATCGGCAGGCGGACTCTCAACCACTGCGCCACCAGGGAAGCCCTCAATATGGCTTCAATTATCAAAGATGTTTAAAGTGACACGTAGAGAATGTATACATATAAATTAGTGCATGTGTAATTTATTTAAATAGGTTTGAAATGAACTATTACCTTGGCATACATTCTTAAAAATTTTAAGTGATTGAAATTAAGTGGAATTTCACTGATATCCTATGTGAGAGTGGTGGTTCCTGACAGTCTAAATCGGTCTCTAGTGACCCCTTCCCCACTGGGAGAGCGTGTCCTGTCATATGTGGGCGCTGATAACCATCTGAGTGCTGTACATTGTTTCTACAGTGGTGGGCTGAGAGCCTGGGCACCTTGACCTCTGGTCCACTCTCCTTTCCCCGCACCCGCTGTTGTGAAGGACTCCCCCCCACAGGTGTGTGTTGCCTTCGAAATTTGTTTGAAAGGCTAGCAGGTGAGACTCTAGGGGATGATCATGTGTTAATAAAGATTGCAAAAGTAAAATATTTGTCCTGTTAGGTCAGTGTTATGCTTTAATGGTTTTAATTACTAATTTTCAGAATCCCTCATTTAAAAATATTTTTTCTAGTATTTTAAAGTAATGGCATTTGTTGTTACAGGTTTATGTGTGACTTTTCAGGATTTTGGAACATAAACATTTATAAGAGGTGGTCAATGGTATTTGAGTCTTTCGGGTGTAAAATTTTTTTAGAAATTATAATTTTAAATTATCTTTTTAAAAGAATTTATCACACTTCAAATTTGAGTAGGTGCCTGGGGAGTGAATTAGTTTGACTTGCATATGGTTTATTAGTCTGGATTACTTAATACCAATTCATTAATTTAACTACTTCCCACTAAGTATATATTGTTATTGATGAATATGCATGAAATTCATATTGTTTTGAAAACTTAGAGTACATGGCTGGAAAATATCGATGTGTTTCCCACCCTGGATTTGGTGTGTGACCATGTGGGCGGCTCTGGAAGACGCATCGTGAGGTATAGACTTTGGTCAGAGCTGTGCTCACTCTTCCCGTGGGTGCACAGCCGTGCTTGCATGTACACGTTAAAGAGCGTAAATGCAGGTGATGCTGTCTAGTGTCGTGAATAACAATTTGGGGAGTTACTTAAGGAATTTTTTCCCCCAGATTTTCTCGGTAAGTATATTTTTTAGACATATATGTGTAGCATTATAGTATAATTAATTGCTGGGAAGGATCTAAAAGGCACTGATTTCACTTCTCTGAGAAGTAACAATATGATTTTCCAGTAACAACTTGATTGGCTTTTGGTTGTGTTCACAAAAGGATTCCAGCTCCAAAGATTTTGGAAAGCATTTGTATTTTGTATATAAAACAGAAACATTATGAAAAGCAGTGGATGCAGCGTATTACAGGCTTGATAGGAGCGTTAGCAGTTAATTCCTACCCAGTACTGTGTTTATTGACAAGCAAAATGTATGGAAATAGAATATCTTTTATGCTAAAATTAATATGCCTCTTTGAAGTTACTAAACAGTAGATAGAAATCTTATCATAGGTCATACTGAAAATGTTGGTTATTTTAAAAGTATAGTGGAATACTGAAAAGATACACCATAAGTATTTTCTGAAGAGAAAATTACTGAAGGTATTTGATGACACAGAAAATAAATGACAAGTCAAAACTGTCATCCTGTGAAATAAGGGAGTTTGAGGGAATCATGGAGTGAGTACATGATTTTAAAGAATCACTGGATATGAAGAGGTTGCCCATTGTGTTTACATACATCTCTAATGGGACATTCTCACCTAAAAAATTCCTAAAGGCCCTCTGCATTTCATTTTTACATGTAATCTAAAGATCAGTACAAAATTTTTTCTGCAACTTCATTTATGAAATCAGTGATAAAAGCCAGATAGATTTCACTTTCTTAACTTAGAAACGTTCCAGGAATCATCCTTTCTCCAGTGGGTAGCTGACCAGATACCATGTAAGGATTGTGCAGTGGCCCCTCTGCTCCAGATGTAGACTTACGTGTGGATTCTTTTGTCTTGTCTTAGTTGAGTACTGAGCAGCTGCTTACATCTGTCTGAGATTGTGGCAGCCAAAAGATTATACAAAAGTAAAGGCAATATCCCACCTCCAAAGGAAGACTAATCTCCGGCACTGAGAAACCAGTAGAAGTGAGCAACCCCGTGGTCAGTAACGAAGCAAATCTTTGAATTCATTGAGAGTGAAAGCTGTTCCTTGTTTGTTCAGTGCAGTTGAGTAATTAAAATATTGTTCAGAGATTATGGGGAAACACTAAGCAATGGAGTGTGTGTATTCTTCCTTCATCTGATATAATAGCTTTTTTTTTTAAACAGGCTTTTAACAATAGATAATTTTACAGAGTAATCTGGAAAATTAACAGTGTAATGTAAAGTGAGGTTTCGACAGGACATCTACATTAAAATGTAGTAAAATTAGTTATAATACTTAATGTCATGTTTTTTGGGTCCAAAGACTCTTCCAATCAACAAGCATGGTAATTGTGAATGCTTTATTACACAGGGTGAGATTTTATAGCCTTTGTAGTTTGTCAGCCCTTAATTTGAGGGAAAAAGGTAGATTTTCTCCACAGTGGATAACTGACAAAGAGAAATGTATTGTTTTACTGCTTCTCAAGCCACGTTGTCCAAATAAGTAGTGATTGCCAGATGTCCAGATTATATCCACTATCATAAATTATCTTTTTATTGCTGTAATTTAAAAAATCATCTTAATACTCAAGTAAAAGTAATTGAGTTCACAAGAAAAGTAAAATATCTAATTGCCTGGGTTTCTTAATCTTGAGTAACATACGGACTTCTTTAAGGAGAAAAATAATTCTTTTGGACTCAGTATTGTCTTGAATTATTTTTGTTAAGACATTGTTTAATGCATAAAATTGTATCAATGCAAATGTATAAACTTCTTAGCCCTATAAAATTATAAAGCAAATTAACACAATTACATAGTAATTAAAATGTAAAAGACTTTAATATTGAGGATGTTTTATTGAATTACTCTCTACTTGAAATGTAAATATTTTCGTCTCTTCTGGGCTTTTTGTTGTTGCCATGTCTATATTAGAGTGTGCGGCTGGACCTCAGATTTTTCTTACCTTTTTTCTCTTGACAAACTGGTACAAAAAACCTTTGTTGTGTTATCTGACCTTCATTTGGTATAAATACAGTTCCCGCATTAGGTCCCCCTCTGTTCTGTTCTGTTAACCAGAGAACTAAAATTCCTCAGTCTTGATTCAACTTTGAGACCACAGTTGTCTTAAACCCTTGATTCTTGAGAATTACTGTGATACTCACTTTGCTGTGTTTGTGGCCCTGTATAGAAATAAAAATGATTTATGATTGGTGATGGTAGGTAAACTGATATATTATAGTAAGATCATTTCAAATTTGGGTGACACATTTTAATCTGTTAGGTTTTAAAGCTTAGTGCTAAGAGGTGCTGAATACATTTATTGGTTTAGAAAATAAACTGCGGTTGAAAGTGGCTCCTTTCTCCGTTTGTGCCTCTGTACTGTCCATCGTCCTCTGGTGAATCTCCTGCACCTGTCATCTCTGTAGCTCCCTTCTATCAGCCTGTGGCCACTGCTGTTCTTACGTTCTGTTGCTCTTTGAGTGGATCCCTTTAAACCCCTTTTCCCCATCATTCTGGATGTGGTCCCCTCACATCAGCCCCAACCATGAATTTGAAGACTGCTTATGAGAGGTAGCTCGCCCGTTTGCTGTGCTCTGGCTCCTTCCTGCCTGTGCCCTTTGTTTACCACCTGTGCCCTCACTACCTGGGTCCTCTCCAACCTTCTCTATCCCTGATTTGCAGATCTTCTCCTCACCTGTCACCGTTGTCCTCCTTGACACAGTGTCCTTGTGTGTGATATTTTTGCTTCATTTGCCTCTGAGAGTTGATGTCCAAGCTGCCCATCACAGTAATAAAATTTTAATATTATTTATAAATCTATTCTAAGCATTTAATATTCTTTGAATTTAAAAATATCCCCAGAGTATATTTTTTGAAGCTAAACATCAGAATTTGGATGTTTTCTTATTTGAGACATTTAAGATTATGAGAAATACCATTTTTGAAAACAATGTATTTGTCTACAAAGAAGTGTTAGAATCATTTATTTGTATTAAAAATTATTAAAATGACTGCCAGAAACTAGGTGACTTTTTATGCGATGCAGAATTTACTGAGTTCTGCTCAGCAGGCAGGTTGGAGTGTTTTTCTCAACCCTCCCTGTGTTAAGTCCTTGTGAGACTGCTTCTTTAGGACATAAAGGTAGACAATACCATGGAGGTGATAGGTAGGCGCCAGTTCTGTCAGCCTTGGTGATCGAGTGGGTGACAGAGTCTGTGGTCCTCCTTTGGGGCTCCTCACTGGCAGAACCCAAGCGCCGTTAGCAATGAGGTTCTAAGCCGAACCGGGTCTGTAAATTGATCAACGAAGAGCAGCAGAGAGGAAGCTGATGGAAGTCCTAGGGCCCTCCACCCTGTGGCTTTGGACCACTTAGCCCTGTACCCTTCAGTTCCTTCTGAGAAGGTCATGCTTACCCCATAGAGTTGTGGTGTCATGAAACAATATGAATGGTTTTAATCACAATCAGAATGATTAATCAGTAAGTGGTAGCTTTTAAAAATGTTATTAATCGAAGAACATTCACTTAAATTATGTCAAGATATGCATTTGCATCAGGTCTGTCCTCCTGTGTAAAGGGTGGGCTAACTTTCCAAGAGGTTATGTGAGGTCATATAGGAGGCTTCATTAAGCCGCTTTCGCTTTCTGGACGAAGTTAATTTCTGCTCCTGGTTGAAGGCAGACAGATGGGCTTCTGGGTGCTAGTGAGACCTGGCATGCCTGTCACCCCTCCCCCGTCCCAGCTGGGTGCAGTGGCCCTGGTGGATCCACCCCTGGATGGGCACCACTCCTGCCCTCCCACAGTCATGAGTGTTATCAGTGCATTTACGATTGTTTGCATTGTTGTTCTGACCAGTGCACGTTACAGGTGGTCCTGGAGGTGGTGTTGGTGTAGTTCATTCACGCACTCATCTCACACAGGTGGGGCATACATACACCTCGCTGGCCCACCAGAAACACACACCTTGACCTGAATCTCAGAGTAGCCCTGCGGAGGCTGGACAGTCCACTTTTGAGCTGACTTGGTGTGAAACGCTGCCGGGCTCCTTACGGGGGAGGTGGTGACCAACACCTCAGTTGCATCCTCTCGTGCCCCCGGGGAGGGTGCTTCCTGGAGCCGAAGCTCTGCTGCTCCCAGTGGCCCGCTGTATCCTAGCCTGGAGGTGTGGGGCCCAAGGCCAGCAGAGCCAGGAGAGGAGGTTCTGTCATCCCTACCTACACGTTCCTTGTTAAGTTGAGATGTAAATGACATACCATAAAATTCACCTTTTAAACTGTTCAGCCCAGTGGTTTTTACCATATCCACAAGATTGTGCAAACATCACCACTAATTCTAGAACATTCCAGAATGATGGCTATTTGGGCTGTTTCCGTATTTTGTCTGTGATAAGTAATGCTGTTACAAACATTTGTATATGTTTTTATGAGGACATATGTTTTCATTTCTCTTGGAATTGCCAGGTCATAAGGTAGCTGTGTTTAGTCATTTGAGGAGCTACCTGGCTGTTTTCCAAAGTAGTTGTGCCATTTTACATCTCTACCAGCAGTTCTCCGCATCCTCACCAGCACATTATTGTTTGGCTGTGATTCTAGCCATCCTAGTAGGTGTAAAGTGGTATTTCGCTGCGGTTTTTCCCAGTCACTAATGATGCTGAGCATCTTTTTACAAGATCACTGGCTATTTGTGTATTTTCTTTAGAGAAATGTCTACTTAGGTCCTTTGCCCATATAAAAAATTGGTTTATTTGTAGTTTTGTTGAGTTGTAAGAGGTCTTATATATTCTGGATATTAGACCTGTATCAGATATATGGTTTGCAAATATTTTCTCCTGTTCTCTGGTCTGTCTTTTCATGTTTTTTTAAAATTTATTTATTTACTTACTTTTGGCTGCATTTTTGGTCTTTTTTGCTGTGCGCGGGCTTTCTCTTGTTGCGGCGAGCGGGGGTTACTCTTCGTTGCAGTGTGCGGGCTTCTTGTTGCGGTGGCTTCTCTTGTTGCGGGGCACGGGCTCTAGGCTCGCAGGCTTCAGTAGTTGTGGCTCACGGGCTCCAGAGCGCAGGCTCAGTAGTTGTGACGCACGGGCTCAGTAGTTGTGGCTTGTGGCCTCTAGAGCGCAGACTCAGTAGTTGTGGCACACGAGCTTAGTTGCTCCATGGCACGTGGGATCTTCCCAGACCAGGGCTCGAACCCGTGTCCCCTGCGTTTGGCAGGCGGATTCTTAACCACTGCATCACCAGGGAAGCCCCTCTTTTCACTGTTTTTGATACTATTTCTTTGATGCACAGATTTTTAAATTTTTATGCAACGTAATTTTTCTGTTTTTTCTTTGGTTACTTGTAATTTTGATATTATGTCTAAGAAATCATTGCCTTCTCCAGGGTCATTGTGATGGTTAGTTGTGTTAGCTGGGCTAGGCTGTAGTAACCAGTTACTAAATCAAACACTAATCTGGGTCCTTTCAAGATATTTTGTAGATGTGATTAACATCTACGATCGTTGACGTTAAGTAGAGGAGCTTGCCCTCAATAATGTGACGAGACCTGATCCAGTCAATTGAAGGCCTCAAGAGCAAAAACTGAGGTTTCCTGGAGGAAAGTAAGTTCTGCTTCAAGACTGCAGTGTCAAGTCCTGCCTGAATTTCCCGCCTGCTAGCCTGTCCCCACAATCACTTAAGCCAATTCCTTAAAATAAATATCTATCTGTGTGTCTTATTCTTTCTTTATCTGCCTATCATTTATCTATGATCTCCTGTTGGTTCGTTCTGATACAGTGACAAAAATTTACACCTGTGTTTTCTTCTAAGAATTTATACTTTTAGCTTTTACATTTAGGCCTTTGATCTGTTTTGAGTTAATTTTTGTATTTTTGTATGTATAAATTTTGCACGTATATATATCCAGTCATCTCAGCACCATTTGTTGAATGGTCTTGTACACTTGTCAAAAATCAATTGACCATATTTATATATGGGTTTTTTTTTATCATCTTTATTGGGGTATAATTGCTTTACAATGGTGTGTTAGTTTCTGCTTTATAACAAAGTGAAACAGTTATACATATACATATGTTCCCATATCTCTTCCCTCTTGCGTCTCCCTCCCTCCCACCCTCCCTATCCCACCCCTCCAGGCGGTCACAAAGCACCGAGCTGATATCCCTGTGCTATGCGGCTGCTTCCCACTAGCTATCTACCTTACGTTTGTTAGTGTGTATATGTCCATGCCTCTCTCTCGCTTTGTCACAGCTCATCCTTCCCCCTCCCCATATCCTCAAGTCCATTCTCCAGTAGGTCTGTGTCTTTATTCCTGTTTTACCCCTAGGTTCTTCATGACATTTTTTTTTCTTAAATTCCATATATATGTGTTAGCATACGGTATTTGTCTTTCTCTTTCTGACTTACTTCACTCTGTATGACAGTCTGTAGGTCCATCCACGTCTCTGCAAATGGCCCAATTTCATTTCTTTTTGTGGCTGGTTAATATTCCATTGTATGTATGTACCACATCTTTATCCATTCCTCTGTTGATGGACATTTAGGTTGTTGTCCTGGCTATTGTAAATAGTGCTGCAGTAAACATTGGGGTTGCATGTGTCTTTGAATTATGTATGTTTTTCTTTGGTTATATGCCCAGTAGTGGGATGGCTGGGTCGTATGGTAGTTCTATTTTGAGTTTTTGAAGGAACCTCCATACTGTTCTCCATAGTGGCTGTATCAAATTACATTCCCATTTTCATCCTTTTTTTAAAAAATTTTAAAAATTTAATTTTATTTATTTGGCTGCGTCAGGTCTTAGTCGCGGCACACGGGATCTTCGTCGTGGCATGAGAAATCTTTTGTTGCGGCGCATGGGCTTCCCTCTAGTTGTGGTGCTTGGGCTTAGTTGCCCTGCAGGATGTGGGATCTTAGTTCCCCGACCAGGGATGGAACCCGTGTCCCCTGCATTGTAAGGTGGATTCTGAACCACTGGACCACCAGGGAAGTCTCTCTTCCTTTTCTTATTAAAAAAAATATTTTTTTGGAGATCTAGATTTTACTGTGAGCAGTTATAGCGATTGTCAGGTTTTGTACCAATTATTTCTAGCAGTAACAATTCATTAAGAATTGGATAAAAGACCAGTTTGTATTTATGTTTTAACTAATCCAAGGGGGAATATTCTTGAAATGCTGTGTTATCCAGAACTGGTCCATGGGATTTTGTTCCTTCAGTCCTCAGTATACTTCTGAGCAGTGCATACTAACTTTCCATGAACTTGGTGGAGCTAATAAACTGTGGAGATCCAGTTGTTTCTAAGAGTCCAGTCAGTCTGAAAAAGCTACATACTGTATGATCCCAACTGTATGGCTTTCTGGTAAAGGCAAACAAAAGGTGAGTGGTTGCCAAGGGACTGGGGAGTGGCGGGGAGGTAGAGGGACGCCTAGGCGGAGCACAGGAGGTTTTTAGGGCAGTCATACTGTCCGTAATGGTGGAGCCACGTCATTGTGTGTTTGTCACAGGCCATGAAATGTACAACACAAAGAGTGAACCCTCATGTAAACTTTGGACTTCAGTAAGTAATAATTAGGAGTGGTTCATCAGTTGTAGCAGATGTGCCACACTACCTAAGGCAAGATGCTAGTAATAGGAGAAACTGCAGGGAGAGAGGAAGTGCACGGGTATTGTCTGTACATAAAAATGTCCTAAGATTAGAGAAGAGAGATTGCAGGGAAAAATATCAAGTGTTTATTATAGTAAGATATAAATAATAAAACCAAACTTTCAGAGAGTAATTTTTTGAGACCCTTGTAATGTACGTGAGGTTGATGTCTGGGAACTTCGCAGGTGAAGTCAGCAGTGGTAGAGACATACGTATTTTGTGGGTGTGTTTTAATTTGTATGTGAAGGTGTGGATTTTCTGAGTCACCGAGTGCAGCAGAGCTGCACCCTTGGCCACCACGGTAGCTCCTTGGCAGGGAGCCAGTCAGGCTCGCACAGTCTGAGGCCACAGCCAGGGGTGTGGGGTCCTCTGCACACCCCCAGCTGCATGTCCCCAGAGCCCAAGGCAGGAGTCCTGTACGAACCCTGCCCCTTGGGTGTCAGGCTGCAGAGGAAGGCGTGAGGTTACTGCTGAAGCCAGAGCTGACTGGGTTCTGGAATCGGGAAGTGGCAGAGACAGTAAGAATATAGAGGCAGATAGCACGCTATACTGCTTGTCACGGTTAATAGCCTGGGCACTGTGCACTGTTGACCTTAGTGGGGAGTGAATTGGCAGTGCTCAGGGTGAAGGGCCACTTAGAGAAAACCTGTTTTCTCTGTCCTGGTGGAGTTTGTAACAGCTGACAGTGACCACACTGACTTGAAAATAAGGCTGACGCAAGGCTCCCAGAGAGAAATCATCTTGACGTAACCCATCTTCATGTGTTACTTTCCAGAAAAGCTGCTCTGCTGTTTACAGGCACATGTGATATCTTGGCCCTCTGGGAGCAAAAATTCGTTCACTTGACCAGAGGAGTTTTGCTAGTAGGCAGTTTTCTAAGAGAAATAGGACATTTGTTTATTTGTTTTTCTCTTAGTTTAGCTAAATAAAAGCTGACAATTTGCAAACAGCAAAGTTGTTTCGTATCAGATACTTTATAGTTGTAAAAATGTGCAGACGTGTTCTATTACAATTGTCTGTCGTCATGTAGCACAGTAGAAATCAGGGAAGGGAGTCCAGACTGGGCAAAGCCAGTGTGTGTGTAAGAAACAAGGTGTCCTGAAAGATTAATTACAGGCCAAATTCACATCCTCAGAGCATTTAGAGGCATTCCCTTTTTGACTCTGAAGGAGCATGGGTACTAACCTAGGTACCTGGAGCCCGGCTCACTTCCTTCCTAGCTCTGAGTTTGCTGGCGGAAGATCGAGGTGGATTCAACAGGGGAGCGGGGTGGGAATATGAAAGGTGAAGCCAGCCTTCTCCAGAGTGGAATGGGCCCAGTGGGCGCCCAAAGTGTCTGGTTGACCTTGTCAAGGGTGGTGTTGCAGCTGGAAGACTGACCTTGCTGAGCAGAAGCCCACGTTGCTGGGCCCACGTACAGTCCTCACCCACTACAGTGGATGCTGCCTGCACGCACCCACTGTCTGCACTGAGGTGGGGATGGCAGGCTAGCTGACCGTTCTGTCTGCTTGGGTGTTTGGGCAATGTTCTCTGCTGGGCATTAACCTGTGATCAGTGATCTTCACGCCTTGTGCCTGCTCCCAGAGGTCCATCCACACGCCTCTCCTGACCCCTTGTCTGTGACCTCCCATTGTGCTCCTGCCAGGCTCGTCACCGGCCAGCGGGGCCCTTTGTCACTTCCCATAATCTTTTCAACAGAAGGTTCTGGAACGATTGGTTATCCTTATGCAAAACTTCAACCCATACCTCACACCCTAGAAGAAAGTTAATTCAAAATAGATCATAGAACGTAAAACCTATCAAACTTTCAGAAGAAAAAGTAGGAGAAAATCTTTAACTTTTGGGGGGACTAGGCAAAGTTTTCTTAGATAACAAACCAAAAGCAGGATCCATAGAACAGAAGTTAAGAACTGAACTTCACTGAAATGAATAACTTATGCTTTTTGGAAGAATCTGTTAGAGAATGAAAAGACCAGCCATAGAATAGAAGAAAATATTTGCAAGTCACACATCTAATTGTGGTCCCCCAAAGATGTCTGTCCTCATCCCGCAAACTTGTGAAGATGTAATGTTACAAGGCAAAGGGGAGTCAGGTTGCAGACGGGATGAAGGTTGCTCATCAGCTGACTGTGAGATGAGGTTATCCAGGTGGGCCCAGTATGATCACAAAGGTACTGAAACGTGGGTGAGGGAGGCAACACGGTCCCTGTGACAGGAGAAGCTGGCTTTGAGGACGGAGAAGGGGCCCGAGGCCAAGTAGAGCGAGCGGCCTCTAGAAGCTGGAAAAAGTAAGAAGACGGCTCCCTTAGAGCCTGCAGGAAACCTTGATTAAGCCCTCCCGAAACCTTAATTTTAGCCAAACAGTGAGACATTTCAGGCTTCTGACCTACAGAACTGTAAGATAATAAATTTGTGTTGTTTTAAGCCCCTAAGTTTGTGGTGGTTTTGACAATAATTGGGAACTAATACACTGATATAAGACGTTAGTCCAGAAAATATATAGAACTCAAAACTTGCCAGTAAGAAAACAAACAACCCAATAAAACAAATAGGCAAAAACTGAACAGACACTTCAGTAACAAAGAAATACAGATGGAAAATAAGCACATGATAAGATGGTCAACATCATTAATCATTAGGGAAATGCAAATAAAAACCAAATTGAGATACCGCTGTACACCTATGAACGTCTTGAATTAAGATTCCCCAGGTGTTGGGGCAGATGTTGGTGAACTGGAGTTCTCATACGTTGCTGGTGGGTCTAAAATGGTGCATCTACTTCTGAAAATAGCTTGGCCGTTTCTTTAAAAGTTAAACACACATCTGCTATCTGACCTAGCGTTCCCATCCCTAGGTATGTACTCAAGACAATGAAAAGCATATGTCCATACAAAGACATGAATACTCATAGAATATTTGTAAGAGTCAAAAGCTGGAAACACCCAAATGTGTATCATCAAGTGAATGGGTGAGCAAACTGTGTAACACCCATATGGTGGAATGCTATTCAGCAATAAAAAGGAATTTCAAAATAATTAGGCTGAGTGAAAGAAGACAGAGTACATATCATATGATTTTATTATATGAGGTTCTAGAAAATGCGCTAATCTATCTTGACTACAGACCGACGGTTGCCTCGTGACGGGAGCATGAAGGAACTTGGGGGTGATAGACGTATTGTCTTGATTGTGGGGTGGTTTCATGTACATACATGTGAGATTTACCAACTCGAACAACTCAAATGTGTGCTGTTTAACTTTATCCTCAATAAAGCTGTGAAAAGATGCAGAAAGGTTGAAAATAAAAGGAGGAAGACAATGCAAACAGTATACAAAGACAACTTGCTGAGGATAAAGCAACCTGATCACTAGGAAACATCAACATCCTACATTTATACCCAGTTAAGCATAGCCTTGAAATAGGCACAGAAAAAAATTACAGAAAATTATAGCTCTTTACGAAAACAAAAAAAAGACGTTCACGCTAACATATATCTCTCCCTGCAACTGATAGCACAGGCCATTAAGTTTATGGAAGATTTGAACATGACTAGCAAATGACCTAAAGGGCAAATGTAGAAAAGTGCACCCACCAACTGCAGGATAAACACTCCTTGGAAGCACCTCTTTGCCACTGAGTGTGCTCTTCGAGCACCGTGGAAATCATAACAAAATGATAGCCAGAAAACGATGAGATAAGACACTAGGTAATACTTGTGTAAATAACTGATGGGTGAATGGAAAAATCACAATGGAAATTGGAGATATTTTGAATTGAGTGATGACTAAAATACTACAAGTTAAAATCTGAGGGATGAAGCAAAAATATTGCTAAGAAGAAAATATAGATTTAAAACATTTAAATTATGAACAGGTGAAATTTGATCATCTCAGCATTCATCTCAAGAAGTCATAGAAAGCAAAATTAAACTCAAGGAAAGCAGAAGGGAGGAAATAAAGATAAAAATAGAAGTCAATAAATGAGAAAATAGAACCAGCAAATCTAAGTTTGGTTCATTGTTAAGATGTCTAAAATTGGCAAGTCCTCATGAAGACATAAAAGGGAAGGCACAAATAATATTAGAAATCAAAAAGAAGAAATCACCAGAGATCATGTGGATAAAGAAGATGATAAGGGATTTATGAACAACTTTATGCCAAGAAATTTGAAAACAAAAAATTTCTTTAAAAAAACCTTGATATCTACCTCACATTACAGAAGATTTAAATATGAAAGCCACGCAAATCTTGGGATAGGAAATGATTTCTTAAACGTTTCACAAAAAAACACCATCCTTAAGGTAAGAGATTGATAAATTTTATCTATTATGATTCTGGTTTATTAAAAGGTACCATTAAGAAAATGAAAAGCCTGGCCATCATCAAAAAGTCCACAAATAATAAATGCTGGAGGGGGTGTGGAGTAAAGGGAACCCTCCTACAATGTTGGTGGGAATGTAAATGCCACTATGGAAAACACTATGGCGGTTCCTCAAAAACTAAAAACAGAACTACCATATGAACCAGCAGTCCCCACTCCTGGGCATATATCTAGAAAAGACGAAAATGCTAATTTGAAAAGATACAGGCACCCCAATGTTCATAGCAGCACTAAATAAATAGCCAAGACATTGAAGCAACCCAAGTGTCCTTCGACAGATGAACGGACAAAGGAGATGTAGCTAAATAAATAAATAGAATATAACTGCCATAAAAAAGAATGAATTATTGCCATTTGCAGCAACATGGATGGACCTAGAGATTACCATACCAAGTGAAGTCAGAGAAAGACAAATATATGTGGAATCTAAAAAATAATACAAATGAATTTATTTACAAAACAGAAACAGACTCACAGACATAAAAATCAAATTTATGGTTACCAAAGGAGAAGGGCAGGAGAAGGATAAATTAGGAGTTTGGGATCAACAGATACACACTACTATATAAAATAGATAAAAAGGATTTACTGTATAGCAGGGAACTATATTCAGTATCTTTTAATAGCCTGTAATGGAAAAGAATCAAAAAATATATATATATAACCAAGTGTACTATGTTGTACACCTGAAACACAATATTGTAAATGAGCTACACTTCAGTTAAAAAAAAAAAAAGGCAAACTGAGTAGATGTTTGCATTGCAAATACTTAGAAAAAGAACTCAAATCTATAAGTAAAAATCCTATCAAATCAGTAAGAAAAAGACAACCCAATAGAAAAATGGGTATTAATCAACAAGTCACAAAAGAGGACATCCAAATGGCCAAGAAAGTTATGAAAAGGTGCTTAACGAGTTATCACTGATACTTCCAGAGTGGTCAGAATTAAAAAGGGTGAGGTTGCAAAGCTCCCAGAAGTCTTACCTGCTGAGGGCAGAAGCATGAACAGTCCCACTGGAAACTGCTTGGCATCATCTATTGAAGTCAAGGCTACACCTACCCCAAGTCCCAGTCACTCATTCCTAAATATAAACCCAACAGCCAGGGAACAGGAAGCGGGGGAGGCATGCATGGCGGCTGAGCCCTGGGCAGAAAACACCCTGTGGTACTTTCCTCCAAACTGTGCTCGGCACACACAAGAACGTGGATGAAGATACAAAAGTGTCGAATGAGAGAAGCAGGCCAGGAGTTCACATACTGTGTGATTCTATTTATGTTGTTCAAAAAATAAACAAAACCAAAGCTGACCTGTATTGTTTGACTTGTGATTATGTGGTAAAACTAAAGAAAAGCATGAATCTGGTTGTCATGTAGGTCAAGAGATGGTCATTGTGAACGGAGAAGTGATAATTCACTGAGCTGTAATGTTTGTTTTGTGTACTTTCTATGATTTTGATGTTTCACGATAGAAAAGGCTTCTTGAAAAAGCCTCCAAAGGGTTTTACTCAATTAAGAATTTACTTAATTCTGCACAGGTGCAGACTTAGTTGAGTGCTGCGTCTACGATGGCAAGCGTGCCACCTGTCCTGGTGGGCGAGGGATGGGGTGTGGTCACTGTCATGGGACGGTTTTCCCTAGGAGGCCACGGAGGCTGAGCAGGGGTCGTCGCTGGGAGCTCGAGGGGGTGCAGGTGCGAGGCCGAGCCCTCACTGCCGCCTGCATGTATTCAGCAGGCGTTCACGACAGGCTGCGGATACAGGTGGTGCCGTGGCGCCGAGCGAGGGGCAGGCAGGTGCGGCAGAGAGTCTTGGGCATTTCCTGACCCTGTCCTCGGCCGTGTCGGCCGCTGTGCCTCAGCGCGACCCAGGCTGGGAGGGGAGGCACACGTCGGGTCTAGGCCCAGACGATGCTCCAGAAGAGTGGCCAGGAGGTGGGGGCCGGCTGCTCCAGTGCCTGTGACCTGAAGTTTGATTGAGGGGACGCTGATCAGGGTGACTCCCAGTGGCTTAGACCAGGGCCCAGAGGAAGCGTCGTGCTGAGAGCCGGCTCTGCCGGTGTTCTCCAGGCTTGTGCGACCTAAAGGTCTTGAGCTGCTTCCGCAGATGCTTTGCAGTCAGGTGGCCTGCCGAGAGGTTTTATTTCTTCCAAATAGGGACAAACACAAAGTGAAGTCAGTGCTTTTGGGTATGGGGGTGAGGAGGACACAGATAATTGAATGCAAAACAGGGATCGCTACGTGTATTAACTCCCACGGCTTAAGGGAATCTCAGGAAATAAAAGGGTTTTTTACTACTATTCTTCCAAGGAAAGAATTTGTAGTAATTTAATCATGTTCTGAAATGTTAATTTGAGCCCACTCATCAGACGTCAAACTCATTTTAACAAATCCATTTATTAAATATTAGTACGTGGTTTCTAAACACCATTCTATACTTAGAAAATAAAAACAAAACACGGGCTCCTTAGAGACGCAGAGAAGATCCTTTCTTGTTGTGTTTACATACTTTTAAAGCCACATAAGTGTATTTAAAAGCCTACTATCGTGCGTTATTTGCTTTTCCATGTCAGACCGTACTGGTGCAGCCCGTTCTGTAAGGGGCTCAATGCTCTCAACACACATTCAGGTCGAGTTTTCATTCTGTCCATTGCTGGCAAAGCTGCAAAGAGTAAATCCGTGCAGGTACCTTCACGCGCGTGTGTGGCTGTGGAAGGGGCTTCCGTGGAAGTTCATGTCTCAGGATGGACCTGAGTCCCTCACAAGTGGGGGCTTTGGGCTCCTCTTCATGGCCGTCACCCTGGGGGTTTCTTCTGGGTATTCCCGTTTTTTTCTTTTTTAATCCTTTGCGTGTGTGTGTGTGTGTATGTGTGTGTGTGTGTGTGTGTCTTTTTTTCATAGTGATTTGTGGGAACTGTTTATAAACTTATGGCTGGTAATCCACTGGTTTGACGGCCCTCCCTCTGCTGGCATCTGGTTGTCCACCAGACCTTAGCTGTCTGTCCAGCCCAGCATTTTTCTCTGACCTCCTGGTCCCACTGTCGCCCAGGTTACCCCTCACACGGAGGATGAAGTGGGTGGTAGCTCTCCGGTTCCCACTTCCCAGGGCTGGCCCTTCCAGCCAAGGAGCTCTGTTCTCACACGGTTAGTTTGGTCACATTGTGGCTAAATGTTGGGGTGAGGAATAAATCCTGCTTTGACTTGAATGCGGACTCCTTTGTGGGAGGCCTGTGTCTGACGTGTCTCAGGCTCCGCGAGCCGGGGAAGATGGGTCAGGTGATGCGTGTTGTCTTCGCTTTCCACGGGGGCCCCGTCCAGGAGGACCCCCAGCCCCTGAACTCTGTCCAGGATCGGGTTTCATCTCCTTGAGGACCAGGGTCCCTGGGCCTGGAAGCAGAGCAGGACTCGGGCTGTTGAGGGTGGATCCACAGACTCACCAGCAGCCCTTTCTCCCTCTCCACGCGGCCTCTGAGTTCAGGATTAACGCGCATGCCCGTGCTCTCTGCGGACACCTGTCCCCGCCCGCTGGGCGCCTGGGGCACCGGTGATGCCCCCACCTGAGGCCCGAGACACCCTGCCCCACGCTATACCTTCTGAGGAAAATGTTGTCCTTTTTAGAATTCATAAACACCATTTTGGTCTCTCTTTGCTTTTTAATGGGGGTTACAAGAAATATGGCGTAAAGCTGGGAGTGCCGCAGGGTTAGGCCTGGCGCAGGGGTCCCGGTGCCTGTGGACACTGGGCCCTGGGGACCGGGAGGGGCCTTCCCGCTCGCGCACCTGCCACCTGAGCCCGGGGGGTGACAGCTCTCGGGCAGGGGGACCCCGTTTAGTGCTGTGACTTGGAGAGCCTGACTCATCCCCCGGCGTCCCCGGGAGGAGCAAGGACACGGCAAGGTCACGCTGTCTTCACCACCGCCCCTGGGGCTCAGGAGTTGGAATCCGAGCTGGGGGAGGTCTTGGGCCCAGGTTTCCCGTCGTGGTGACCGGTCCCTGGGCTGAAGGCCGAGCCGAGGTCACGAGGATGGCCCCGCGGGGAGGGCGGTGACTAGGAATCAGCTGCAATGGGGGCGAGGGTTTCCGAAGCTCTCAGGGCACCTGTTCCCACATCCAGACTCTTTCTGCGTTTACTCTCAGGCTTGTGTGGAGCCGACAGAAACACGAGGTCTCAGGAACAGGCTTCAAAGTATGACATGAATGAAACATGCCTTGTTTTAACAACTCTCTTAGTTCTTGTCATTGTAAATATTTGAGGGAACTGTTTTTTCAAACTGAGTTTCATCACATTTGGAAGCGGATTTCTTCTGTGTGTTAGGGGACTCTTAGGATCAAGCTGCTTTGAGAATGTGGAGGAGAAAGGTGATCTGCTGGAGTGGTGGGATGGTGAGTTGAAAGTTACTGTCATTCATGTTGGTTTTATTAGGGCAGGACTAATAAGACTGACGGCTTGAGAAATTGCATTTTTCTTCTGTTTTAAAGGCAAGCGCTTTGTCTTGGCTGTATCAGGTGAGGATGTAAATCATCCCCCATAGTCTCCCTAACCCCCATTCTCCACATCATCTGTAACATTTTTATTTAATACTTAACAAAATATATCTAAATAGAAAAATGTCACTTTCACCGCATAACAAGTACCTTGAGACTTTTTCTCTTAGGTTACATTTGGTATTAATGTTTGTTAAGTTCTATTTGTCTCTTAATATGAAGTTGTGCTGTACTGGAATGTATTCCATAGAGGGGGTAGGATTTTCAGCAATAATTTAACCCTTTTGTTTTTTCTTTTTTTTAAAGAAGGATATTTATTTATTTTTGCTGTGTTGGGTCTTCGTTTCTGTGTTTGTTTCTCTGGTTGTGGCAAGCGGGGGCCACTCTTCATTGCGGTGCGCGGGCCTCACTATCGCGGCCTCTCTTGTTGCGGAGCACAGGCTCCAAGACGCGCAGGCTCAGTAGTTGTGGCTCACGGGCCAAGTTGCTACGCGGCATGTGGGATCCTCCCAGACTAGGGCTCGAACCCGTGTCCCCTGCATCAGCAGGCAGATTCTCAACCACTGTGCCACCAGGGAAGCCCCTAACCCTTTTCTTAAGGCTTGTATGACATTGTTTTAACTGACAGATTGATTTTTGTATCAGAAAAGTGACAATATTGATGTGCTTTTAAAATACTTTATATATGATTTTAAAAATCAAACTCATTATTTTCCAAATTACCACAGGAAAGAACACTTTGTGATCGGACTCAGTCAATGCTTGGATTTCAGGAACTTTTTTTGAGTTGGAGGAGAGGTATTTGTGTTTTGTTGACGTGGACATTTCTTTGAAATATTTTACTGTATTTGACAAACTCATACATTGTAAAGTTATCCATCCTCTGCAAACACCCAGTTTCCCCAAAGGGTTTTACCAGAATGTTCCCACTTCCCAGCATGAGAATACGTGGGAGGGGACGAGCAGAGAACATTTTATATCGAGGAATGATTTTCTTCATTGTTTTATTCCTGAACGTGAGGCTTTTCTCTGTGATACCTACACCCTCCCAGGCTCCACAGGGCTGTCTGGGTGTCAGTGCAGGATAGAACCCTGTGCCCGGACGCACGTCCAGCTCTGTCCTGTGTCCACTGGACCAGGAAAGAAAGCGGGGACACGCAGAGCACTGCTGGGCAGTGGGGGCGATGTGGACCCTCAGACTCTGCAGCCCTTTCCGCCCACCAGTGCCCTTGGCTGAAGGAGGCTCCCCATGGCCTCGATGTAAGTGGAATAGAAGCTAGTCTTTGTCTGTCTGAAGATTCTGAGGTTGAGTGTTAAATTCCTGGGTAAAAATGATGGAGACTGTTCTACAGGAAAGCGTGTCTACACATCAGCGGCAGCAGCAGCGACAGCGCAGGAGTTGGGATCCTCTTCATCCTTCACTGGGTCACGTGAAGGGGGAGCAGCTTAGACATCGCGAACAGCACTCCCGTTTCTCGGATGAGGAAGGACAGTCCTGCGTTTCGCAGATACAATGTTTTAAATGAATTATTCCCTTTTAGGGGAATGTCGGGTGGCTGGAGCCCTTTGCCCTTAAACAAGGCCATGGGCCCCTCTGCCGACACCCCGCCCTCCCTGCCCCCGAGCCTCAAGGAACAGGCCTCCCTGTCCGGCTGCTCTCCTTGCTAAGGCCTCCACGTCTGGATTCTGACCCTCCGTCTAGGGAGACAGCTTTTCTAGAACAGCAGGGTGTTGACAGTCGAGTTCTCACAGAGCAAGCGTCCTCTGGACACCAAGGGTCCTGTGAGCAGTTCTAGTCTGTGGACTTGGTCCCCAAGGCTGCAGGCACTGCTGGGAAGTGCCCACGACCCCCGGGGACCCCTCGTAGGCCCAGTTCTGTGCCCTGGATTGAGACTGGGAAAGAGTCCAGAGCCACGTTAGAGAACTTTCGATTCTTCTCTAAGTCCCAACTTTCAGTCCCCAGGAAGCATTCTTAGGACCTGGGCTCAACCTCGCCCAAGACCGGAGGGTTCGGGAAGATGCCTTGGGTGTTTGCCTCAGCCCTGACGTATTTTGTTGTTGCTGGAGTGGGTATTCCTCCGAGATACTCACTGTATCAGACACGCTCCCATCATGGTCTCTGCTTCCCAGCACAGCCTGGGCTCCAGGGCTTCTGCTGGCAGCTTGCGGTGCCCTGGGCTGTGCAGCCACCAGCCCCGGGGTGGGCCCACGGGCAGTGACCCCCAGGCAGGGCCAGTGGGGGTCAGGCCACCGCCTGGAGGCCCGGGCCAACGCCACCCCCAGACGCCCGTTGGCCTGAGGGGCTGGGTGGTCGTTTAGCATTGGCAGTCGGGTCTGAGAGCGGTGACCGCGGGCGACGCCCTCAGGCCCGCCCTGTGGAAGCAGCCCGCCCTGTGGAAGCAGCGTGGCACACACGGTGTCTGCGGAGGGCTCTGAGGCCCCCGGGGGACAGAGCGTCCAGACTAACCAGCTGCAGCACTTCTGCCCACAGGAGCGTCTCCCTGGCAGTGATGCTCAGGCTCCGGGTTGGACCCCTTTCCCGTGCAGGGACGCTGACCGAGCGTGTTGCATCGAGTGAACACATGGGAGGCCTGTGGGTGGTTCCGGGAAAGTGTTTGTCGTTTTCAGTTTTGCTATGGAGTCTCTGCCCCTGGAGAACCGCCACCCTGTCCTGGGTGGGGCTGTCAGTCCACAGGACCTGGTGGAAACAGAACCAGGCGTCTAAAGGGGGTTGAGTTCTGTGTTTGTTTACGCGGTTGGCTGATTTCAGTGTTCAGAGTCACGTGTTTTCGGTTGTGTTTTTAGAAAGCTTCAAGGTGGTTACTTGATTCAAAGGGAGATTTCAGCGAATGCTGTCACTACAGTGAAATCAGGGACCTTTTCTCTGCTTTGTCATCTTTTTACAGAAGTCACCCTGTAAAGTTTATTGAGCTGTTTCTGCCCAGGAATAGCTGTTCGGTTTAAGCTCCGGTCCTGTTGGTGTAGCTCTTGGCTGGGAGTCCCTCGGCACAAGGCCACGTTGGGGGCTGGGGGGGCTCGGAGCTGGTGGCCCTGCCCCTCCTCGGGCCGTGGAGAGGGCTGTCACTCCTGTAGAGGAGTTGGGTGACGAGCTTTTCCCCCGTGTGGGACGGGTTCCTCTCCGGTGCCAGCAGTGCTTGCAGGGGGACCATGTGCGTGGCCGTGACCTTGGGGGTGGTGGTTTGCCCCTGGACTCCCCGTTCCCTTTGAGGACTCGGGTCCCCGACGCATCTGTGATTAGGTGTCTCCCTCGTGACCCTAAACTTTGCAGGGACCAAGGTCTGGTCTGTCAGGGGTGTTGCAGGCTGGACTCCACCTTGTGGGTCTGCCTGCCTGCCCCCCCCCCCCGCCCCGGGAGCAAGTTGGAGGGAGACATGTGCACTGCCTGCACCAGGCCGCTGTCCTCCCCTGGCTTTGAGTCATCAGCAGAGGGCAGTACCTACCCTCGTAAAGAATGAAGGACCCAGTTCTGCAGGAAAGGCCGCCCATTCCACGTGGACACAGATGCATCCAGATGGAGCTGGGGTGTTGCTGGTCTCACCTGCTCAGAAAACACCGTGTGGTTACACTCACTATGCGAACCTGCGGACGTGGGCCTCTCCTCGCTAACCCTGTCCGCAGCTCTGGAGGGACGCCGCGGTGTCTCCACATAGAAACATGGATGAAGCGCAGAGGGATCACACCAGTGTGGCTGAAGGTGGTCCTGAGGTGCAGCAGGAGGGTCCTGGTAAGTGAAGACTCTTGACTCTCTCTTCAGGGTGGCGCAGACAAGTAGAGACCTGGGGGCCGCCCGCCCAGCCTGCTGGTGGCCAGGCTCTGAGGTCGGAGTGGGATCGGCTGGGGTGATGGGACACCAGCCGCCATGGGGACTAAGCAGGCAATGTGCTGGTCGCTCTGCCTTCTCCATGCTTAGGACGACGCGTGCCCTCCTGTCCGGACGCTGGTCCTGGTGGCTGGGAGGGGACAGGACCGCCCATGGGGGCCCTGACCCGTCGGCCTTCACCCTCGCCTACGTTCCAGTAACGCTCCTCACCTGGCTCTCAGTTCTCTTCCTTCCACGCGTGTAAGAGGCCCAGAGCGGGGGGAGGGGAGGGTCCCTGACCCGCTGGGCATCTCAGCTCTGCAGCTGAGCTGTCGTCGGCGTGGAAACCGGGGACACTGCCTTCCTGCCCCGTTAGCCGCACTGCAGGGGCCGGGCCCGGCCCGCGGGTCTGAGCGGCCAGCGCTCGGGTGGGCCTCGCGGGAGCCCTTCAGGTGCCAGCCTGGCCGCACCGCGTTCCCCATCGGGAGTGGCTCCGGGGTCTGGGAGCCGCCCTGCCTGCTGCGTCCCTGCCCCTGAGCCGGGCTGAGCACCGCCCACGGGGACAGGCCTGGCTTCCCGCATGGCGGACACACCGCGAGGCCGAGAGTCAACCGGTCCTGTGACATCATCACTCACCCACGTGGACACGGACGCATCTGGTTTTTCCCTGAGGGGACGTTTATGTCTTTTTATCTGAAGCCCAAGTGTGCCCGAGGCTCTCACACCATTTTATAAACCGGACTAGTTCCCTCCATCTCCTGCACATGCTCCCCTGTGTTAATTCAGTTCCCAGATGCGACAGGGCGCAGCCCCGCCCGGGTGACACGGCCCCAGGCGCCCAGCCTCCCCCCACAGCTGTCCGCACACCTCTGCGTGTCGTCCACACTGCCTGCTGAGCACGGGGCGAGGTTTTCATTGGTATCTTTTCACATAGAAAAAATAATGAATTTGTCTCCGATCTTTCAAAAATGCCCCAGTTTCTTAAGCAACTGACACACCCTTTGGGCCTCCGTGCTTTTATGTGCAAAATGAGGAGATGGGCTTCAGATCTTCTCGGGACCCAGGGGTTCAGTACCTCCCTGGAAGGGCTGCGGGGAGCAGGGCTGAGCGCCCAGGGCCCAGAGAAATCCCGCGTTTGCCTCTTCACACTTGAGCATCCAAGATGTTTCCCTGGAGGAAGGAAAGTGACTAGGTGGTTTCTGACATTGTATCAACATGCAATTAAAATGCTCTCTTAAAAAACTGAGGTGAAGTTATGTACCATAAAACTAACCATTTAAAAATGGACATTCAGCGGCATTTAGTACATTCACAGTGCTGTGCCACCACCCCTACTTAGTCCCCAAATACTTCAGTCACCCCAGAGAAAACCCGGCCCACCAGCAGGCACTGGCCGTTGCCCTGGCAACCACCCGAGCACCTTCTGCCCCTGTGCCTTCCTTCACCGGCTCTGGATGTATAACTGGGGTCATGCTGTATGAGGCCTCCTGTGTCTGACTTCCTTCCCCTGGCACCATGTTCAGGGTTCATCCGTGCTGTGCTGTGTCAGCCCGTTATTCCCTTAGTGGCTGAGTGATACTCCACCGTATGGACGGACCACGTTTGTTATCCGTCCGTCCATCGAGGGGCATTTGGGCTGCTTCCATCTTTTGATTACTGAGAGTGCTGCTGTGAACACGTGTGCACAGGAGTGTCTGCCCGTTTCCAGTTCTTTGGGGGCATCAGAATTGCAGTTTGCAAGTGAGTCCCTCGAGGGAGGGACTTGCACATTTTGCCGGGTGCATCGCCCAGGGCAGGACAAGCCCTTTCTCCACTTGCTTGGTATGTGCTCTTTAATCCACGTCTGCCTCAGTCTCACTACTTCATCGGTCCTTCTTGGAAGGACCCTTTTGTGTTTCCAGTTACCAAAATTTGCTGTCTTGTAGAAGTGCTCCTCTTAGCTGATGTATTTCCCCCAAATGCCTCACATTTCTAGTCTCGTTCGGAACTGTTTAAAGACAGTGACACCACCTAAGTTACTCTGGCCAGAGTGTTGGGCACACAGACCTCAGTCCCTCCAAGCTTTGGACACCCCATCTTGCTTTCTTCTGGTGACTTGACCTTATTGTTCTAAGCAATGAAAAAAAAAAAAGGTGGCTCAACAAATCTGGTGACTATTCGGACACTGAGTTTCAAGTTTCAGAAGCTCCCTTGGTTTCCTGTTTGGTCAGCTTGGAGGCCACCAAGGCAGAATAGAAACAACTGTTACAGACGCTCTTTCACATATTTATGGACGATTGTTTCTTGGGAGAGAATTGGAACCTCTCGGATGCACTCGTACTGGCGGATTTACTCTGTCCCGTCCTCCGTTCTTCTCTTAAGAGAGAAGTGGGAGAGGAGAGAGGAAGACTCGAGGACCCGGGGCTGCTGTCCTGAGAAGGTACTGGGCTCCTTCTTGTCCAGGTCTGCCGCCAGGCACTATGAGGGTCTGGCCCGCACGCACAGCGAATTCACAGCCTGTCTGTTTACGTGCTGCCTGCGGTCCCCACCAGACAGGAGAGGCGCCAGCAGCTACTTTCACGAGAGGTCGGAGGGCAAATGGCCGAGAAAGGCCACCTGACAGACCCCGGACCCCTGTGCCCACGCAGAGCAGATCAGGGAGGCCTGGGTAGGCCCAGACCTAAGAGGGGAATTTTCCCGCTGGAGACGCAGCCGGGCCGTTAGGAGGGCAGGGCTTTAGGACCCACAGCCCCGGGGGGATCCCCCGCCCTCAGCTGGGAACGGCCCGGCAGGGAAGAGTGAGGTGCGAGGCAGTGGGGGGTGACCAGAAACACTTCTGGGCCGTAAACTAACTGTAGGCCTCCAGAAACACTTCTGGGCCGTAAACTAACTGTAGGCCTCTTCCCCGCCGCAGCCTTGTCACCTGCAGCCCCTCGAGCCGGCGAAGAGCCAGTGGGGGGGCTGGAGATGGAGCCTCACGGTCAGCTGCCCACAGCGGCGGAGGGCGCAGGAGGAGGGTGGTCCTCACCCGACGTGTTCTGTCTCGGGGTGCTGCCCCATTCCTGGTCCCCTCACCGGGGGCAGCAGGCCCTTCTGGGTGTTTTCTGCTCTGTGCCCACCGTCTTCCCCAGCACCCAGCCTGGGGAAGGAGGCTGAGAAAGAACCCGAACCACTGTTGTGTGGGTCCAGGTGTCCCAGGGGGTTGCTTCCTTTCTACACCTTTCAGAGTCTTTTGTTTGTTTTACAGATAATGCCCAGGATTTGGGGCTTTCCTTAATGGGAGGGATAGGAAAAAGTATGTCTACTCCTTCTTTCTGAAAGAGGAAGTCTTAGAAAAGGGTTTTTAAAAACTGAATTTCTACCCAAAAGTCTTACTAATGTCTGCCATTAGTTATGATTATTTACCTGTAGATTCTTCGGAATTTTCTATGTAGACAACTCTTACCATTTGCACATATGAATAATCATCGTTTTGTCCTTCCTTTCTACTTCTCTTACCTTTCTCTTTTTCCAGCTGTGCTGTGCTAAGATTTCTAGCTTGGTGTGGCAGAGCGGGCAGATCTTATTTCCCATCTTCAATTAAGTATCAATTAAGTATCTTGTATGCTGTAGGTTTTTTGAAGAGACCCTTTATTGGATCAAGAAGTTTCTAGCATGTTAAGAATTTTATTTTGTTTTAAAATCATGAATAGATGTTGTTTTTACGAAAGTTTCCCCAGCATTTGTAGAGATGATCATATACCATTCTGTTATTGGCTGATGGGGTAAATTACATCAGTTGATTTTCTAATAATACATCAATCCTACATTATAGTTATAAACCCGTATTATCTTTTATCTGAAGTAGTTTGTGTAGCCTTCGAATTTTTTATCCCTTTAATGTTTGCTAGAGCTTGCTGGTGAAAACTTACAGGTCTGGCGTTTTCACTATGAGAAGATTTTGACCTGTTCTTTCAATCTCTCTCTGCAGGTTATGCGGGGTGAATCTGATGGAGATGCTCACATCGCTTTTCACTTCAGACGTCCAGCCCTGAGAAGCTCTGCCCACTCTCCCAAAGCTCGTGTGAAAACACAAAATAGGGTAAGTGCTGGAAACGGAAGCGTTACCTCTGCGTGACCCCTCTTGGTTTCCTCTACTGGGGGCAGAGCTTGACTGAGGTTACGGCTGACCTCCCTTTCCTAGTCAACTTCTGTAACCTAGCAATGTGCGTTCCAATGGTGCTTTTGTTCTAAGAAAATTCTACCAGAGCAGAAAAGTTCGAGTTCTCAATACTATAATTTTCTTTTCATTTCGGGGGTTCCTAACTCCTTTCAAAATAAGAACTGCTTTGAGAGTTTTATCAGCTATGGGCTGCTTCCCAGAAAAACGCACACACATACACAAAATTCTGCATAGCAGGATTGATCACTGCCGTGGCTCCAAGGCGGCTGTGTGTTTCCTGTTCTCCCCCTTTCTCAGCGGGAGTGAGGTTTTATTTCACTTCGGCATGCTGCATGTGTTAAGGGGGAAGATAGATTTCTAGGTCATGCATTCATAGGTCTCTGGGCCCTGAGAAGCCACACCTGGACCCGATGGCAAGGATGTCACCCAGGGGTGCTAGACTTAAAGCTGATGGGGTGACAGGTGAGTCCTCAGGGCTGCTCTCCCATGGGGAGGGGCTGCGGTATTCCCTCTGTTGGAAGGGGGTGGGTGTGGGTACCACTCATCCCCTGGCTGTTACACTGTATTCCTGCTTGTTAGATATGCTAGTTTTCCTCCCTACAAGCCTCTCGCGGTGGGAAGCTACACGTCACTGCATGTGTAAGATCAAGAGTGGGCGTGTGATGTGCTCTAGCCAGTGAAGTGAGGACCAAAGTGCCCCCAGACAGACGCTTTTGCAGCGGGCCTGGGATCACCCCCCCTTATTCTTTGCCACGAAGTTGGACGTGCTTTGGATGGTGGGCTCCGCTGGCCTCAGTTCTGGGGCAGGTTGATGTGGAGCACGGCTGCAGCCAGTTCATCCCTGGACAAACACGTGGCCGTTCCTGAAAGCCACCGGGATTTGGGGCTGTTTGTTGCTGCAGGAACATTTGTTTTTTATGAATGGCACATCCTTCTTCTTCAATATCCAAGCCACTGCATTTCCAACTTTGCCGCCATGCTCTGCGCTCTGGGGACAGATCTCTGATCTCCGCTGACTGCCATCCACCAGGCTTCCTTGCCTTCAGCCAGTGGGAGGTGCCAGCAGGATGTTGAAGGGAAGAGGCGAGAGAGCTCGGGCGTGTGTTCCTGGCTCCCTCCTTGCCAGGCGAGGCTGGAGACACCTGTGTTTCTTCCCCTAAGACCTTGGCAGCCTGGTCGCTGCGCCTCCCCACGTCTTCAGAGCCCCCTGCTCTTCTGTGTCCGGTCACATCTTCTCGTTTCCCTTTGCCTCATCTCTTCACGGAGCTCTCTTGAGTCGTCCCCAAGCCCCGCCGGGCACGCTCGGGGCGGGTGGAGCAGGTGGGAGCGAGGGCAGAGGCCACCCTCACTCCCGGGAAGGGCGTCCGGGACGCCACCCCTGTCGGGGGAAGGGCCGGCCCCGACAGCGTCGTCTTTGTGTGTATGTTATACCTCTGAGGACGTTTGCTGCAGCGATGAAATAGTCACACATAAACGTTTGCCTGGAATTTGCAGTCATCCTCGTGGTGTTCTGAGTCTTGAAAAAGGGTCATTATCCCAAATTCTCAGGAAAGGAAACTGCCAATTTGGGGACTTAATGACACACAGGCCACCTGGAGTGCCCGCGCGTGGGCGGTGTTTACTGCCGTGGGAGCAGAATTTGAGCTGGCTGCTGGCCTCCGACGTCCCATCTGCTCCCCGAACCTGTCAGTGCGATGAGGTTTCTCCCCCTTGGTTGTCTTCTGTTACGTGGCACGGTGGACCTTGAAATGAGGAGACTGGATGATCTGGGTGGTCCAGAGCTGGAGGTGCTGGGGTACCTATGCTGCTGGCTTCAGGGCCCTGGAGAGGGGCCGCCCCCCTCGTGGGTGCTGGGCCGACTGGGGACCAGCGAACCCACAGACACGGAGGGCAGCCTCCGGCGAGGAGCAGCCTGAAGGGAAGGATGCCCGTCGTCCTTTTGGACTCGGGACTCTCCTCCGGGAAGCGAGCCTCCGTGGCCCCCGCTCCCCACTTGGGGCGTGGCACCCGCCGCTGAAGAAGCCCGACAGGGGGAGCCGCACTCTGAGAAACTGCGGCGCACCTGGCCTCTGGGTCGGACAGGGTGTGCAGCCTCCTGTCCTGAGCTCCGAGCTCCGAGCCCTCACTCAGTGGGGTCCAGGCCGTCGGCCCTTTGTCGCCGCGATGGGGCCTTCAGCAGGGAGAGGCTGAGCCTCGCTTCAGCCGGTTCTCGTGAGAGAGGCTCGCTGTCTACACTGGCGAAGTCACTCGGAAGTCTGCGTCCTGCAGACGGCGGGCAGATTTGTGAGATTCTTGGACTTGGCATTTCTGACTTTTCCGGCTCGATAGCGGTTTGCACTATTTCTGCACATGACTGTTTTGGATCTCGTGCTGTGTCAGAGGTCTGCAGGAAGGGGCTCGTTTGAATCATTTGTTCGGATTCGTGTGTGTTGTCTGGTTGGTGGCAGGTCTTATAAAGACGGTCTAATGCACACACAGAGGCCTCGGACACAGCCCAGGCACGTGAGAAATTAAAAATCCACAGTAAAAACAAACAGAAGTGTGACTGTGTCAGCTATACGAGTGGGATCTGGGGCGGAGTGATTGGCCTGCTCTGTGGAAGCACACGTGGGCTGTTGGCTGTGAGGTGGAACCTCGCCAGATGGCAATCACATCGGGACGGCTACCAAACAGGAGTGAACCACGCACGTCGGTTTGATCTACCAAAGCAGTTTGCAGTGATACAGTGTTTTCTTTTCTTTTGAAAAAGTAACGAAAGCCATGTCACCCCCAGAATACTACGATTGGCTAATCTCTCCCAACTTTCTTGACTGTTCTTGGGAAGGAGAGCTCCTCTCTTGAAAGACCCGTTTTCCTGCATGAAGCCCGGATAAATTGCCACCATCAGTGAAAGCACAAAAGTGCTTTACAAAGAAGCTGCCTTGGAGGGCCGCTGGTGGGGACGCGGTCATTCCCCAGCCCCTCCTCTGTGCAGGGCAACCGGCCGTCTCCCCAGCCGCGTTTTCTAGTAGGAGAAGGAGATTCCAGGCCGCAGGAAAGCTGACAGGGTTGGGAAACCAGTGGTGGACTTGTAGTAAGTCTTGGAAATACATTTATATCCTGGAAACGTTTCTGTTCACTGAAACTCTTTCAAAATGATGTGGCTAAAAGGCTGCCACACTCGTGTAATTGGATGTAGGGAAACCAGTCCTGGGACCATATAGGACTGTCAAGGAGTCAGTTCTGATGGCGCGTGCTTCTCAGGTGGAGGCCCGGAAACTTTAAAAGGTGCTGAAGAAACTGTGGGGTGTTTGCATAACCTTGGGGTCGTGAAACGTTTGCTAAGCGAAACACAAAACCCAAAAACCGTCCAGGAATTGACGGACAGGTCTGACCGACAAAAACAAAACAAACCCAAAACACAAAGCACTGCTTATTAGTGAGAAACACCACAAAGTTAAAACACCAGCCAAAGAGCAAGAGAAAATATTTGCCACACACAGTACAGAAAGAGAGTTACAGTCGTAATGTTCAAAGCGTTCACACAAACCAATCAGAAAAGGGCAAATAACAGAAGGAAGGGCAAGATAAACTCCCAGGAAAAAAAAACGAACGACCCCCAAATACTGAAAAGATGCTTAAGCTTCCAGGTAATTAGGGAACTGTAAATTAAAAATTCAGCATGATGCCATGTTTGACTGGTTAGATTGGTGGAAATTAAGAAGATAGAAATTATATCTGGGGTTGGTGGGGACACTCATATCCTGGCCATCACAATTTGGCAGGATCTAGAAAAATTAAAAACGTACATTTTTGACCCAGCCATCCCATGTTTGGAATACAGCTTGTGTGAATACTTGCACACGGACACGAGATGAACAAAAACTTAACCGTCCCCTGCAGGGTTACACAGTGAACATTGGTCAACCTCAGTGTCCGTTAGAGAATAGTAAGCAGCTTTCAGTGCATACATATATCTTATGAAATACTATGGGGCACTGCAAAATGTAAATTAGAGATATAGATGCAAACATAGAAGATTCTCTACTGTATATTCAGTGAAATTCTTATTTACCTCGAAAACAGCACCCAAAACTGTAATGCACAAAGGATCTGGCAGCTGTAGGCACTCAGTAAGTGTTGAATGAAATGTGTGTCAGTGGACGGTGGGCATCTGGGTGCGCGCAGCCGCCACCCAGGGATGGGGTGGGACCCTTCGCACCGCATGCACTCCTGTGGTTCTCACGTTTCTGCTGTGAACATTTTTAAAAAGTTGTGCCCTCCCAGTGAAGTGCTTTCACTGCAAAGATGGCTGCGTCAATGTGCAATATTAAGTTGTCTTTTTGGTAGCTTTTTAAAGTAATGGTGCCAGCGAACTCTGAGCAAATATTATTTCCCGTACTGTCGGTTGGGAAAAGAGCCTCGGAGCTGGAAGGGTTGGGGTTAGGGCGCTGTTTCCTACTGTCTCCCCTTCCTCCCCTGCTCCCAGAGTCCCCTGAGGTCGTTTTGCTAAGATTCCCCGACAGCTTCCCGGCCCCTGGGAGTGGCACGGGAGCTTCGAAGCAGGATTGTCGGCTGCGTCTCTACCCTTCTCGAAACCTTCTCTTGCAGTCCTCAAAAGCCCACATCCTGGTTTCTGTCTCTCTGCTGCTTTTCCTGTCCCTTTGCTGCTACTCTTTCCTGCTCCTTGGGTGTTAGTTTTCTTTAGGATTTGTGTTCAGACTTCTCTTACTTTCTGTGTTCTCTACACCCTTCCTGCATGACCCCATCCACTCTCATGGCTTAAATCCAATCTACGTGCCGTGTTTCCAGCCCAAACTGTTCTGAGCGCCAAGCCTGGGCCTCCAGCTGTAACCGGCCGCCGTCACGTGGGCATGTCAGAAGTATGTCAGATTCAGCGTTTTCAGAATCAGACTCATTTTCTCCGAACCTGGACCAGGGCTCCCTTCTGTAAACCCTGCTTTATGACGGGCAGCCCCCTCTGTCTGTTCAGAAACCTGGAATTTGCCCTCGATTCATCCCTCCTGTCGCATGTCGCATCCAGTGGGAGATGAAGCCCAGCCCAGCCTTCGTGACTAACGGCTTGTGAACCAGCCTATGCTGTGCTCTCTGATCCCAAAGCTGCCGCCTTGGTTTAGGCCACGTTCTTGGCCTGGACAGCGGAGCAGTTTTCTCAGCCTTCCCTCTGCCTCTGGCCTTGCTTCTCGGGAACACTTTTACTCCTTCCGCAAACCCATAGGTGGCTTTTCACTTGGTTCAGGACGAAGCCCAAGGCTTGCCCCGCCGGGCGTCTGCATCGACTGCCGCCCGCGCGCCCTGCCGTGTCTTCGTTGCCCCCCCACCTTCACGCAGAAGATACCGCGGCTCCCTGACAGGCCACGTTCTCGGGCCACGCTTGTTCATCCAAGGAGGCTTGCTGAACAATTGCCAAGCGCCAGGCTCTCATCCTCGTGCTGCCCCGTGAGCGGGACCGTGTTCCCGGTCGGATTCTCATTAGAGAGACCCCGGCTCTCTCGCTCGTCCCGAGGGGGCTCGGCACCAGGTCTAGACGTGGCCCCGACCAAGGCCATGGGGCACCCGGAGCCGTGAGCGGGCAGGTCCTCGTGGAGGCGCCCGCTGCGTGTGTTCCGTGCTCGCAGCGCTGGGGGCTGAGACAGCGCACGGCCCGTGGGGTGAGGGCTGGCACCTGAGGCCCGGGCGGGGATGAGGTCGCCTTGCTGGACCCGGCACAGCTGCCTGTGGCATCGGTGTTTTGGCCACTGCGGGGGAGCCTTTGGAGTCCTGAAGAGACAGTTGGACTGTCACTGCTGCAGGGAGAGGGCTGCGGGGCGTGGGGACCCCTGGGGGGCTCCGTTCTTATCTGCTTGGTTCACAATGTCTGCAGGGTGTCAGCGGGAGTGACAGGGTCCAGCTGTGGGTGGAGCCGAGTGGAGGGACAGGGATAGAGATGCTGGGGGTCCCAGCGGGCGGGGGGCGGAGGTGGAGGGACAGGGATGGAGATGCTGGGGGTCCCAGCAGGCGGGGGGTCGGGGAGGTGGAGGGACAGGGATGGAGATGCTGGGGGTCCCAGCGAGCGGGGGGAGGGGAGGGAGCGGCCAGAGGGGGGCGAGACCCGGGATCACTGCACCCACGCCACGGGCAGAGCACTCAGACCTTCGGAGGAGAGGGTGGGGAGAGGACAGCAGTGTACAAACAGGCAGGGGGCGGAGAGAACTAGGGGAAACAGGTGTGAGCGTGCGTGTCAGTGCTTCCAGATGCTGCTGAGATGCACGGTCGGCAGCCACAGATAACAGGCCACAGCGTTGGGGGTCCCAAGGCTGCAGGTGACCTTAAGGTTCTCCGTGGAGAAGTGGGGTGCGGGGCAGAGAGTGGATGTGAGCAAGCCCACAGTGTGCAGGTCCGGGTCCGTCTGGGATGCAGCGCCCAGTGACATGAAGAAGACACTTCGTGGGGAAAGCTGGGAGGGAGAGGCCTGGCGGGTCCTGGGAGATGGGCCGAGGTCGGGGAGGCGGTCCACCTGCGGAGGTTTCCAGCTCCCCACCCTCATGGAACTGCTTCTAATCATCCTGTAAACCCCATTAGGCATTGCTGCCCCAGAAGCCTTTCTGGGTCCTTCCAGGCCCCTCCCTGAGCTTCGCACACCTGTCACAGCGCCTGTCACAGCGCCTGACAGCGCCTGGGTGTCCCCAGCATGGCTTCGGGCAGTTACCAGGTGCTCACATGTGTGCAGGTCACCTCAACTCTGTTTCTCCTGAGATCCTGAACTCCTTGGGGCCAGGGCTGTGCCAGTGCAAACCCATTCGCTGCCCAGACACCAGGTTAGCTGGATGGGGAGTACACGAGTGGGTGGGCCCGCACTCTGAGTGAGCGCCCGGGGTCCCCACCGCACAGACGGTGTGTTTGCTCTCCCCACTGCGTCCTAGGCAGGGCGGGTGTTCGCCGCGCGCCCTCGTCCCAGGGAGTCCGGGGCTCCTGTTGGTTCCTCCCACCCTTGTGACATGACATAGGTTGGTCATTTGTGCTCTGTTCTCATTTTTCCAAATTATTCTCGTGTGAATGCCCCTCCCCGCACTTCACCTGGCCTCGCTGGGATGTTTCCAGCTTTGCTACGCCTTTCTTGGCGTGCAGAGCGTGGGCAGTAGCGAGGCAAGTGTGTGAGGGTTTATGCAAGGTTGAGATCTCGCCTTGGGTACGTTATGGAGAGATTGATCAAAGCAGTGACTTGTAAATGAATCATGCTGAGTGTATTTAACGAAGGCAACCTGAAGGACCCTCTGACCCTGCAGGGACCAGAGGCACATCCTCAGCCTCCTAAAATGGGATCACGTCTCTGCTGGCCCGCGATATCGTGAAGGTTGCTCTTCGTGCCCAGTTTTCTGATGTCGTGGAGGCCCCTGCTGTGATCCCGAGGTGCCAGTTCGGCCAAGTGAAGACAAAGAGACATTTCAGTACAGCCTCCAGACATTTACTTAGACTCAGAACTGCTTCTCCAAATTCGCGTACTGTGTAACTCTGCAGATCTTCGAATGTATTTCTGTCACTGGCTCCCATAAGCCTGTGTTGTAAGTTCTCTTCTTGTCCTGGGGAAGGAGTTGGGAAGGGCTTAGTTGTCTTTTTTGCCCCTTCCAGAGAACTGCCAAAATATTTTGACTCTCGCAGATGAAGTCAGTTTTAAATTGTGCTTCTCCTGAGGCTCGTTTGGAAGAAGACACAGCAGTTCTGAGAAACTAGCGGTAGGGCTGCCAAGTTGCCCTGTTTCCCTGGCCACGGCTTCGGCTTCCTCGCCTTGGGGTCGGTGAGAACCAAGCCCGTCTCCGCTGCCTGGAGAGGCTGGTCCAGCCCTCGGCCTTGCCCACCTAAGGCCTCTCCTCACCCGGCATCCTGGCTTCAGTTCGCTGGCAGCGGTCCGGGTCCAGGCCGAGCGTCTCTGTGGAGCCCGGGTTCTGCCGCTGCCTCTGTCCTTCCCAGGGTGCCCGGCCCTGCTGGCTGGGGGCACCTGGACGGCAGGGCTGCGTCCGGCTCTGGCTGGTCACACACGAGCAGAGGAGGTCAGAGCCGCCAGGACGGAGTGGCCGAGCAAAGAAGCAGAGGCCTGACCTGGGGGCCGGACGGGGGCAACGGTCTTGAAGGAAGTCTGCTGATGTTCAGGAAAGGGGAGGGAGGCCTCGTGGTGCCTGAGGTGTGGTCACCTGGTTTCCGACACAGGCAGGACACGTGTCCTCACACCCCAGACACACCTCTCGCTGAGAGAGAAACACACCAAAGCCCAGAAACGTTAGGTGCTGTGCACAGGGGTGGTGGCAGAACTCGAGGACAGACCCCTCCAGACCCCCCGGGAGCCCTTTTCCCGTCTCACCCCTGCACTTCACATCTCTTGGTTGAGTCCTGACAAAAGAGTAAAATGAAGTGTTTTGATTAAAATTTCTCATGAATGCCTTTCGACAACAAAGTAATTTAAGTGTGAACACGAGCGGTCTCGTGGGTGAGCCTCTGCAGGCTGGGGGCCGTGGCACCATCCCCGGTGGGCTTGGCGCTGGGAACAAAGGGGGAAGGTCACTGTTCACTGTCTCCTGGGGGCAGGTCCGGAAGCGGGTCCTGGGTGCTGGGTGCTGGCACAGAGTTGGAGGGTTGGCAGAACGTACCAAGAGCATATCAAGAAGCAAAAGTAAAAGCACTTCAGTGTGTTTTGTGTAGTGTTTCCACTGTTTTGGTAAGAACACAATACACGAGCAGTATGAGCTACAAAATGCAGATCGTGTAATTTCTGTGGTTCCACATATGAATTAAATGCTCCTCTATTTGCAGGTAAAACTGGTATTCCCCAGTAAAAGGTAAGCAGTAAAATCCACGCGAATGATCAAAATTGTAATGTTTGTTTACCTAGAATAACTTTAAATAGTAAATAACAAACATCATGACTAGTTGAGAGGGAGACTGTGGACAAAGGAAAAAGGTTGCCTATTTTAGTTCCTTTCGTGGCATTTTCCTTTTTCACCGGGGGTCTGCACAGTATGGAGCTGGCCCTGAGTGGACGGGTTTGCGGAAGGAAGAGGAAGCGTTTATGTTTTGTTTGTGGACGTGTTGATTTTGAACTTGTGCAGTCTGGATTTTAGGAAAAAAGGTCTAGATTTGGGAGCCAGCAACAGTGTAGTTGGCAGTCAGGACCACGGGCTGGGATTATCCAGACCCCCTGTGGAGGGTGTGAGCCCGAGGCGGTGGCGCAGGAGCGGGACCCACGGAGCAGACAGCGCAGGCAGCTGGAGAGCGAGCCGGGGGCGCCCTGAGAGGCCGCGGGTTCTCTGTCCAAGACTAGACTCTGCTCTAGTCTTTTAAGCAGGAAAAGAAGGAGCCCTGAGTACCCATGGCCTGAGTAAAGTATCGCCCACCCATTCCAGGCAAGGAGGTAACTTCTTTCAGTCACCTGGAAGTGACCAGACAGGAGAACATCATCAGTTGTTATTAGAAATTCATTTGTTGCTGGACACTTAGGACGTTTCCACGTCTTGGCTGTTGTGGATAACGCTGCTGTGAACCTGGGGGTGTGTGTATCTCTTTGAGATACTGATTTCGTTTCCTTTGGTAGATCTGCTTTTAATTTTTTGAGGAACCTCCATACTGTTCTCCATAGCAGCTGCACCAGTTTACATTCCCACCAACAGTGCACAAGGGTTCCTTTTTTCCACATTCTCACCAATACTTGTTATTTGTGGTTAACAGGTGTGAGGTGATATCTCATTGTGGTTTTCATTTGCGTTTCCCTGGTGATGAGTGATGTTGAGCACCTTTTCATATACTTGTTGGCTATTTGTGTGTCTTCTGTGGAAAAATGTCTATTCAGTTCCTTTGCTCATTTTTAAATCAGCTTGTTCAAACATTTTTTTGGCAGTTGAGTTGTATGAGTACCATATATATTTTGGATATTAACTCTTCATCAGATACATGGTTTGCAAATGTTTTCTCCCATTCTTTATGTTGCCTTTTCATTTTGTAGATGGCTTCCCTTGCTTTGCAGAAGCTTTTTAGTTTGATGTAGTCCCACTTGTTTATTTTTGCTTTTGTTGCCTGTGCTTTTGGTGTCATATCAAAAAAATCATTACCAAGACCAGTTTCAAGCTTTTAATTTATGTTTTCTTCTAGGAGTTTTCAGATTTCAGGTTCTACATTCAGGGGTCTTTAACACATTTTTGAGTTAATTTTGTGTATGGTGGTCCAGTTTCATTCTTTTTCATTTGCATGTGAATATCCAGTTTCCCCAACCCCATTTATTGAAGAGGGTACCCCTTCTGCATTGTGTATTCTTGGCACCTTTGTTAACAATTAGCTGACCATGTAAGTGTGGGTTTATTTCTGCTCTCTATTCTGTTGCATTGGTCTATGTGTTTTTATGCCAGTACCATACTGTTTTGATTAATATAGCTTTGTAAGATGAATGGATAAAGGAAAGGTGGTATATATACACATTCAACAGAATATTGTTCAGGAATAAAAAATAAAGAAATCCTGCCATTTGCGACAACATGGATGGACTTGGAAGACATTACTCTAAGTGATACAAGCCAGACGCAGAAAGACAAATATTTTTTTCACCTAACTTATATGTAGAATCTAAAAAAGTCTTAACTCATAGGGAGCAGAATGGTGGATGCCAGGGACAGGGGATGAGGAAAAAGGGCACAAACTTTCAGTTATAAGATGAACAAGTTTTGAGGCTCTAATATAAAACATGATGACTATACTTGATAACACTGTATTAAAAAATTGAAATTTACTGAGAGTAGAACTTAAATGTTTTCACTGTAAAAAAAAAACGTGAGGTGATGGATGCGTTAATTAGCCTTACTGTGATAATCATTTCACAATGTATACATATGTCATCTCATTGTACACCTTAAATATATAGAATTTTTATTTGTCCATTATTCCTTAGTAAAGCTGGAAAACTATGAAATGCTTAAAATACACATAAATAAGCCACAAGGTTTTATAAATCTAAAATGATGTCATACCATAGCACAATTAAAAAATGATTTTATGCTTGTGAAAAATGTTATGAACAAATAGTATATTAGGCAGAAAGCTTCTTCCGCCTCACTCGACTGAGGATGAATTTGAGCCCCCCCAGGAATGAACTGATGTCTGTAAAACTCGACCCAGCACAGGGCACCCATGGCAGATGCTCAATAAATGGCAGTTACTTTTGAGTGACTTGCACAGGGTTACATGACTATCGGTGCAAGACAGGGCTGGAGCCAGGCACCCCGTTTCTGTGCCGTGCAGCATGACCATCCTGGTTTGCTGAGGCTGAAAGGGAAAACAAGGTTGAGAAATCATGATGAGTAATACGTTAACCGCACACTTTAGAGATTGCCAGGAACTCTTATTTGGAGCATAGAGGTTAGGGACACAGACTCCAGAATCAGATTCTCTGAGCTTAAGTCCTGACTCTGTTGCTTCCTGGCTATATGTTGTTGGGAAAGTTACTAAACCTCTCTAGGATCAAGTAGATCATCTTTATAACAAGGATAGTAATAGCACCTACTTCAACAGATGAGAGAGGTAATACTTGGAAAGTTCCTAGAAATATTGTTCAGCACAGAATAAGGAAATAATTAATGTTAGTCGTTGTTATTATATTCATTATGTCTTTTGTTCCTTACCCCATCCAGTGAGATAGGCAGGGTGTGTATTATTGCTCTCATTCTGCAGGTGGTTACATAACTTGCTCAAGGTCGTGAAGCCATAAAGCAAGGGCAGTCTCCTGACTCTTAATTCAGTGTCACAAATATTTTGGTGTTTGACTCTCTAAAGACAAGAGATAGATGGTGTGTCTCACTAAGGTGAGAGTAAACACAAAGTGTCGAGTGTTGAGTTTCCTTCTCTTCCAGGAACAATGCCCTCCCCGGGCCATGAGTTCCAGTTTCTCTCAAGCTGGGTGAACTTTCTGCTCGTCATGTTGTTCCTGCCAGACTCAGTCGTGAAACTAGTGCCATAAGTTATACCCTGAAAAATGGTATTGTAGTCAGATAATTTGGGAAATAGAGCTCCAAGATTCCTATCTAGAAATTCTAACAGTGCGTGTCAGTAAACCATAGGTTGAAAGTCATGTGGAATTTCATTAAACCCGGGGTTTCTCTGAGTTACTTGTCCACAGGACTCTGTTCCACGTTACGTCTGTGTTATTATCCTGCTAAACTAGTGCTGAGTGGCGTACACCCTGGGAGAAGCAGTAGACCTGATTCACCTCGTGTGCTAGAACCCAGATGTGCATGTTCATCCAGCCGGCCGTTCATTCTGTGAAAGGTTGTGGCCAGTCTACCACGTGCTAGGCCCTGTTCTAGACACCGGGAATGCTGCTGGGTGATGCGGGCATAGTTGCCGATGGTAGGACACTCACAGCCTCATGGGCTTTCCAGGCACTGATAAGTAATCAAATAGAGTAAATGTACAATTAGGAACTTAGATCAGAATTACAGAGAACTATGTCCTATGGTAATTCTCCACAAAGGAAGTCAGTATATATGAGGGGCAGGGGAGTGTTTTGGGAAGAGCGAGCCTTCTGGGCAAGAGAGGAACGTGGGCAGAGTGGTGGGGGCCACGGTGACTGGAGCACGAGGGTGAGGTCACGGCACTTGGGGTGGGGTGGGGCACATTGGAGTCACCTGGAAGGCCTTTAAAGTTCCTGATGTCCAGGCACTGCTCCAGACCAGTTAAATCCATCTTTAGAGGTGGGATCCGGGCAGAGATATTTTTTAAAAGCTTCCCAGGGGCTTCTGCTTCCAGGAAGGTGGAGTAGGTGTACTTTCCCTTATTCCTCCTGTTAATTGCAACTGGGTATTTCAAAGGTGGCCTGATGACGACTCAGGGCCTCCACTGTGGCCCAGTGGTCACGAGCACCCTCCCTTGGTGTGGTGGAGACAGTGAGCCAGAACTCCCACCCCTCCAACAGCAGTGAGGACCCCTGCCTGCCGTGGGTGTCCGTGGTAACCAGGTAGGGAGCCTGGGCTTCTAACTTTGTCTCCCAGCAATCGGACAGCACCCCGCACCGGCCCCCCTCCCCGGCTGGGATGGGGTCAGAGACGCCCAGCTGAAGTAGAGGCTCCCACAGGACCCAGGGGCTTCAGTAAAACATCATTCATCGTACCAGCTACCAGATGATCTCAAAGTGAACGGAAAATCAATATGTGGCAAAACCAAGATGATAAAGGTGTTAGAGTTATCTGTCAGAGAGGTGATGCCAGCAAGATGGGGGGCTGGGAATCCTGCCCAACTCCGCCCCACGCCCCACCCATCCAGACACACGGATTCAACAGCACACGGGCAGATTCCCTTTTAAGAAATCTGGAAACTCATTGAGAGGCTTCTGTACCCTGGACAAGTATGAAATTGGCCACCTCAAAGCTGGCAGGGAAGTTTGAGACATCCTTGGGCCATCATCCCTCCCTGAACCCTGTGCTGTGCAGGAAGAAGGGACCCCCAGCCCCCAGCTGCTTCCCGCAGGGGGAGGCCTGGCACCGATGTCCAGCTTCCCTGGGGCTGCCGGGCCTGGCTTCTGTCCTGCCTGCCTGGGAGTGTGGATGGGACCAGCATGCTCCAGCTGCCTGGGCACTAGTGAGAAGAAGGTTTGGGTTAGCATGAAGGTTCAAGAGGCCCCCAGAGTCTCTGGCCAGGCTGGTGGCCGAGGGTCCTCTCTGTAGTATGGGTGCGGTCAGGCCGCGAAGACCAGGAGAGGCGACTGTTTTTTCTAATTCCAGATACCAACCAAGAGAGTCAAGGAAAGTGGAGAAGCAGGAACATGTGTCCCCAACAGAGGACCCAGATAAATCTTGCCGTCTGTAGCAGAGCCGTGCCAGAAGGTATTCTCACAAAGCAGCTCTAGTGTCTGCTGAGCCCCCCGGGTGGTGTGGGAGGCTGGCGGGAGTGAGGACCCTCCGGCACTCACAGAGGATGCTCAGCGGCCGCCCTCCTCATGCCGACGGCATTTTTATAACCAGCTCTCACCAGTGGTTTAATGAATAAGATGAATGACTTAATTACTCATGCAGCTCTCATTCAAGCTGTCACTTTTAAAATGGGGAGAAATCCACTTTTACTGTAAATTGGATAAACGGGGACATCAGCCTCTGGAACTATTGTGGAATTTTTCCTGCACATTTCACATGAAGCACAACAGGAAAGATTTAAAGATAAATAGTGGGACTAGCCTTGTTCTGAGTTGGCTGGGTTCCTGTCTTCCCTGTACTCTGAGCCTCCACTTGACTCTGAAAGATGGAAATTATAATACTTGTTCTATGTACAGGACGGTTGTGAAGGTCAAATAAGATAACGTGTGAAAATGCTTTGCAGACTAGAAAAGTCACCTGCAGTCAGCTTTGCAATATCAGATCCCAGTTTGCATCGTGCATTTCCTTTTCTGTTATTTACTTTCAAAGAATATGTCTGGAAGCGTATCAGTCAGAGAGCACGCTCAGTTTCTCAAATCCAGATGCATTTATTTTCTCATCATGTGGAGAAATGGCGTCTGATCCTTTACTCTCGCTGGGAGGGCGCCAGAGGGGTGCTGCCCCTGCTGTGTGTCTTCGCCGAGGGACGCAGTGTGTGCGGTAGGGGCTGTGAAGAGTGATAGGGTCAGAGCCAGCCTGCAGGGACACTGGGGCTGATTCGGGAATTTAGTGCAGAAGCATGTTGGGCTGGATGGGGGAAGGGAGGAGGGGAGGTTGTGTGTGTGTGTGTGGTGCGTGCATATGTGAGCATGTGTGTGTGTGGGGTGTGTGTGTGTGTGAGGTGTGCATATGTGAGCGTGTGGCTGTGTGTGGTGTATACTTGTGTGTGTGTCCCTGTGCATGTGGTGTGGTGTGTGTGGTATTGGTGGTGGACATGATCCTGTAACTTAATTGAGCACTGAGACCTTAAGGCTCAGGTACCCAGATTCGTTTCCAGAAGGGTCCCCGTGATGGGCACACACGCCTCTGCCACTTGGGCCCTTGGCGGCCCCAGCACGTTGCCTTGGTGGCTTTCACCGCATCAGTAACTACCGTACAGGGTGGGTCGGGTGCCCCACAAGCCCAGGGCTGCCCAGGGAAGATGCCCAGGTCTCTGGGGGGCATCAGGAAGGCTTCTCAGGGCAAGACCCCCACCCCGGGGAGGAGCTGGTCCCGTGGCGACTGTCACTCCACCTCGAGGCATGTGGGGAAGGGCGAGGGGGGGAAGAGGGGCCGGGTCCGCAGGCAGCGGTGGTGAGGCTGGCCCGCGGTGGCAGTGCCAGGTTGTGGGACAGAGGGAATGAGTGGAGGGGAGGGTGGGCGGCCCAGCCCGGGGTCCTGCGCTTGGGAGGTGGAGGCTGGAGCCCAGCTCAGAGGCTGCGTTATGAAAACACCCTTAAACTGCTCCATTGCCCAACTATTTAATTTATGTTTGCTAATCCGCGTTCTAAATCTCCTTCTTTCTGGTGGGGGAGCTTTGAACAGACAGAATCCGTTTGTTCAGTCCCGCGGCACTGGATACAGGGCCCTGGGGAGACCGCAGCCTCATTTTTATCCTGACTTGAACGCTCACTGCAGTTACTGCAGCATGTTGACTCCCGCAGTGTTTGGTGCAGTATTGGGGTTGGTTGAATAATTTTCTCTGGCTGAAAGGGTTGGCTCTTAGGTACCACCTAGGTTCCTAATATCCTTATGAAAATGCACGAGAGTTTACTGTACAGCTGTTAATTTTTTAATCAAAAGACTTTGTTTTTATTTTGTTATTTAAAATAGAAAAAGCAGTTTGATCCCTTGCGGCCTGTTTGCCAAACATAACTTGTTTCCAAACTGCGATGATCTTGGAGCTGAACTACCACAAACAGTGTTTGGAACCAGTAAACTGTATTTATTTTTAGCTTTTAAACAGCCAAATAGTTTGCGCTCAATTTTCAGAGGAAAAAAATTCCCTTCTGGGCTGAAGTTCTGTGCTTAGTGTCTCTGTGCCTGACTGTTCCCGTCCAGGCTCCAAATCATGGAAACAGAGGTTCCTAGTGATTCAGCCTTAATAACAGTGCTGGTGCTTATGAAATACCAGTTCCTGAAATTACAGCGAAGGATGTAGTTAGACTGGCCAAGTTTAGACAAGCCCATGAGACCACAGCCACAGCACACGGTGTGAGCCGCACTGGGTCAGGGCAGCACCCCTCTGGTCGGGGTCCGTGCAGGCGTGCTCTCCGTGATGCTGGGTGCGTGGACTTGCACGAGACTTGCGCAAACAGGGCCATTGGTCAGAGCAGAAGCACTGCATGTCCTGAGCAGTCCTGAGCACCGTGGTCTAGACCCGTCCACGCGTATCCATCCTTCAGCCGTGAGAGTGGGTGGGGACTGCAGGCTGATTTATTTGGGGACGGATGAGGCTGCGTTTACTCATGGGTGAGTTACCCCATCTCTCTGAGCCTCGGTTTTCTCATTTGTAAAAGTAATAATAGTACCTGCCTCATAAGGCTGTTGTGAAAAATAAAGTGTAAGTCTCTCCGGAAAGTATCAGGCACATACGCAACTATAAATTGCTGAGTATTTTTACTTCTGTTGTATCACACATCTTTTAGTTCAGGCTAGCGTACTTATTTCTTGAAGGCTTCATGCAGAAGACAAGGAAGATCGTGATTTTGAGCTTTAATGGTCCTGCTGGCCTCTTCCATGACTCAGAGAAACTTCTTAGCATCTCTGGTTCAACTTCAGCACCTGCCACATCATCTTGTCTGGAATTTGGGCGCTGAGCGTCATTCAGGGTTCTGAGGGCTCCCCTGCAGGACGGCCCCAGCTCTTCTCATTTCTAGCACCAGGGCTTGGTACCAAGCAGGGGCATCTCCTCAGGGGCACCAGAAGGAGAGCCATCTGGGAGGTTCTCATCAGATGCAGAGGAGCAGGGACCCAGCAATGCCACTGGGGTTTCCATGGCCGCTTCCTGTTGTGACCAGGAGACCTCAGTGTGCTGGCGTGCCCTGCAGGAGATGCAAGGGACTGAGGTCAGGACCCAGGCTCGCCGTCTGCTAGGGCCTGGGTGACTGCCGGGGCTTGGCCTCCTGCTGGCCCCTGGGCTGCAGGTCTCGGCCCGAATGCCGGAGCCTCTGATGCTGCTGGGCCCGGGCCCGCCGCGGGCAGAGGCCCAGAGGCAGGGCGGGTGCGGTTACTGGAGTCACGCAGCTCCTCCTCTCCCGGAGCCTTTAACTACCCCGAGAACGATCCCAGAGAGCTGCTATGACTCTGTTGCTGCGGCTGCAGCTCCAGCAGACTGTGCCCCGGGCAGCGTGTCAGCCGCTGGGCAGGATGACACGACCAAGGCCAAAGTCGCACAGCTCGCGGCGGGGAAGCCATGACTCCGGGTCTGCCTGGTTCCGACTGGTCAGGCCTTGAGCGAGGTGGTCAGGACCACCTGCTGGGGGAAGCCCCGTCCCTCGTGGTCCGAGCTCTGGGTCTAGGGCTGCCCGGCCCTGGGCGCAGAGGCGTCTGTGGGAGGGTGGTCTTCGTGTCTCAGTTGTGTGAGTGAGCATGGTTGTGCACTGGTGATATACAAGCTCTGGCTTTCCTTCTTATTTTCCCTTTTCCTACTCTTGAAAATAAGAGTAAAGACAAGGATTTCGTCCTGGCAGCGTCCGCTGTGGTCACCCGAGTTCCGCGGTGGACGTGAGACCTGGACCCTGATTTTCAAAGTCAACAGAGTGCGTGTGTCCGAACGCGTGTGTGCACGGTGTAGTGTGTGTGTGCATGTGTGCGTGCACATGGTATAATGTGTGAACACGTGTGAACGTGTATGCATGTGCATGGGTGTAATGTGTGTGCACGCGTGTGTGTGTGCATGGTGTAAAGTTTGAGTTGTTGCCTGGGCCCTGTGGTGGTTCACGTTACGTGTAGTAAATACGTGTCTCTTAATACAGCCAAGCTGAGGCGCGTGGGTCTCCGGGGCTGTGATGTAGTGGCATCTGGGTCGGATAAACAGCCCACGGGAAGGAGAACAGCTGGAGTTTGGGAAGACAGACCTCTTGAAATTGGGTGGGAGAAGCCAGTTTAGAAACCCCTGTGGAGCCCCTGGTCACGTCCCATGGCCCCCTCTCCTCTGGGACCTCTGTCAGCAGTGCATCAGGTATGCCTTCGTCTGCGTATCTGTGTGCACGGTTTCCCCAACATTTTTTTTCTGCCTTGAATTACATGAAATCTCATCCTGTTGTAGATTTTTCACAGGTGTATCTACATCTTTCTCTTCAAGTCCTTGGAAACTAGTCGTGTATGTCAGGAATGTCTCTGATTGGTCATGACCCTTTCTGTCCCTCTTCAACGCACAATTATTTCCTGTCGCTTTCTGGGATTAGCTCCTGTGAATAAAGGGTCTCTAGTGTAAAAGCAGAGTATTTACCTGAAGAAAACAAATGTGGGTGAAAGGTGAGGTGGGGACCTTTCCCGCCGGACCATCGGTGTTTTACGGCATCTGCGGTCTTGCTCTGGACGTGCAAGGCTCCTGCCGTCTTAGGAGCCTTGCCCGCCACTGGTCCCTTGGCTGAGGGCGGGGCGGGGGTGGGAGGGACCTCGGTCTGCCCTGGCCCCGCCCCGTGCCCTCTTTCTGGAGGACGATGTCCCGGGTTGAGATTCCGTGTTGACTGCACGTGAGGTTAGAACCGGCCAGTCATTACGAAGGCCGAGGGGACACTTCTGCTCGTGCCCTTTCCTGTGCCTGTGACTGAATGTCAGATTCCAAGGCCTTGCTCCTGCCAGACCTTTAGGGCTGAGGATTTGCCGGAATTTTCCACGCACCCCTCTTCCAGAGCCCGCGCCCTCCCCAGTCCCTCCTGCAGGGGCTGTGGAGCCGGCGGTGGGCAAGGGCACTCCTGCCAGCCCCCCCTTCCCACAGCGACTCTGGGTGACAGCCGAGATGACCCACCATGCACTACAGCCGATGGCATGTGAAATGATTCTGTACCATTATTTATTCTCGTCGTGGGAAAATAGTTACGTTTGTTTCAGGAAGGCCTTGACATCTCTTACAAATTAATTTTTGTCTTTTATGCAGAAGACTATGTTTTGTTTTCAGTAAAGGCTTAAACTGGAGCTCATAGCTTGGCTCTCTGCTGTGACATTTGAGACTTGAGAAGTATAAATATTTTTCAAGGATATAACCAAGATAAGAAGAGTGCAGTTAAATGCACCATTAATGCTAGGAATAAAAAAAACTAGAGAGAAAAACACTTAATAAATCTTCTAATTGTTTGTGGTGACATGTGTCTAAAGAGCTTTTCTTCAGCCTTGACTTGTTTTATTACATTTGATTTAGTCAAAGCTGCATAGTTAGCCTAACCAAAGTGGGGGGGAAAAAAAAACACTGCAAAGGACATGATGAAGGAAATAATTTTTTATAAAGCAGGCTTGAGGGACTTCCCTGGTGGTCCAGTGGTAAAGAATCCACCTTCCAATGCAGGGGATGTAGGTTCGATCCCTGGTTGGGGAACTAAGATCGCACATGCCGTGGGGCAACTAAGCCCGTGTGCCACAACTACTGAGCTCACACGCCTCAATGAGAGAGACCACGTGCCGCAAACTACAGAACCCATGTGCCCTGGAGCTCGCATGCCACAACTTCAGAGCCTGCGTGCTGCAACTACTGAGCCCGTGTGCTCTGGTACCCAGGTGCCACAACTAGAGAGAAGCCTGAGAGCCACAACTAGAGAGAAACCTGAGCAGACTGAGTGCCGTAACAAAAACATCCCTCATGCCTCAACAGAGATCCCGTGTGCTGCAACTAAGACCAGATGCAGCTAAAAAAAAAAAAGAAAAGCAGGCTTGAATTAAAAAAAAGACAAAATAACGTCATTTGCAGCAACACAGGTGGACCTAGAGATTCTCATACTGAGTGAAGTAAGTCAGATAAAGACAAATATCATATTATATCGCTTATATGTGGGATCTATAAAAAGGGTACAAGTGAACTTATTTACAAAATAGAAATAGAGTCACAGATGTAGAAAACAAATGTATGGTTACTGGGGGTAAGGCTGGGAGAGGGATAAATTGGGAGATTGGGATTGACATATACACACTACCATATATAAAATAGATAACTAATAAGGACCTCCTGTATAGCACAGGGAACTCTACTCAATACTCTGTAATGACCCATAGGGGAAAAGAATCTAAAAAAGAGTGGATATATGTATATGTATAACTGATTCACTTTTCTGCACTCCTGAAACTAACAATATTGTAAATCAACTCTACTCCAATAAAAATAGAATAAAATAAAATTGGACTTTTGACTAAAAGAAAAAAAAAGCAGTCTTGAAAAAATTCTTTTCATTATAAGAGAAGTTTTAATGCATAAGAGTTTGCTTTGATGCAAATATCTATTACAATTTTTTAAAAATAGAAAGTGGTTATTACATTGTATGCTCATAATAAAGAATTCAAAGGCTACCAGTGAACAGAGAATTAACTAGGTCAAACCAAAAAAGCAGTCAAAGTGGTTCTGTTCCCAAGGTCCAGGAAATTTGAGAGAACCACTTATGACAGCTTTCCATTTTGTGGTCTTTCAGCTTAACCTCAAATTACAGCTCAGAACCAACATGGAAAGTAGAGCAGGATGGCTAGGAGGAGGGAAAGGGGAAAAATTAGGAATAACAACTACCATATTCTTGCAACTTATACTATTGAAAAGTTTTATGAATAATCAGGAAAACCAAGATAGAATCTGAAAAACTTTTTTAAAAGTATTTCTCAAAATGTTTATTTTATGCTATAGAGTTAATCATTGTGGCATCATATTATCACAGTTTCCCACTGCTGCTGTAACAGATTATCACAAACTGAGTGGTTTCAAACAACACAGATTCTCTTACATTTCTATATGTCAGAAGCCAACAGGGGTCTTCCTGGGTATCCCATCTGGGAAGAGCTGTGTGTTTTGAGGGTAGTTTTTAGTCTATTTCTCATTCATTCATTCTTCCCCCACATTGAATGGAGATGTTCTGTGTGCCAGGCACCACGTTACCAAGGGTTCTGGAAGCACAGAGATGAATGGGATATACTCAAGGACCATTGCCTGTTGATGGGGCCGGTGAACACATTTTTTCCCTGGAGCTTGCAATAAATATTTGTTGAACCCTTGTTCTGTGCTCAGCACTGCTCTAGGTGTTGGGGATACAGCAGAGAACAAAATGGACATTTAACGTTTCTGCCTTCATAGAACTTACATTGTAGTCAGCAGTTACAGCGTGAGGCCACAGGACACTGCCAGGTTGCCTGCTTCTGTCGGGAGGGGTTTCACAGAGGAGGCATCTCAACTTAAATGATTAGTAGGTCTGCCTTCTGTCTCTCTATTTGGCCATTCTGGACATTTTCTATAAATAGAATCATACAATATGTGGTCTTCTATGGCTGGCTTCTTTCATGGAGCACAGTGCTTCAGAGGTTCATTTATGCTGTGGCATGGTACTTCATTCCTTTTTATGGCCGAATAATATTGTATAGGTTTACCACAGTTTTGTTTATCCATTCATGAGTTAATGAGTGTTTGATCTGGTTCCACATTTTGGCTATTTTGCTACTGCTGCTACAAGTTTTTGTGTGGATATATTTTCAGTTCTTGTGGGTATACACCAAGAGTGGAACTGCTGGGTCATGTGGTAATTCTATGCTTAGCATTTTAGAGAACTGCCAGACTGTTTTCCAAACTGACTGCACCATTTTGCATTCGTACCAGCAATGCACTGAGACTCCAGTTTCCCCACATCCTTGACAACACTTGTGATTGTCTGTCTTTTTCATTTTAGCCATCCTAATGGGTGTGTCGTGGTATCTCATTGTGGTTTGATTTGCATTTCCCTAATGACTAATGCTGTTGGATACCTTTTCATGTGCTAATTGGCCGTTTGCATTTTTGCTTTGGAGAAGGATCTATTCAAATCCTTTGCCCATTTTGAAAATTGGGTTATTCATCAACTTATTATTGCATTCTAAAAGTTTTTGTATATTCTGGATACATGTCCCTTACCAGATATATGATTTGCAAATGTTTTCTCTCAGTCTGTGGGTTGTCTTTTCACTTTCTTGATGGTGTCATTCGAAGCACAAAATTTGTTGATTTTGGTGAGGTCTAGTTTAGCTGTCCTCTCTTTTCCCAGTTGTGCTTTTGATGTCAGACCTAAGAAATTGCTGCTCTGTTCAAGATTATGATGATTTACTCTGATGTTTTAACAGTTTTATAGCATAATCTCTCATACTTAGGTCTGTGGTTCGCTTGAGGTAGTTTTTGGTGGATGGTGTGAGATATGTCCTATTATTTTACCTAACATACTACATGATTTACTTGATTATTATGTTTATTGTGTATTGTGTATTATTGTGTATAGATGCTTTCCCGTAGTAACTGCTTTTCCCCTCTTTGTTGCTGTTAGATCCTCAGTACCTAGAACGTCGCTTAAAGTAAGTGCTCAGTCAGTATACATTTAATTTCTAAGCGACAATCTATGGGTAACAACGTGGTATTTTAGAAGAGGGGCTAGTAATAGTGCCAGGAAGAGTCTGGCTGTAGTGAGAGGTTCTTATGAAGACCATTTGTTGCTCACTGAAGGGATTTATCTTGAACAGGAATCAGCAACTCAGACAAAGCCCCGGTGGAGGTACAGATTTCTGGAGGATAAACTTGTTTGGGGAAGAGGGCTTTTATCTGGTGGATTCTTTGTTCCACATTTGTTTGTTTGAATTTTTTTGTTATTTGAGTTTTTATGGATTCATTAATACATACATGGGTGGAGAGGGTAAGAGTATGGTACTCATCTTACTATACTGTATAGCTTCCTGGAAATTCTCTGAGGGGTATCTCCTTTAACTATAATTGACAACCGTAGAACCCTGAAAACTGGGTATTTTTCAAAAGACCCAGGGGATGGTATGCAAATTTTTCAGTTTTCCAGAGATGGACAATTAACGATTAAAGTTGATCTGTGACATTCAACAGTTGTTTTCTGTGTATAAGGATGTTGAGGAGAGGCTTCTAGGGATAGAGAGGGGAGAGGTACATGTTCTCTGCCCTCAAAGAGCTCAGTCCCTTGAGAGAAGTATCTGCTGCTGTGATGCCATGCAGGGTTTGCTTATGCACAGAGGAGGTATAATACGTTATTGGTATTTAAAGGATGAAGAAATACGGTCTCGGAAGGAACTCGAGAAAGCTTTCTGGAAGTTCTTATTTGAGATGAACTTTGAAGAATGAGTAGCGTCACCTCCACAAAGTGGTGAAGAAGCAAGCATGAGGATAAGGACCCAGTAGGACCGGTGTGAGAGATGCGTGTGTGTGTGTGTGTGTGAGAGAGAGGCCTCTGTGTGTGTGATGCCTGTGTGTGAGAGATGCCTGTGTGTGTGTGTGAGAGATGCCTGTGTGTGTGTGAGATGCCTGTGTGTGTGTGTGAGAGATGCCTGTGTGTGTGTGAGATGCCTGTGTGTGTGACACTTGGGATGCCGGCCACTGTCACATGCTAGGAATCACCTTTAAATTTTAGCCGGATGTCGAGGGTTTTCTAGGAAGTTGCCTCCCTCAGAGATGAGACCTTGGGTCTTGTCAGAGACCTGTTGGAAGGAGTATGTTGGTAGGGACTCACAAATGTCTTAGGACGAAGACCCTTGAGCAGCCTTTGAGGCTACCAAAACCGAGGTCCAGCTGAAGAAGCCACGTTTCCCGAGGGAGGTGTCCTGGCCTGGCCCTCCTGTCCCTGTCCCCAGGGGCTTCCGGGTCCCTCGTGAAGGTTCCGCCCCAGCGTGTGTTATGTGGAAAGCAGGGAGCCCTGAAGGGCAGGCGGGCGGGATTCACATCAACGCCTCTTCTGCTCATTTCTATGTCCCTGCGCGGGCTCCCCCGGTGGCAGGAGGGGGCAGCAGGCGTCTGACTGCAGGTAGGAAGCTCGACTCTGCGAGGGGCCTGGGTGGAGAGGGGAGCCAGCCCGCAGGGGAGGGTGGGGCTGGAAGGAGGTGACGAAGGACAGGTGCCCAGGGCGGGGCTGTGGCGGTGTCGGGGGTGGGCAGCGGGCTGCAGTCCCCGAGGCCGGCCACCCTGTCCGGCTATGCGGCCTGCAGCTGCTCCAGCCCTGGTCCAAGGGGAGTGAGTCGGGCACTTTTCAGCTTCCTCTGCTATGTCCTAGGCCGTGTGATGGCCTCTCCTGGGATTGAAGGCAAGCAGAGGGGCGGGCACAGCACACGGCCTTGAAGTACCTGCGGGGTCACCCCGACGTGGTCAGCGCTTCTCCGGGTGGGGGGCTCCCTCTGACCCCGGACTCCTCTCCCGGGGCTCCCTGCGTTTTCCGGTACCTTCTCACGTCTGCAGAACATGTAAGGAAGAACTTCTCTTGCGAATAATCTTCCTTTGAAAATAGCTTGTATGTTGGGGTTCCCTGAAAGCTAGGTGCGGTTCCTTTCCTTTTCCTTTTGATGAAGGAGCCGACTGGGGTAGCACCAGAGAACAGGAAACTGCAGCTCTGAGGGGCTGGGAGGGCATACGGTGGCTGTTCAAAATTTAGAATGTTGGTCATCCAATCTGAAGGCTTTACTGTAAATGATGTATAAATGTGCAGCCTAATAGAGTTGAAACTGGGGACTGAGGGCTTAAGGGAATTCCAGGTAAGGTAATTCCTTCTTGGTGGAATGTCGTATGAATGTTCACAGCCACCTTCCAGAAGCTATCTCACCCTGTAGTCTCCCTCCAAAGACAATAATAATTTCCAGTCAGCAGAGCAGTGATTTAAAACATGATATATAAATAAGTCATTACAAGCTAGACCAAGATCGCTGGCTGAAATGCACGTTTCCTTAAGAAAATAGACTGGGAAAACTTTAAATAAAATACCAGTCTTTTTAATGTTTTAATTGTTGGTTTGGTGCCAGTGTTTTTTTTCACTAGACAAACATTCGACCGTTAAAAATATGGCACCAGGGCTGTGCCTGGATGCGGGCCAGTAAATGTTTACAGGGCACCACCGACGGGGCAGTGCTACCAGGGTGGTTACCAGCGCGTTGCCTCAGCTTTGCGTTTTGAGGAGTTACAGGGCTGTCTCAGCCTTAGCTCCCCTCCCCCTTCCCCCGTTCTCTCCACTCCCCCTTCCCCCTTTCTTCCATGTGTTTGTTGAGTACTCACCACATCAGAGCAAGGGAGGTAAGGCCCTGCCTGCTTGGAGCTTACCTTCTGGAGAGTGAGAGAGAAAATTGGGTCAAGAAGTACATTCCAGGGCTTCCCTGGTGGCGCAGTGGTTGAGAGTCCGCCTGCCGATGCAGCGGACACGGGTTCGAGCCCCGGTCTGGGATGATCCCACATGCCGCGGAGCAACTAGGCCCGTGAGCCACAACTACTGAGCCTGCGCGTCTGGAGCCTGTGCTCCGCAACGAGAGGCCGCGAAAGTGAGAGGCCCGCGCACCGCGATGAAGAGCGGCCCCCGCTCGCCACAACTGGAGAAAGCCCTCGCACAGAAACGAAGACCCAACACAGCCTAAATAAATAAACAAATAAATAAATTTTTTAAAAAAAGAAGTACATTCCAGACAGCGAGTGATGCTCTGATGACAAGGGGTGTAGAGAGAAATGGGAGCCTCCCCCAGGTAAGCGGTGTGGGAATCATCCTCGTGTAATGTCCTGGAAGGGTTTCAAGGCTGTCCAGGCTGCCCCTCGAACAAGGCATGGTCTGCGTGAGGGCAGCCCCCCCGATTTCTCCTCTGCCCTTCCTGCCACAGAGCCTGGTTTACTTCGGGGACAGGTGTGTCCTTTCGCAGGTGGTGGAGGCCCCTGTAGGTTTCCTGGTCGAGAAGTGGTACAGTTATCATCCCCACTCGACGCTGAGGAAACAGACTCAGGGACACCAGCTCCCACCCAGACAGCCGGGCTCCAAGGCGGCCGTGTCCACCCTCCGCCTCGGTCCCTTCACTCTTCAGATTCCTGACGCCCAGTCGCCGCAGGGTCCTCTGCACTGGCGCTTCTCCTGTGCTTATGTGGGGTGACCGTTCGGGAGCGAACGGGAACAAAACCACGTCTAAGCGTCTGCAGACGTTCTCAGACCCGTTACTCACCCCAGAATCGGTGCGGCTGGACCGTGCAGGACTGGGGGTGGGAGGGGGCGGGTGATGGGAAACCCGCATTCCCAGGGTGATGTGGAGGGAAGTTGTGTGCAAATTCGAGACCTGAGTCAGCAGCTGTGCGATTCTGCCCCACGTTCAGAGGGTGTGCTGGTGGGTGACCCGTGGGCCCACGTGATGAGCCGCGTGTGCTCTGGACGGGGCGGAAGGCCGGGTGGGGCCGTGTTTCTGCAGGATCCGCCACACCTGGGTCCTCGTGCGTCACAGAGCTGTGGGAATTGGGGTGACTGAAGTCTCCAGGTCCAGCGCCTGACAAGCCAGAGGCCCGCAGGCCCTGTCGGCACCTGGACGTTTGCATCCTTTGCCTCCCTTAAGAAAAGTTGGGGTCGTGCTATTTCTGAACCACACACTGTGGGCTGCACTGCACTGGGATGATGATAAAACATCGCCTGGGCAGTGTGGCTGCTGTCCGGGGTGGGATGCACTCTCACTCAGCCAAGGGGATTTATCCAAAGGTTGTGTTAAACGTCCTCCGAACAGGACTGAGGTGGGTCCACAAGTCATCTGATTGAGGGGAGCCTGGTCTTGTAGCTGCTGCTTTGAGCTGAGCACACAGCAAAGTTGTTTGGGGGCATTTTATTTAAAAATGGAAATCTCGGGGAGGGTCATGCCCACATTCCCCCCAATCACTCGGGCCAAGCGCGTCCCTATTCACACAGGGCAGGTGCGCCCTGCGTCAGCTGCTTGCTTTGGGTGGAGTCTAGACCCCTCCTCACTTAACACACAGCCTTAGTTATGAAGGGCAGCACCGAGGCAGCACATCTGGACCGAATTAGCGAGGCTCCCGACATCGTCAGCTCTCACTCATCAAGTCCCCGAGGAAGGAGGAGGCTTCCTTCTGTTGTTTATCAATTTGGTTATTATTTACTGTCTGCTCTTCAGGTGTCAGACTCTGGTGACATGAAAGCACAGTTTTCATGATCTACCCTGTGGGTGGATGTTTCTAATCGATACGAGAGATTTCCAAGTTTGTTTAGGGGCATTTCAGAGCTTTTACTTTGTCCACTTGAGTTTTTTAAAAAAGAAGTTTATTTATTTATTTATTTGGTTGCACTGGGTCTTAGTTGTGGCTCTCAGTCTCCTTAGCTGTGGCATGCGAACTCTCAGTTGTGGCATGCATGTGGGATCTAGTGTCCTGACCAGGGATCGAACCTGGGCCCCTGCACTGGGAAGGCCTCAGGCCCTGCTCACCAGATGCAGGGGCGCTGCCAGCAGCTGCTTGATGCCATGTCTGGCTCAGGGCACCGTGAGTCACCCAGATACGGCAGTTACCCCTTGGGCCCGAGTGGACGGCCCACCACTTCCGCGGCTTCCTTTGGGTTATTCAGTTCCAGAGTTCTTTTCCCCTTTTCTTGGTTTAACTTTTAAATCCAAGTTTTTTATTACAAGTAATAATTCCTTTTAACAGTTTTAGATGATGTATTCATTCATCACATTAAAAAAAGAACTCAAAATTCTTTGCCAGGCAAGACATGTTTGTGTTTTATAGCTTTTGTTATCGTGGTAGAAAGCACGTAGCATTAAGTTTGCCGTCTTAACCATTTTTCAGTGTTCGGTTCAGTCGTGTTAAGTATATTCACAGTATTGTGCAACAGATCTCCAGAACGCCTTCGTCTTGCAAAACAAACTCTGCCCACTAGACACTTACTCCCCTCCCCCAGCCCCGGCTCCCACCGCTCTCCTTTCTGTTCCTATGAACCGGCACTTTGCAGACTTCACGTAAATGGAAACGTACAGCAACTGTGCTTTTGTGTCTGGCTCATGTACTGAGCATGGTGTCCTCAAGGTCCATCCACACTGCAGCGTGTGTCGGGATTCCCGTCCTTTCTAAGGCTGAGCAATACGCTGTCGTGTGTTCAGCCCACATTTCTTTAATCCGTGGCCCGCACCCGCCTCTTGGGGTGGGCACGGCCATGCAGGCATCTCTTTAGCGATCAGGAGGCTGAGAGGCCGTGGTGCGTGCTAGGGCCAGTTTTGTCTGTGGACCGTTTTCGTGCCCGTTCAGTTCAGTTAGGTCTTATTACCAAGTCAGCTTCTCGAGGACATTTTGTGCGGGGCGGTCAGCCTAGGTCCCCTAGACGCTTTCCCCAAACAGATCAAATCAAGGAAGCTGTGCTTGGGGACAGGAACTCGAAGACTGGGGCCGGCTCTGAGCAGTGGGTGGAGGCCCACGCCCCATGGCTGCGACACGAGGGCAGGGCGCAGGCGCCTCCACTCCCACGCCACTTGTCTCGCTGGCGGCGTCAGGCGTTGGCCCATCCACTGCCCATGGGCGTCTTGCTCTGATGCTACTGGGTTTCACTAGGCCCTCTGGTAACGAATGTGGTGTTGTCCCTACCGCTGGTGGTCTGCCTGCAGCGATTCCGGGGAGTTTATTCCCGGCTTGCGCTGTGTAAACACTGACCACTCCAAGGGGGTCACCCTGCGTGGAGAGGATGTCTTTACGCAGGTCATTGGGTGGCGTGTGCTGGAACCGCTTGCCTTTCCTGAGCCCCTGGGGCTCAGCTTGGCTGGCTCGTCCCTGGGTTTCACCTCCTGGTGGTCTGAATCCTAAGTTGCTTATTACGGCAGAATTGAGATATGTCTAAATGTTTGCAAAGCGCATTGTTTTGGAAGTTTTGGGTAGGAGAGGGACTTCTCTGTTTCTTTCTGTAATTTAATATTTTTCAGGCCACATGGTCTAGGGGTAGAAATGGTCACAAGGAGAGAAACTCAGAGAAACTTCCTATATATTTTCCGCACAATTACGGTGTGGGTTCTAGTTCATCCCCAATTCCCCAGCTGTTTCTGGGAGTCTCGTGGGCTGGGGTGCTGTGCTCTGAGCAGCTGAGCTGTCATTTCCCAGTCTCCTGCTCTGGTTTAGGGATTTCCTCCCTCGGAGGTTCTGGGCCTGGGGCGTTTCTGGGCCCCTCCATCCAGCCTGCCCCAGACGGTTGTGGCCCACATGCCACGTGTAATATTAAAGTTCTAAATCAAAGCAACAGACAGGTACCAAATGTACATGTTTTTTGTTTTATCCTGATAAATGTCTTCATAATGACAAGATAAAAATATATGTAAAGCTACAATTCTTATATGACTGAAAGAAAAACATCAAGGATGAATTTAATTATTATTCCACATAATAATATGTGGAATAATAATTATTATTATGTATGGGTGTTCTGTAGATGTTTGAATGAATAATCGAATAAAACATACAGAATTAATACATAGTGCAGGGCTTCCTTGGTGGCACAGTGGTTAAGAATCTGCCTGCCAGTGCAGGGGACACGGGTTCGAGCCCTGGTCCAGGAAGATCCCACATGCCGCGGAGCAACTAAGCCCATGCGCCACAACTACTGAGCCTGTGTTCTAGAGCCCACGAGCCACGACTACTGAGCCTGTGTTCACAACTACCGAAGCTTGTGCTCTAGAGCCCGCGAGCCACAACTACTGAGCCCGTGTGCTGCAACTACTGAAGGCCACGTGCTCTAGAGCCCGTGCTCTGCAACAAGAGAAGCCACCACAATGAGAAGCCCGTGCACCGCAACGAAGAGTAGCCCCCACTCGCCACAACTAGAGAAAGCCCTTGCGCAGCAACAAAGACCCAACGCAGCCAAAAATAAATATTTTTTTAAAATAACACTGATTTTAAAAATATATATATGTAGCACATAAAATTTATTTTCTCTTGCCTAATTTCAACTAAATCACGAATTATATACATCTAATAAATATTTTTACATAATTTGTGTTCAATTGACAGTAATGCTCTAAATGATTAAAATGGAAATATTTTATAAAAATATAAATTAAAACAAGTGTAAAATTATTAAATATTAATATTTTCATGTTTTTGCAAAATCTTTCTTTTAAAATATTAAAATTAAAGTGCAAATTTTAAAAATGAATATTCATCTTAAATCAAAATTATTGAAATAAAACTGAAAATTTAATTTTAAAAAGCCTGATGATGTCTTACGTACTTTTTGTCATATTTGTATTTTCATGAACATGAAACAATTTGTATTTCTAGCATTAAATGTCATCTTGTTGCCGATGTAAAGAATTGGTATTATGCTCGTGTGTTGTGTCTAGACCAACATGCATACGTTTACGAGTAATTTAAATGGTTTAAGATTGCGAGCTGTTTCTCAGTCACTGTGGTTTCTTAGCAGCGGTTGTGAGCACCGCGCTGACATGTGGACCCCTCAGGATCTGTGAATAGACACCACAAGAAAAGCAAGAGAAGGGGCTCTTGGCGAACTGGGTGCTGCTGGGAATCTCTGCTATGTAAGGGTCTGCTGCGTTTATGCTGAGGCAGGATTGAAAAGGTAGGTTAACTTTCCACACGTGTGTAAAGTGTAAAGCGTTCTCACATCCAAGTGTCCCGCCTGTGTGCAAGGGCAGCCCCAAGCTGAGGGCAGCGGTCCAACCCGCAGACCGGCACAGCACCTGGACACAGCTGCCCTTCGTGCTGAGGTTGGTGGGCTGGAGCTGGGGAAGTGGCGACTGGGTCTGGTGGCACCGCATCCCTGGGGGACGGCGCTGGGCTGGACCTCATGTGAATGATGTGCCCTCGGTGCTCGTCCTTCTTCAGTTTGTTTGCTGTTCACGATGGGCAGAGGTGGGTGCAGGCCTCTCTTGCCTGGTCTAGCTCCTGAGCGCTCGGTCTGAGGCTGTGCCAGAGTGGGGGAGGGTCTTCCCTCCTTGACTGGTGTTTCATTCCTTTATAGACCAGCGTGGACGTGTGCCCTTGATGTCCTGAGGGAGTTGAATGAAACAGCTTTCGTTTCTACTTGGTTTGTGTTTCATTCCTCTCTCCCTGGGAGTCAGACATGAGCTGGGGAGCGGAGTGGAGGTGCTGTGAGTAGCGTACATCGCTGTGCTGTCTGTACTCAAAGAAAGCTCACCTTCAACATGTACTCGCTAGATTTGGGCCACCTCTGTGGACCTTGACTCTCTCCTCTCTTAAGAAGAAATCTTTCTTGGGCATCTTGACTCCTCATGCAAATATCCCCCATGGGCTCCTCCATCTGTCTTCCCAAAATACACTAGACACCCACCCTAGAACTGCCTGATATGTCGCATCACATTTATATGCTGTTATAGCAATGGAAACGAGAGAGCATATAAACCAACAGTCTGGCATCCATGTAATATTTCTTTAATAAAATTCGTTAGAATTCTTAGCTTTGGGGAAATTTTCATTGTCTTTCTTCTTTTTCCTAGTGAAGGGATCTTTATATACAGTATTAAGACTTTATATATGCTATTTTATTTAATTTTCATGTTATCCCTGCATGATAGTTGTTGTTTTCTCTATTTTTTTAGATGAGAAAATGAGTTTTATAGAACTTAAGTAATTTGCTATTAGTAAGTGCCAGCATCAATATTTGAATACTGGTCTGTTTGATTTCAAAGTCTTTGTTTTTTGTGATAAACTACCTCCTGGTTTTCACTGCTGCAAGTAAAATTCTACTTAAACATTTTAAATGGGAACCAAAATGATTTCTTATGATGGACTTTGGGGAGTGGACGAGCATCTGTAATTATCACCTTTGCCTCTTAGTGCTTCTGGCACCTGCAGGGCTGTTGGCATCTGTTGGCTGTTTTCCCTGGGGAGATATCATGGCTTGGGAACCTTAGTTTATGATTCATTAAAAACCAAAATAGCCATAATACAGGGTTCTGATTATGGGATAGATGCTGGTGAGAACATTAAGAGGACGGGACAGAAGACTGGGAGAACACAATGATTGGTTGACTGTGCTATTCTTTTATTTTATTTTATTTTTATTTTATTTATTTATTTATTTATTTATTTATTTATTTATTGGTTGTGTTGGATCTTCATGGCTGTGCGTGGCAAGCGGGGCCTACTCTTCCTTGCGGTGCCCAGGCTTCTCATTGTGGTGGCTTCTCTTGTTGTGGAGCACGGGCTGTAGGCGTGTGGGCTGCAGAAGTTGTGGCATGTGGGCTCAGTAGTTGTGGCTCGTGGGCTCTAGAGCCCAGGCTCAGTAGTTGTGGCACACGGGCCTAGTTGCTCCGCAGCATGTGGGATCTTCCTGGACCAGGGCTCGAACCTGTGTCCCCTGCATTGGCAGGCGGATTCTTAACAACTGCACCACCAGGGAAGTCCCCGTGCTATTCTTTTAAAACTCTAAATAGAGACTTGAAGAACAGTGAAGGGTTTGCTTATTTGGTTGTGGATGACGGGAAGCTGGTGGAGATATGGGTCATGTTGGACGAGATCATCTGAAAGGTAGTGTGATGAAAATCCAATAGGCCAAATAAGTAAATTGGTAAATATTGTACTTTGTTTCAAAAGGTCACTACACGAGAAGAAGTTCAAGAAATGTGAATGAAAGTGGTAAAATAAAAACAAGGACTGGGAGAGGGGTTACTAGTAGCAAAATGGTGGTCCGAGAAGCTCTGAGCTTCTGCTTCCCCGTGGAAACACTGAAAGAAACAAACAGAAACTGTCTCAACCAGCTTTGTCAGGCTCTGGAAAACAGTTTACAGCCACCAAGCAAACACCCAGTCAAAAAAAAGCCATATTCAAAGTGGTCAGGAAGTTTTGTGGCGTTCTTACTTACTGTTACCCGACTCCTTCCCTGGGGTGGTGGCAGGTTTGAAGCTGCAGCAGCCTAGTTCCCAGGTCCCTCCCTTAAACTGGACGGAGCAGAGCAGACTTTATTGGGAAATTACTGTTTGTCTATTCTAAACTGTGGGGGGGATACCTAAAAGACTAATGCAAGGTGCCCATCTGTTTTGCCTAACTCAGAACTTAGAAGGAAAAACTGTGGGCAGTGCCCCCCAACAGCCACACAGGTTCACAGATGCCTAGGGCAAGACATACAGTAGACAGTCTAGGGCCTGGGGGAGAAGCTGGAGTGAGACTCTGGAAATCAGGGCATTCAAAAGCAGCAGTGTATGCAGGAGCATTAGAAATCCAAACGCATACCTTGGCGAGATGCGTGTTCAGAAAAGACACGAGAAGACATTAAGCTTTCACCTTGGGCTGACTCCTAGGCTAAAGCAAGCCTGACTGAGTGTTGAAGGAGCTCCCCAGACAGAGCCAACTGATAAAGACTCGTGACATTCAAGGAAGACTCTCACGTTAGCTGAACACAGTGTAAAGGACAGACTCAGGTGATCACATGGGACGAAGACTAGTCTTTGCAAAAATAGTTTGGGAAAGTCTCAGAACTAATGGTCTACTGCAGGGTCAACACACAAAAAATTCCTGGAGAACGAGCGCAATCTTTTTTCCAGAGATACTACACTGTAATATTAAAGGGCCCAATTTTTAAGAAAAAATCACAAGGCATACAAAGAAACAGGAGAACATGGCATGATCAGAGGGAAAACATTGACAGAAACTGTCTCTGAGGAAGCTCAAACATTGGACTTACTAGACAAAGACTTTAAAAAACTCTCCTAAATGTGGTCAAAGACCTAGAGGAAAACATGGAAAAAGAACTGAAAGAAATCAGGAAAATGATGTGTGAACAAAATGAGAATATCCACAAGGAAGTAGAAATTATAAAAAAAGACCAAACAGAAATACCAGAGGTAAAAAGTACAATAAATGAAATGAAAAGTTTACTGCAGGAGTTCAATAATAGATTTGAGCAGGCAGAAGAATCAGTGAACTTGAAACAGGACAATTGAAATTATGGAGTCTGAGGAACAGGCAGAAAAGAGAATTTTAAAAAGTGAACAGAATCTAAGGGATCTATGTGATACTATAAGCAGACCAATGTTTGCATTATGGGAGTCCCCAAGTGAGAGAGTGAGAGAGAGAGACTACTTGAAGAAATAATGGCCAAACTCCCCAAGTTTAATGAAAGATGTGAATCTACAAATAAGAGAGCTCAATAACTCTGAGTTAGATAAACTCAGAGTGACTCACTGGGGATACACTGTAATCAAACTGTCAAAAGACACGGCAAAGAGTATCTTGAAAGCAGCAAGAAGAAAGCGACTCATTACGTACAAGGCATCCTCCATAAGATGATCAGCCTATTTCTCAGAAGAACTTTGGAGTCAGAAGGCAGTGGGATGATAAAGTGCTGAAAGAGAACTGTCAACCAAGAATGCTCTGTTTGGTAAAACTGTCCTTCCGAATGGGGAAGAAACTAACACATTCCCACGCAAACAGAAGCTGAGGAGGTTCATTACAACTAGACCTGCCCCACCAGCAATGCTGATGGGATCTCAGGTTGAAATGCAAGGATGTTTGACAGTAAATTGTAGTCACAGGAAGATATAAAGATCTCTGGTACAGGTAAATACATGGCAAATGTGAACACCAGTATTACTGTAATTTTGGTTTATAACTCCACTTTTTATTTTCTACAGGGTTTAAAAGATAAATGCATAAGAATAAAAATCTTAAGTTGTCACATGATGTATAAAGATGTAGTTTGTGACCTCAGTAATCTGGAACTGTGGGGGGTAGAGTTTTTGTAGTGATTGAAGTTGATACCAAAATTTCAGATTTGATTGTCGTCACTTTAGGGTGCTAAATGTAATCCCCATGATAACCACAAAGAAAACAGCATAAAATATACACAAAAGGAATCGAGAAAAGAATCAAAATGTCACTACAAAGAATCAACTAAACACAAAAGGCAGCAATGGAGGAAATGGGGGACAAAAAGTGATATGCGGTTTATAGGCACAGACGGCAAAATGGCAGAAGTAAGTCTTTCCTTAGAAGCAACGACTTAAAATTTAAATGGACTAAACTTTCCAAACAGAAGGCAGAGATCGGCAGGATGAATTAAAAAAACAAAAACATGATCCAACTACATGCCCCCTTCCTGAGGCTTACTTTGTCTCTAAGGCCACACATAGGTTCGATGTGAAAGGATGGGGTGGGGTCAGTGTCATGGCAGCGTGAGTCATTCCTTTCTTCTCTCCCCTTTGATTTACAGTTAACTGGCCCCCCATGACTGAGCCTAACCAGCACATTACCCCAGGACACCTGGAAGCTTCTACCCACCTGTGCAAATGAAAGTCAGCAGACAGGCCTCAGTGGGGCCGTGGATCCAAGGGAGTGGGTGCGCCTGCCCCACTGCCGCATGTCACGATGGGGAAAGGCAGCCTCGGAGTGTAGACCTGGGCAGCCATCTGTGGCTGACAGAGGATCCCTGGGGGTCCAGCCTGCCGCTGGGAAGTCGGGCCCCCCTTCAGGGCAGGGTAGAGATGGCCTTTGAGGGAGAGGGGGTGGAGGAACTCACCCCGTCAGCTTTCCTCCCCAGGGTGACGCTGCAAGGTGTTAGAGGTGACCTCTCTGGCCGAGAAGGTGGAAAGCGTGAGTGACCGTCTGGCTGACCCAGCTGTGCGGTTGCAGCTGGAGGGACCTGTTTCTTTCCTGCAGCACCTGGGTTTCTGAGGAGGGACGTCTGACTGGGGACGGAGAGAGGAAAGAGAGGCGAGAGAGACAGTATCAAACGGCACTGAAGGGGTGTGTCTCCTGCTCTCTGCTCCGGGATTCTGGCAGGAGGTCCACCCACTGGACCTCTGGCAGGGCCCTACTCGAGGGTCCCCTACTGGGCCCGTGGGGACCCCCAAAGCCCAGTGCCAAGTCCACTCCTATCCCCACTCCATGCCAGCTCCTGTGCACCACCCTCAGTGTATCCGCGGAGCTCCTCCAGGAGAAGCTGCAAGCCTGAGCTATAGCGCCACCTTCTGGGACACAGAAGAAAGGGTTCTAATTGCCAGCCTGTCGAATTGAGAGAAACAGTAAATATAGATTCTTAACTAAGAAAGGTGTCTGCTACTTCAAATGCGAAAGCAGAGGCACATATAGTCAAGCACTATGAAAAATCAAGATAATATGGTATTAGGAAAAGAAAATGATGGGACTTCCCTGGTGGCACAGTGGCTAAGATTCTGCCTGCCAATGCAGGAGACACGGGTTCGAGCCCTGGTCCGGGAAGATCCCACATGCCACGGAGCAACTAAGCCTGTGCGCCACAACTACTGAGCCTGTGTGCCACAACTGCGGAAGCCTGCACACCTAGAGCCCACGAACCACAACTACTGAGCCTGTGCACCTAGATCCCGTGCTCCACAACAAAGAGAAGCCACTGCAATGAGAAGCCTGCGCACAGCAACGAAGAGTAGCCTCTGCTTGCCGCAACTAGAGAAAGCCCGTGAGCATCAACAAAGACCCAACTCAGCCAAAAAGAAAGAAAGAAAGAAAAGAAAAGGAAAATGATAATTCTTCAGCAACTGAACTCAAGGGGTAGAATATTGCAATCCACCTGATAAAGAATTCAAAATAGCTGTTATTAAGAAATTCCATGAGCAACAAGAAAACCCAGGGAGGCAATTCAGTGAACTCAGGAGTAAAATTAACAGAGGGTATCTTTACCAAAGACATTGGAATTATAAAAAAGAACCAAACAGAAATTCTGGAGCTGAAGAATTCAGTGAATGAGATGGAAGGGATAGCTGAGAGCTTCCTAAGCCTGGTGAGGAATTAGACGGCTCAGTGCGAGTCCATTAAGCTGGTAGAACACCTTACTATCTCAATACAAAAAGACCTTCTCGTTAGATACATTCTCATGCAACTCAAAAAGTCAATGATAAAGAAAGAATCTTGAAGGCAGCCAGTGAGAAAAAGAAGGTAACCTACACACGAGCCCCTATTAGGCCAGGAGCAGATTTCTCAGCAGAAACCCCACAGGCCAGGAGAGAGTGGAATGACTTACTCAGAGTTGAAAGATAAAAGTTGCTAACCAAGAATACTTTATCAGGCAATGTTATTTTTCAGATATGAGGAGAAATAAAGGTTTTCCCAGAAGAACAAAAGCTGAGGGAGCTCACCACCACTAGACCTGCCCTGCAAGAAAGGCTGACAGGAGTTTTTCAAGCTAAAAGACACTGAACAGTGGCATAAAAACACATGAAAGTACACGACACTGCAGTATAGATGAAAAATAGGCCTTCAGAATTAGAAAACTGTAATTCTATGTTAGAATGGTGCGTTAACCACTCAACTGTTGTATGAAGATTAAAGAAACAGCATGAAAAATAACTACGGCTACTGTAATTTGTTAGTGAATTCACAGCATAAAAAGATGTAAGTTGTGACATCAAAAAATACAAAAGGGTAAGAGTAAAAGGGTGGAGCCTTTATAGGTGAGTGAAGATGAATTGCTATCAGCATAAAATGCAGGGTTTTACCTATGAGGTGTTTTACGGTAACCACAGAGCCGTGCCCGGCGAGCCTCCCCAGGGGGCCACCTCCGGGTCCTGCCTTACGTCCCCGTGGATGGACCCATGGACAGACCCACAGATGGACTGTGCCACTGAGGCAGGGCAGCAGCTGGAAGCCTTGTGGGCGCTCCCTGCCCCACCCCAGTGAGAAGCACCCCCGTGCCCGGGCCTCCTGCCCTGGGGGCTCTGGGTCTGTCTCCACCTGCTTCGGGGCGGTGGTGAGACCAGCGTCAGCGGGGACGGGACAGTCGCCGTCAGCTGTACAGCCGCCCCGCGCCCATATTCCAGCCGCACAGAGCAGGCTGGAAAGGGCCCTCTACCCTCCTCCTTCCTGGTCACCCCGCCTCGGTTATGGGCAGTGGGCTCCATGCTGGGCTACACCTGCGTAGGAATGGCCGCAGGGAATGACCGATTACAAGGCCGGACTCTGGAGCCTCAGGCCATACATTTGAACTTGTCTCCTTCTGAGCAACTCCTCATTCCCGACTTTCTGGGATTTACTGTTTGCCTTTCAGCCACCGTTGCCGGGGTGGATAGGCGCTTGGGGGCAGGGCTGTCAGTCGTCCTAGCTGACAAAGGCGCGCATGCGTGTCTACACAGTGCGCATGTGCATGCAGAGCCCCACGTGCACGTGCACACACGTGCGGCCGGGCCCGCGGCTGCGGAGCCGCCCTCGGTGTGGCCGGCCTCCAGCACCCGTACGCGTCTCGCTGCTCCGACGCGCCGGAGCACGCGGCCGTTCCGGCGAGGGGGCAGCGTGCTGAGGACGCGCAGATGGCGGCTGCTTCTCACAGTGGACCCAGCCTGGGTCTTTCAGGGACGACGTCAGAGCGAGCTTCGCCGGCTGCGGGCTCGTCGGAGGCCTGGGGATGGATGAAGATCCTCCGCAGCAGCAGGACACGTGCCCGGGAGGTGATGGCTGGTCCTGTCCCAGTTTCAGGCTCCGAGGCCAGCGATGGGTGTGGCTGTGACTGTAGCTGAGCGCCTGACACGTGCAGTGGAACTTCTGGAACCGATCCAGGTTCAGGGTCTGGCCGATGAGGCCTCAGAACAGGCAGGTTTCCTTAATCAGCTGGAGTTGCACTTGACAGAAGTACCGGAAGTTCAGTCAGTCACCATGGGACAGCGTCTGTTTTCCGTTTTCTCAAGACGTCCAGAGAGAGGCAGTCTGGGGCTGGCGTGGGCGCCGCGTCCTCTGCTCGCCCGTCCCCAACCCCGCCCAGCGTGCGGTTTTTGTCCTGGTTCCAAGGATGCCGGCTGCATATCCAGACATCCCTTCTGTGCTCCAGGCAAGGGAGGAGGGCAGGAGGTGTTTGCCCGCTGGGCCCCTTTTCTTGGGAAAATGATGGCTTTATTAGAAGGGCCACTGAGTGGAATTCCATCTAATCACCCTGACAGGTCCCAGCCGTCCCGGCTGCAAAGCGCTCTTCTGTTAGGATGGAAGGACAAAATGACGGTGCTGAATTCCAGCAGGGTTCCTGACACATCCTTTAAATGCAGGCGCTGACCCAGGAAGTGGCCGCCTGTCCTTTCACATGTCAATTACACAATGACGTGAGTGTATCAGTTATACATTACATATAATACTCTTCTGTGAGGACGCTCTAGTAAGTGCTAGCGACTGAAAACCTTTGCCGACCTCAGTGCTCCAGGCTGGGGGCTCCACGGGACAGAGGGGCAGGGCTCCCGGATGAGTAGGCAGGGCTGTTTTGACAGAGACTGGGTGAGCATCGCCCCTGGTCCAGAGAAGGGGAGGTGGGCACGGCTTCGGGGGCTGGTGACTATTCCTGAGGTTCTAAAAAACGCAGCCCTAAAGTTACTCAGTTTTCCGTCTGGCACAACCTAGAGGTGGAGATGATTTCATTAAATGCGTGGCCTTACAGGTTTCCAGGTGAAAATGCGTTTGGACGAGCAGACAGAGGTTTGGGAATTGTCATCGACTCTGTCGTTGCTGGTCACTCAGCAGCCGGACCAGATCTAAGCCCAGGTCTTTGGATTCTAAATTCAGGCCCCACTTCCATCCCAAGTGCCTCCTGCTTTAATTCACCCCTCTTGTCCTGCATCTCCGTTTAATCCTTTAGGATTGGGAATTTGGAGCAGTTTTGAGAGAGAAAACGGCAAAAAGGAGGGCATTTTGTAACTCGGGAAGAGGCTGCCCTCTGCGTGTGCGGCCCTGAGGCCTGGGTGCTCATCCCCCCGGCCTCCCTCTGAGACCCCGCCCCTTCATCCTCACATGCGTTGCTCCTTTTGAAAAAATATTCATTGTTCATTGTAAAGCTTACATTTTGCACGTTGTGCGTATTTTTTGTATCTGTCTAGAGAGAAGGTCAGGTAAGGAGATCAAAGTTAGACAAGATCCCATTGTTTAGAAATAATCACTCAATTTGTTGACTGAACACTAGAACCTTCCTGTGTGTGTATAAAATACGCAAATGCAGGCAGATAGATATTTACATACATAAGGTTATACCGTATTAGGTCTTGTTTCCTAGTTTTTCATACACCAACATGGCATGGACCTCCATCGGTGCCCACAGACCAGCTCTGCACCATGAGTTTCTGGTGGCTGGGAGCCGAGCTGCCTGCTGCTTGGACCGGTTCCCGCACGCTGGGTCCTAACTCGCCTGGGCGTGGACGCACCTGCCCGCCCGTCCACCGGGCAGCGAACAGGGGTGGACCACGAGGGGGGTGGGCAGTGGCAGCGAGGACAGAGGTTTCCACGGATGCCTGGGAACACCGAGTCCTGACCACACTGTTTAGCTTTCCCTCCGGGGAGGGCGAGGGCCACAGTCCTAAAGTAAATGGAAGAGACTGGAGTTTAGAAAATATGACAGAGTTGAAAACTTAAAGCTGGATCACACAGGAACATCCCTTAGAAAAGAGCTGTTGGGACGAGGAGGTGTGTATACATTTCCGCAGCAGTTTACGATTTGGAGTCCCCCCGAGCCTGAATCCGGCCAGGGGTTGGGGGTGCCCCGGGCAGCGCTGTCGGGACCGGGGCTCAGCCGACGGGCATGGGGGTGTGTTGGGCCTTGAGAACCTGCGTTCACGCGTCCGCTTCCGTTCAGTGTTTGTTTCAGGCTGACGTCAATGCCACGCGTGGAGCTTGGGCCCCTGACATCGACACGTGCCGCATCCCTGCTTTTCCTGTGGGTTGAAAAGCCACTGCAAACACAGCGCAGGGGCTCGGTTCATAGAGGCCAGAGCAGGTGTGGGGAAGCCGGTGGGCCGGCCGCGAGGAGCGTCCTCCCCGCCCCCGGCAGCAGGGAGGGTCTGTGGCTCAGGGACCCCCTCGCCAGGGCCCTGGGACCTCGGGATGGTCCTGGGTGGAGAGGAAGCCGGGTTGCTGCCTGCAAACCTTCGTTCGTAAGCATTTCTGGTAAGGGCTTTCACAAGAAAGTATCTGAGTCCCCAGAGCTCACTTAATTGGTTGTGGTTTCTTTCTTCATTCTGGTAAAGTTTCAGTGTCATTTCGTATTTATAACTGTGTATTCTTTTTCTTAACGAAGCGTCCCCACCTGCCTAAGATTCTAATCCCACAGAACCTGGAGCCCAGTGGCATGTGATGTTCGGCCAGTGCCATCCGTGCACGCCGCCCGGTGCCCCTTGGGCCCCTTGGGGTCCGGCACGGGGTCGCACACGGTGGGGAGCGGCCCATGTGCGCTGCTCGAGGAGATGAGCCCCCGGAACCCTCTTGCCGAGCCTCGCCGGGTGCCCTCTGCTCTGGTGAAGCGTTTGCTCAGGAGAAGGAAGGATGGAGGGGGCGGTGTCTGGGGCTCCTGCCGGCGCTCGGGCCGAGGGCAGCGGGGACACCGCGGGAGTGGCCTTGGCCCCCGAGCTGAGGGGCTGGGTGCTCACAGCTGCCAGCGCTTGAAGGGCCGACCTCTCCTGTGGCTCAGCCTTTCGGGTCACAGATCAGAAAACAGGTCCTGAGAGGTCGCTGCCGGCTGGGGGCCAGGCAATTGGAAGCACGAGGGGCGGGGTGGGTGCCAGCCAACGAGGACGAGCCCCCGCTTGTGGATTTCCACTTTTATGTGGCAGCCCCGGGGATGCGGGGGGCCCCCGGGGGCGGGTGTGCGTGCCACACATGGGCCAGGTGGGTCTCATGGTGCCCCTGTGCACCTTGCCCCAGCCCGCCCTCCCAGCCACGTGAGCATGCGTTGTCCTCGGCCCTATTTTCTGGCCACGGCGCCGAGGCTCAGAGTCCGGCGCGTGAGCCCAAGTGGCAGGGCTGGAAGCCGCGGCCTCGGCCGTGTCCCCAGCTCCCGCCTCACTCACCGTGGCCCCAGGAGCACCCCTCCCCTTGAGATGCGGTTATCGTGTTGACTGTGTCAGAAAGGAACCAGCTGAAGGAGGCCCTTTCCTGGCCCGCTGCTGAGAAGCCCTGACTCCCACTGAGTGGCCTGGTCGGTTTGCGCTGGGGAGCCTGTGATCAGAAATACATCACAGAGTGTAGTGTGATGGTAAGTAAGCTATTTTAGATAAATGTTTTCTAACTACTCAGTGTGATCCAAGCAGCTCTTCTTTGCAAGAATTGGCAGGGCACAAAGGTGTTTTTAGTGTTCATCTTCTGTATAAATAAAGTTAAAAATATTTTCTGAAATTTTTACTTGGAGGCCAAGAAATAAGTCCAGCTGTAGTAGAAAAAGGTCTTTTCTCCCTTCTGGGTCTGTCTTCATGAGAAGACTTCTGGGGCTTCTGAAGCTGGGGAGCCTGACTGGGCCTCAAGCCGGGCCGGGCCGTCAGGGGACCCGCAGCAGGGCCTCCGTGCGGCCTGAGGCTCACACTCGATTCGTGTAAGATCACGCACTTTCCATAAGAATGATGATGCCTGTGAGTAGCAGCCCCTGGCTTGTGCTTAAACCGCCTGTGCCCTCTGTCAGGACGGCGACATGAGTGGACTCCTCCAGGAGTCCTACCGTCTTCTGGAAGCTTCTGGGCTGTGTGGTGTTGTCTTAGACCTCCAGCGGGCGCTTTGGGTAGACAGCGCAGAGAGGGGCATTTGAGACATTCTTAGGGCCTCGGTTCCACCTGGTCAGCCGTCAGGGCCCCCGTGGGAAGTCTGGCTCTGGTGGCAGGAGAGATATTCCGGGTTCTGCCATCTCCCCGGAGTGTGATACGGAGGGGCCTCTCTGTGTTGGTCTGGTCACCATGGTAGCCGGCCGCCCCCACATCTGGGCGTCTGGAACTCGTCACCCAAGAAGAGATAGAGCTTTTGGACGTTTCCAAGATGGTCATCTGGTGAGTAATCCATCCTCTGGAACCGCGGCTAACCTTGACTGCAAAGTGATCAGGTTTGATCTTCTTACTGAGGAGACGTGAATTTCGGCCCCCGAGTGGGAGGGAGTTCTGTGCTGGTGGACCCTCCGGGCACGGCCCTCCGCCTGCCCCTCGGGGGCTGGCCTGCGGGGCAGTGGTCCCACAGCTCCAGGCTGGTCTGTGACGCCAGATGACTGGTCTGTTCTGGTCCCAGACAGCGGCCTGTGGTGTGGACGGAGGTGCCCAGGGCAGTGGGCTCGTCCTCGCTCTGACGTTCCGTGGCCTGTGACGGGGGTGAATAAACTGCTTCGGGTCTGCTCCCTCTTTTGTGAAATGAGGGGCTTGAAGTGTCTTCTGAGTTCATTTCTAACTACAAGTCTGTGTGCCTGATAGGTGCCCTGTTCCGGAAGTTTTTTGCTCAGTCAGTGTGATCTGCAGAAAAGCAGTAACTTGTCAAGCGTCCTTTCTGTGCTGTCATTGGGCCAGGGAATCTTCTGGGGTCCAGGTGACACAGTTAGACTGAGCACCAGAGGGTCTGAACCCGTGTCTCGGCAGTGCTGGAGGGGGCTGAGGGCTGAGGGTCTCTCCAGCAGCCTGAGCATCTGCCTCCTGGTCCTGTGGGTGAGCTGGGCCCCCGCCGAGCGCCAGAAACCTCGACCTCGCAGCCCCACCCGTGTCCAGGGGCGTCTGGGCGCCTCTCCCGCAGAACCTGCTCGGTAGATCGACTTTCGAGGTCTCATCAAGCTGTGTCCCACGTGAGCCAGGCTGTCACCTTCCTTCGGGAGGGGCTATGAGTAGGACGCACAGTGGGGAACGGGAGAAGCTACGGTGAGCAGAGCGCAGTGTCAGCATACAGCGCAGGGCGGGAGGGCTGTGCAGGGCAGCCAAGCGCAGCCCCGTGCATGGGGACAGGACGGTGTACGACAGTGGCCCGTGGCTCTGCGCTGCACTGTATGCGAGGGCCACATATACTGGGCTGCACCGCCCCGCAGTGTCCGCGCTGCACCAGCTTCCACGTGCTGGGTCACCCTGGACCGTCTGGGCGGCGCGCTGCGGCGTGCTGCCCTGCGCCACACTCCGCTGTGCTGCAGCCGTGCAGCACCACAGTAGACAGTGAAGCGCAGCCCCGGGTAGCAGGGCGCAGTCAGCATGTCGGCCGGGACGGGAGAGCACAGCTCACACAGGAAGCGCAGTGCGTGTGTGACACATCTCAACGGTGCACGGCGCGGCGTGTTCTCTCAGGGCTCCCGCTCTCTCACGGCTGCATTAGCCAGGGAACCAGGTTGCTCCTGGTGGACCCCCAGGCTGCTCGTATGAAGAGCCCAGTCTGTGTGTGTCCGCACGTGTGTGTGATGGTTCCCCTGCACCCTGTCTCCCGAATGAGCACGAGGGCCTGGGGTCAGAAGGGCCTTCCTGGAAACCTCTCCAGCCCGGGTGCCGCGTGATGGGGGGCAGCTGGTGGGGTCCCGGGGCCGGAGCGGGTGCCCCATGGCCCAGCACGCAGGGCCACGTCCCACTCGGAGAACCTCAGTGGCCCCTTGGTGGGCCAGGCCCGTCCCGTCCTGTGCGGCCGCGGGCGCAGCCTGGGTGCAGGGAGCCCAGATCTGCCACGTCAGCAGCTGCTCATCGGTCTGCCGAGAGCAAAGCCAGCTCTCAGCAAACGTTCCTGCACGGCCCGCGTGTTTGTGATACTTCCCTCGTGTGTTTATGAAGGCTGTGTCAGCCACACTGATTTACATAAACACTGCCGGGCTGGGGGCGGGTCTCCCCCCACGAGCAGCTGAGCGCAAACAGCATATTCTGCGGCTCTTACTCTTATTGTCTAAACACAGCAGACGTTGCTGAAATGACCCAACGAGGAAATACAACAAAGGAGACCATTTCAAGGGGGCTTTTGATTAAAATGCATTCCAGATTGACGCAATGTTACGATATGATGGAATGGATCATTTAAATGTCAGAGTTGGCTCCTACGGAAAGCAAGCCCGATGCAAACTTTTGCAGCTTCCAGACCGTAAATGCCCGGGATGAGCACCGCGCAGCTGTAAGCGAACCAGCTCTGTCAGGTGCCCTGCCCTCACCTATTTAGTTGTTTATTTGCACGTCCTGCGCTGCTGCCCTGGGGCAGCCTCCATCCTGGGCTCAGTGGGGACGCAGAGCCCTGCCTGCCCCGGGGAGGCCCTTTGCCTTCCTTCCTCTGGGCCAGGCGGGTCCACGGGTATAAGATGTGGTCTTGCTCCAGTGGGCCGCATGGCTAATTTGGAACTTCTCACTGATGCGATTCTGAGAATCAGGTGTTACAGTCCGAGGGGCTGTGGTTGGAGATGGTAGACAAGGGTCTGACCAATCCCTCGAGCTTTATTTTGGCCACCAGGGAATATCTTTCAAAGAGTGTTGGCAAAACCCTGCCATTTCAGTCAGCAGAGGAGCAGCAGGGTTAACCCTTCCATCGTGAGGGGCGACGTAATCCGCTTGGGGGTTGAGAGCGAGCCTCTGTACCATGGGTCCCAGGAAGCAGTGAAATGGAATACTTGGATTCAGAGAAGGAGCCCTTGGCATGAGCTGGGGATGCCATGGGGACACTGGGCTGGTGACCCCTGGTGGCGGCAGACCACCTAGCGCAGGGACCGCTGAGGTCCTTCCTGGGCTTCTGTGTCCGAGAGTGGCCTGAGCTGGAGACCTCGGGCCGCTGCAGGTCGGGGCTGGCTGGGGATGGCCTCGCGTCCTGGTGTCGCTGTGTTTGCATCCTGTGTGTGGACAGGGCTTCTCACTGCCGCTTGGGTTGTTGTGTCCAGATTTGAAATTGGGCTGCTTTTAAAAATTAAACTCTGCCAAGCTCTTAAAACAGCTTATCACGCAGGAAATACCCTGTACCTGTGGCTGCTGTCTCTGAGTTTGTTTCTCACCACGTCACTCAGTCGCGTTTGTCACTGTGGATCAGAGCCGTCGGGAAGGCAGGACCAGCCCGGCATCTGTCTGAAGCCCTTCTGGCCGCAGAGGGCGTGGGGCTTGGTCTGGGGGCAGAGACCAGCGCCTAGATGTGCGGAGCCTTTGCAAAAGGAGACTCTGCAAAGGAAACAGGATTAATTCCTTTGGCTCAGGGCTCATAAAGATGGCGGTGGGAACAGGACTCCTTATAGGTTAAAGGTTAGCCTACAACCTTTCTATAAGTTAATTCTATAGAATTTGGTGTTTGGTGCAGTGGCACGTTCGGGTCCATTTTGTAGGTGGAGAAATAAAGACCAGAGAGGCTAAGTGACTTTTCCAAGGTCACGCAGGCTGGGTTTGGCTCCTGTCCATACTGCCTTTTTCAGTGGACTCTGTGTGATCTCTGCTCCACTGCTGAGAAGAAAGACTATGGTATTTATCCCAAGCACACAGTTGGTTCAGTAGCTTTATGGAATGTTTATGAAGGATGCACAATTTCCAGCTGGAGGAAAGAGTAAGGAAGCAGTAAAAATGGCAAAATTCTTTTTTTCCCCTGTATTCCCATTAGACTTTGGGCACCAATGAATTGTCATTAACTTTTTAAAAATTAAACTTCTTATTTTGAGATAATTGTAGGTTCACATGCACCCTTTACCCAGTTTCCCCCAATGGTGACATCTTGCAAAACTATAGAGCAATGTCGCACCCAAGATATTGACATTGATGCAAAATACAGAACGTCTCCATTGCCACAAAGACCCCTTGTCTCTCCATTTATAGCCGCATCTACAACCTTCGCCTATGCACTCACCTGAAAGGCGGTAACCACCCATCTGTTCTCTGTTTGCATAATTTTGTCATCAAGAATGTTATATAAATGGAATCATGTGGTGTGTAACATGTCTCCACTCTGAATTATTTCTAGGGGTTCATACAGGTTGCTGTGTGCCCGAGTAGCTCATTCCCTTTTATGGCTGAGGATTATTCCGTGATGTGCAAGGACCACATTTCCCTGGACTGTTCACCCAGTGAATGACACCTGGGTTACTTCCATGTTGGCTATTATAGATAAAGGTGTACATTTCTGTACGCTTGTACATTTCTCTAGAATGAGTGCCCAGGAGAGCAACTAAGTCATATGGTGGTTGCATGTTTAGTTTTGATGACAAGTGAAATTACAATGGAGCAATCAGTTCAGACGTACAAACATTGAGTCGGGTGGCCATTGGGGATCTGGTCTCAGACAGGTCTCTGCCCCACTGAGAAGCTGAACTTTCTCTGAACTGCACCAGATCCCAGGACACCACCAGCCGTATTCAGAACAGCACCTGCCAGCTGCAGCCGTGTGGTCTCAAGGTGACTTGTGACTATGCAACCATTTCAGACCCCAACCGACCCTGGCTTGACAAGCAGCCTTACTTCTTACAAGCTCGTTATAACTCTTCATAAACAACTCATGGAACCAACTGTAACCTTGCAGTTTTTCCTTTATAAGCCTCCCCCATTTTGAAGTCGGGAACACAATTCAAGTGCTTCTTTTTTAAAATTAATTTTTATTGGCGTTTAGTTGATTTACAATGTTGTGTTAGTTTCAGGTGTACAGCAAAGTGAATCAGTTATGCATACACGTATATCCACTCTTTTTTAGATTCTATTCCCTTATAGGTCAGTATTCAGTAGAGTTCCCTGTGCTGTACAGTAGGTTCTTATTAGTTCTCTATTTTATATATAGTAGTGCCTGTATGTCAATTCCAATCTCCCAATCTTGAACCTGTGTCTTGCAGGCTGCAGTCCTAATAAACCTCAGAGAAACACCTCTTTATTTCAATCAGATCTCCATTTCTCAGATCTTGGCTAACAGTTTTTATTGTCAAACTCCTTTCCAGAGTGACTGTCGTTTTACGTCTCACCAGCAACATGTCAGTGGTCCAGTTTCTTGATACTCTTCCCAGCATTTAGCGTTATTGCTATTTAAAAAAAAATTTTTTTAGCCATTCTGATAGGTGTGTAAAGCTGTCTCATTATAGTTGTTGATTTTTTTATTTTTATTTTTTTTTGTGGTACGTGGGCCTCTCACTGCTGTGGCCTCTCCCGTTGCGGAGCACAGGCTCCGGATGCGCAGGCTCAGTGGCCATGGCTCACGGGCCCAGCTGCTCCACGGCATGTGGGATCTTCCCGGACCGGGGCATGAACCCGTGTCCCCTGCATTGGCAGGCGGACTCTCAACCACTGCGCCACCAGGGAAGCCCGTTGTTGTTTTTTTTTCAAAAATATTTATTTATTTGGCTGTGCCGGGCCTTAGTTGCAGTACGTGAGATCTTCATTGCGGCATGTGAGATCTTTAGTTGCAGCATGTGGACTCTTAATTGCGGCATGCCTGTGTTCCCCGACCAGGGATTGAACCCGGGCCCCCTGCATTGGGAGCGTGGAGTCTTACCCACTGGACCACCAGGAAAGTCCCTCTCATTATAGCTTTAACTTGCATTTCCCTGCTTACTAATGATGTAGAACATATTTTTCATGTGCTTATTTGCCGCTTCTGTGTCTTCTTCAGTGAAATGTCTTTGTGTCTTTTGTGCATGTTCTGATGGATTTAAACTTTTTCTTTCTTTTTTTTAACTGCTAAATTTTTGGACTTTAATATTCTTTCTCTCTTCTTTATATACTCTTTGACAGATATGTAGTTTGCAAATATTTTCTCCCAGTCTATAACTTGATTTTTCATTCTCTTATCAGTGTCTTTCACAGAGAAGAAGTTTTAAATTTTGATGCAGTCCAATTTAACACTGTTTAAATTGACCATGCTTTTGATATCAAGTTTAAGAACTCTTTGCCGAATACTAGATCATGAATACGTTCTCGTACGTTTTTCCTAAAAGTTTTATAGTTTTACACTTTAAGTCCACAACATATTCTGAGTTGGTTTTTGTATAAGGTATGAGACTTGAGTCTAAGCTCATTTCTTAGCCAATGGATGCCCAATTGCCCCAACACCATCTGTGGATAAGCTGTGTTTATGCCATTTTGCAACTTGGTCAGAAATCAGTTGGACACAATTGTGTGGGTCTACTTCTGGGTTCTTCAGTCTGTCCCATTCATCTGTGTGTCTGTCCCTTCACTGACACCACACAGACTTGCTGACTGTAGTTATAAATCTTGAAACTGGGTACTGATTCCTCCCACCTGATTTTTCTTTTCCAAAACTGTAGCTATTCTGGTTCTTTTGTCTGTTCATATACATTTCTGAATGACTTTGTTTATATCTACAAAATATCTTGGTGAGATTATAATAGGAATCATTAAACCTGTATATCAGTTTTGGGGAGAATTGGTATCTTTTAACATTTGATTCTTCCAGTCCATCAACACCGTTATTTCTCTGTTTATTTAAATTTTGTTTGATTTCTTCATCAGCAGTTGTAATTTCTCTCATACAAGTCCTGTACATTTTTTGCTACATTAACACCTGAATATTTCTCTTTTTTTTTTGACCAATTGTAAATGGTATTGTATTTATAATTTAAGGGTCCTTGTGTTTATTGCTATTATGTAGAAATATAATTGATTTCTCTACGTTTATTCTATATCCAGTGACCTTGCTGAACTCACTTATTAATTCTAGGAATTTGGTTCTTTTCTTCAGATTCTTTGGGGTTTTCTATGTAGACCACCATGTCATCTGCAAGTAGGAACATTTTTATTTTTTCTTCTCTGATCTGTGTGCCTTTTAATTTTCTTTTCTTGACTTATTGCACTGGCTGTAACTTCAAGCACTGTGTTGACTAAGAGCATTAGAGTGGACATCTTTGTTCTGTTTACAATCTTAGGAAGAAAATGTTCCGTCATTTACTATTAAGTGTAATATTAGCTGCAGGGTTTTGTAGATCTTCTTTATCAAGTAGAGAAAGTTTCTCTCTAGTCCTATTTTTCTGAGATTTAAAAAAAAATCATGAATGGGTATTGAATTTTATCAACTGATTTTTCTGCATTGATTGATACAATCATGTGATTTTTCTTGTTTAGTCTATGAATATGGTAGATTACAATGATTGATTTAAAAATACTGAACCAGCTTTTCATCCTTGAGATAAAACCCACTTGGTCATTGTGTATAATTCTTTTTACATATTGCAGAATTCTATTTGCTGGTATTTTTAAAGGATTTTTACACTTATATTCATGAGAGATGTTAGTCTCTAGTTTTCTTTTTTTGTATGATGTTTGTCTAGTTTTGAATTCAGAAGTATTCCCTTCTCTTCTATTTTCTGGAATGATTATGTCAAATTGGTAGTAATTCTTTAAGTATTTGGTAGAATTCTCCAGTGACACCATCTGAACCTGGAGATTTCTTTTTTGGGAGTTGCTAATTATAAGTTAAAATTTCTTAATAGTTAAAGGGCTATTTGGAATAGTTATTTAATATTGAGTGAGTTGTGGTAGCTTGTGTTTTTCAAGAAAATGCTCCATTTCATCTAATTTGTCAGATGTATGCCTGTAGAGCTGTATTCCCTGATTATCCTCTAGATGTCTGCAGGGAAAGTGATATCTCCACCTCCTTCCTCATTTTGCTGTTTTGTGCTTTCTCCCTTTCTTCTTTATAAGTTTTGCTAGAGGTTTGCTAATTTTGTTGATGTTTTCAAAGTACCAACTCTTTTTTTCATTGATGTTATCTATTATTAAAAAACAACTTTACTGATTTCTGCTCTTATCATGATTATGTCCTTTCTTCTGCTTACTTTCAGTTTATTTTTTTCTTCTTTTTCTAGGTTCTTGAGGTGAGAGATTAAACTATTGATTTGAAACTTTCCTTTTTTCTAATGTATGCATCTAGTGGTGTATATTTCCCTTCCGGCCCTGCTTTATCTGTGTCCCACAAATTTTGATATATTGTAGTCTCAGTTTCACTGGGTTCAATGTATTATTTGATTTCCCTTGAGATTTCCTCTTTGACCCATGAGTTTTTAAAGGTGTTTTACAGGGTTTTTCATTTCTGAGCGTTTGGATATTTTCTTGTTAATGATTTCTTGTCTATTAACATTGGGATCAAAGAATATATGATTTCAATTCTTTAAAATTTGTTGAATTTTTTTAAAATGGCACAGAATGTGGTCTCTCTTGGTGTATTTTCTCTGGGTCCTTAAAAAAAAATGTGTTCTGGGGCTTCCCTGGTGGCGCAGTGGTTGAGAGTCCGCCTGCCGATGCAGGGGACATGGGTTCGTGCCCCAGTCCGGGAAGATCCCACATGCCGCAGAGCAGCTGGGCCTGTGAGCCATGACCACTGAGCCTGCGCGTCTGGAGCCTGTGCTCCGCAACGGGAGAGGCCACAATGGTGAGAGGCCCGTGTACCGCAAAAAAAAAAAAAAAAAAAAAAAAAATGTGTTCTGTTGTTGTTGGGTGAAGTATTCTACAAATGTTGATTAGAAACTGTATTAATGATGATCTTGATTTATTCCTTATCTCTGATGATTTTCTAATTCTTTTAACAATTGTTGAGAGACAGGTGTTGAAGTCTCCAACTATAATTATGGATTCGTTTATTTCTTTTCTCAGTTTGTCAGTTCTTGCTTCACATATTTTGTATCTGTATTGTTTGGTGCACACACACTTTTTCATGTCTTCTTGGTAGAGTGACCCTTTTATCATTACATAATGTCCCTCTTTGTCTCTGGTAATTTTCTTTGCTCTGAAGGCTACTTTATTGGAAATTAATATAGCCACTCCTACATTCTTTTGATTAATGTTTGCATGATATACCTTTGTACGTCCTTTTACTTTCAATCTGACTGTATCATTAAGTTTGAAATGAGTTTCTTGTAGACAGGATATAGTTATGTTTACACCATTTATGTTTAGACAAATAATAAAGTATTTATTAATATGTTAGAGTTTAAGACTGTCATTATTTTTGGTTGGTTTCTGTTTGTTCTCTCTGTTTTTTATTTCTCTGTTTTGTTTTTGCTTCCTTCCTGTGGGCTACCTGAACATTTTTTAGAATTCTATTTTGATTATCTATAATGTTTTTGAGTGTATCCCTTTATATAGCATTTTAACTGTTTTGCACTATGTATTACATTTTATAACTTATCCCAATTTACTGGCTGTCATTTTGCCAGTGGAATGACTTGTGGAAATCTGCTTCCAATCCTTTCATCTTCCCATTTTTATAACACAACTATCTTAAACATTTCCTCTGCATACATTTAGAGCCACATCAGACTGTTATAATTTTTGCTTCAATTGCATGATATGATATAATATAATATGATATGATATGATATAATATAATATAATATGATATATAATATACTCAAGAGAAGAAAAGGTTGTTGTGTTTTCCCGTATTTGTGCTTAATGTGCTCTTTCTTCCTTCCTGACGTCCCAGGATTCCTTCTTTTATCATTTCCTTTCTGTTCAGAGAAATTCATTTAGCCATTCTTTCAGGGCAGGGCTGCTGATGACAACTTGTCTTGGTTTTCCTTCATCGGAGGGTTTTTGGTTTCCCTTCCATTCCTCAAGAACGTTTCACTGGATATAGAATTCCATTTGACAGTTGTTTTCTTTCAGTTCTCGAATCATTTTGTGCCCTTTGCTCTGGCTCCTCTGGTTTCTGATGAGAAATCTGTGATCATTTGGATTCCTTCCCACTATTGGTGAGGTGTGTTTTTTTCTGTATTCTTTCAAGGATTTTCTTTGCCTTAGTTTTCAGAAGTTTAATGATGAGATGTCTTGGGTTTATCTTGTTTGGGATTTGCTTAGCTTCTTGTATCTGTAGGCTATGTCTCCTGCAAAATTTAAGACATTTTCAGCCATTTTCTTTGGGTATTTTTCAGGCCCACCCACTTTCTCCTCTGCTTCTGAGACTCCAGTGACACAAATGTTAGATTTTTTGCTATAGTCTGAGGCTCTTACCTTTTCTCCAGCCTATTTTCTCTGTTATTCAGATTGGGTCAGTGCTATTGATCTGTCCTCTAGTTCACTGATTCTTTCCTCTGTCCCTTCCATTTTGCTGTTGAGCACATTCATTGAGTTTTTAAATTTCAGTTACATTTTTCAGGTCTAAAATTTCCATTTGGTTCTTCTTTCTTCTATTTCTTGCTGTGACTTACTATCTCTTTGCTGAGACTATTTTTAATTGTTTCGAGCATGTTTATATTTGCTCATTGAAGTATTTTTATGTTGGCTGCTTTAAAGTCTTTGCCAGAGAATTCTAACGTGTGTCATCTCTAGATGACATCTAGAGATTGACTTTCTTCATTCAGTTTGAGATCCTCTGCTTCTTGGTGTGATGAGAGAATTAGATTGGAGCCTGAACACTGGTTGTTATGTTCGAGCCCTTTGGTTGCTGTGTGTTTCCTCTGACACTGGTCCAGTGGGGGCAGGAGGGTGCTTCCTCATTATTGTCAGGTGGGGTGATGTCCTGCATCCCCGCTCACTGTCCCTTGACACTGAGGGACATCCCATTATTGCTCTGGGAGAGGCCCAACTCCCCCGGGCCTCCATGGGTGTGTCGCCGGCTGTGAGGGGTAGGACTTCCCTCCCCACGCCCTGCCTTGACACCACAGCAGGGGTGACTCCATTACTGCTGGGCTGTGGTGAAAGTCCTACTGTCCCCTGGGCCTCTTCTGGCACTAACCCACCTGGCAGAGGGAAGGTCCCTGGGACTGCAGGCCAGGGTGGAGGTCCAGGCTCCCCATGTGGTCTCCACTGCCACCAACCTGGGGGCTGAGGTCCTGGGGTATCTCCTGGCAGCCAGGAGTGGGGAGCGTAGGCTCCTGACAGCCTAGGAGGGGGAGTGTAGCTCCTGACTAGGTCTTTGCTGGCATGGTATTGTGGAGGGACCATAGATTTTCCTGTGGTGCTTGGCTGGAACACAGTGGTTATTTTCTAAAAGTTCTCTTTCTTGCTGGGCTGCCCTTTGCCTGGCCCTTTGCCCAGAAAGAGCAGCTTCTGCGGAGGCTCCTTTGTCTGTGTCCATTGGTATTCCCAGGTCACCGGCTTCTTTAGCTCCAACTCTGTGACATACGAGGCAGAGAGCAAAGCCAGGGACTCGGCGTGGTCATCCCTCAGGTCCCGAGGTCGCCGGCCAGTCTGGCCACTCCTCTCACTTCTCAGCTTCTTATATTTAATGCCCAGTGTTTCCATCATACTTAGTGGGAGCAGGAGAGGAAAGTACACCTACTCCGTCTTCCCAGAAGCAGACGTCCTGTCATTAACTTTGAAATGTCTTTGCCAAATAATATAAACAGCAAGTGGAAAGCAGAAAGTCTGGGACTTTGTATGCAAATTCGTCACCACAATCCAACAAGACCCACCTCCAGAGAGGACTTTGGATTCCTTTCTGGTTGCTTGTGGCGGTGAGGGTGCTGACGTTCTCTGGCTGTAGGCACTGAATTTCCACAGACTTAATTTATGTTGGGTTATTCTGGGACCCTTGCATTGAATTTCATCAGGATGGCCAAGGTGGACAAAAGTGAATACAGAATCTGCGGCAAAGGGTGGTGACTTTCTGGGGCAGGGAGCCCAGGCCGTCAAGGCTCCAGGAAGGGCAGGGTCTGAGTTTTGAGCACAGAGATTTCCCAGTTAACATCATCAAACAGAGATGGGCTTAAGTGGCTGTTGCTGGAAGAGACGCATCAGTGGATTTCCTGTGGCACCTCGTAATGAGCAGTGAACTTGAGCCTGCTCAAAGGAGAGTGTGGTCCTGGCTGGCGGACCGGCCCAGTGTTCAGGGAATCACTACAGTGACAGATGCGGTTATAAAGTATCAGAGGAAAGAGATTAGTAAGTGCCCTCGGGTGATGAAGTGTTGCCAGATCTCTCAGTGAGACAGGGAGGTGGTGTGAAGACAAGGGCACCTCCTGATGACTCTCCTAACGAGCTCTTGAGCCCGACTTTTCCGTTTGTGAGTTGTTTCTAACGGGGGATAGAAATGGAAACTATTTTTGGATCCAAACGCTAGACAGATTTAGGAGTTCAGAATTCGTAAAAGCAAGACTAAGAGCTGGTTGAAGTAACAGTAGAAACATAGATTATTTTAAAAGTCACTAATCCATCCGACCCACAGCAGCAAACACTCTGCTTCAAACTACCACCTCCTTCACTCTGATGCTTCACCAGCCAGAAAACTTATACTTGGCGCATAAACGTCCTGAAGGCCCCAGTCCAAGCTGGCTCTGCTCACTCGTGACATGGAATAAGGCTTTCTGGAACCACAGCCTCCCCTGATGTTCCAGGGCCTGGCCAGGGTCTGGCCCAGAGTAGGTGCTCAGGGGTGTTTATGAAGTGAATTGGCTGTGCTGGTACCTTTCCTCTATGTCCCTAAATCAATAGGAAGCTTTGAGTCTGTTTATATTTAATGGCTCTTGAAATTGGGTTGGCCTTGAGATGAGTAAAGACGTTTATTCAAGTTCAAGATTCTAGGTTTACTTTGCAGATAAGATCTGAGCTTTGGAAGTGACCTTGCATTATGGGACGTTATGGCTTGGCCTTAGAAGAACATTAAACCATGAACAATCCAATGTATGTATAACTAGCGGTCCCTCTTCGGCTGGATGTGTGTCACTGCTTACGGTGGCACATTAGACACTGTGTTAAATCCTACTTCAGCATCTTCTTGTATAATGTGCCTCATGGTTTAAGTTGAGTTGCGTGTGTGGACATAAGTGGCCCTCTTTGTGGGTCAGTTGGAATTGGGTTCCACTGTGGACAAGGGGGCCATGCTGTCTCATTAACCGCACAGAGGGTTGTGAACGTGTCTCACGGCTGCACCTGCTGTGAAGGAGGCTGAGGGCAGGGAGTGTTTGTAACTTGGCATGTTGCTGCCCCCAGTGATTTGGGATTATGCTGATAAAAAAGGAAAGACGATGATCCTCGGTGGGCAGTCTGCATTTTCTGCTACTTCCGCAGTGTGTGTTTACGTGCACCGTGTACACTGTCTGCGCTGGATTCCTTTCTTACAGCTTCTCAGCGTTCGTGCTGTGCGGGGCTCTGGTGGGACATCTCTGAATTTGCTTTTGTGATCAACCAAGACGGGAACATTAACTTGTTTGTACAGTTGTATGTCAACATCAGACTGAAAAACCGTCCTAGAGATGCGTATTCTCAGAGAAACAGGACTTACCACACTCGATGCTGCGTCCCAGCTCACGCAGGTCGGAAGGGAGGTGGTGGGCACCAGGAAACACGGTCCATGCTGGTGCGTGTGGGGCCTCCTCCGACTACGCTGCAGGGACGTGACCTCGTCCCGGGGGCGGCGGTGTACGGGACCCGTACATGGGAAGGGATCTGAAAACAAGGGCCTGACCAGGGCGCACTCAGGGCTGGTGCGCCTGCCTCTAGAGTGAGGTTTCCTTGTCTTTCTGAATCCTCCCCCCAGCCCCTCCCGACAGTGGCTTCTTTACCCCTTTCCTGTGTCTGATCTCATGGAGACCATGTGTGTGAGCATTTAAGCCCAAAGAAACGAGGTATAAAGAAAGTGGTCCCGCACCCCATCCCAGATCTCTAAGTTCTGCTGGTACCATCCAGTCCAATCCCGTGTTCCTCGGTGATGCGAGAATCTGCTGTGCTCACCAGCTGTCTCCTCCGTTTCCATGTCCTGCACCTTCCATATGAAATGGGGTGGCTCGGGATGTCTGCCACAGCCGGATGGAAAGCATTTGTTGAAGCTGGCTACTTAAATAAAATAATGTGATCTCTTCTTTGTAGTTATAAGGCATGTGAAGACAGACCACTGTACTTGTATAGATTTCAGGTTTGTGTGTTAGACGAGAATCTATGTTTTTAAATTTTTGCTGTGATGGAAAAAATAACTGCTAATATCATTGAACACTGAAAAAGCTGTCAGTTGAAAGCTTTACATGTGTTTGCAAACAGCCTCCGAGTGTATTGGCTTAAACCAAGGACCATTCATCACTGGTCACGAGCCTCTGGGTTGGGGCCCGGCTCGGCCGGTCTCGGGGTGGCTTGCTCGTGTGTCCGAGGTCTGCTGGTCCAGGAGGGGTCCACGCGGATGTCTACGGTTGACCAGCTGATGGCCAGGGCCGTGAGGCGGCGGGGCCACTGGGTGCTGGTCGTGCAGCAGGCCGGCCTCGGCGTGTTCCCAGGGCAGCGAGCGACGGGGCTTCTGGGGGGAGACGAAGGTGCTACTCCCACCACTTTCTATTGGCTGGAAAGTCACAGGGCGGCCCAGATGCGGGAGGGAGCTGCCACCTCCCGGAGAGGGGGCCGCAGAGACACATTGTGAAGGCCGATGTCCCGGGAGGGGCAGCCAATTGTCACGTTTTTGCATCTACTGCGCACGGGTAAGCTCTCTCAATCCGACCATCCTATGAGGAGCACCACTCTTATCCCCGTTTTACACACAAGGAAACGAAGGCTTACAGGGTGAAGTGAGTTTAAGTTTGTTCCAGATCCTACCTCTGAAAAATGGCAGAGCCGGGACTCCCACTCGGGCATTGTTGTTCCAGAGCCCCTTCTCTCAGCTGTTCCCTCCGGCTTTAAACTAGGTATTGAGGGCGAGGGCGGCTCAGGTTGGGCTCACCGTCACAGAGCGAATTCCAGGTAGCGACGGGCAGGTCCTGCCGGTGTCAACGCCTGCCCGTTGGAAAGGGTCTTAGGAAACTAGGTGGCATGGAGGGTGAGTTGCGCGTGGCTCGCTGGGACACGGGGACACAGCCATGTCCCTCCAGCACCGTCTCCAGGAGGAGCATCAGACACACTGAGCACGGCTGGGTCCCGAGGGCCAAAACTGCGACCGTTTCAAATCCCAAGGATCCCAAACGTGTGTCACCCAACGGATGTGCTCCGAGACTGTTCTGCATGTTGGTGGCGGGTCCGGTGGTGCCCGTGGGCACAGATGGGACTTGAGAAGCAAACTGTCACCGGTAGCCAAGCCCGGACCCTGAGAACAGAGCGAACCCACTGAGGAAAGGTGGGGTGGGGGGGGCGTCCCCCGGGGAGGCGGCCACCTGCCACCCGCTGTGTCTGGTCGGGGCTTCTGATGAGGTCACCTGGTTTCGCAAAGGTCCTGAGACTCAGAGAAACACGAGGACAGGAAGTCTCTGGCGTCTTGGAGAAAACAAGCAAAGGGATGGATCTGTCTTTAGGGTGCCCGTGAGGCCAGCACAGCCCACCTGAAACGCACAGAAGGAGGAAGGAAGCATCCTCCCTCAGCTCCGGCTCTGCGCTGGTCCTGGAGGGTTGGAGCAGAGCCGCCACCCCTGCCCCACGCCTCGGGGCCTGGAGCCCCAGGATGAGGGTGCGGTCGTGGTGGTCGGGAGGGGGAGGGGCGTGATGGGGCCGAACGGTGTCATCCCACCCGTCCGGGAGAGGACAAGCCGTGACCTTCGCGGAACGGTGACAGGCGGACAGGCGGGGTCATCGGTGTGAGTGTTTGTGTCCTGGGAGGACTGGGGACATCCCGGCCGGTGGCCACCAGGTGCCGACAGGCAATGGTGCCGAGACCTTCTCTCCACACTTGGCGGCTGGAAGCACCGGAGGGTTCCAGCGAGGCTCCCGCGGGTGCCAGGCGGCCTGGGCAGGGCGAGAGGATGCAGACAAGGCACGGGGGGCCCTGTGCTCCGTGGCACCCCTGCCCCCACCCCGCGTGCCTGACCTGCCCTCAACCTGAAACGGCTCTGGAGGGAGTGACTTTCTCAAACTTCTTCTGACTCAGATGAAACAACCTCCCTCCAGTTGTGTGATTTGAAAGAAGGGCTGCCCGAGAGTTGTTCCTGGGCCGCAGGTGACCCGGGAGGGCGGGATGGGCTGGCGGCTGAGCCTGTGGACGAGACACGGTGGCAGACACGACGAAGTGGATCCGACTTGCCAGGCCAGATCCCGGGCATCGGGGCAGGGGGTGTGGGGAGGGCTTGGCCCGGGGGAGCGTGATCCCCAGATGGGAGCCAGCCCCGGAGCCGGGGCGTGCTGCACACCTTGCCCGCCGAGGGCTCAAGCTGCCCGGTGCCGCGGGGCCTTTTCCTTTCCCCCAGGACCGCCTGTGGGCACAAGGTTCTCTGTCTACCGAGAGCTCGGTAAGAACTCCTGTGCAGTTCTTAAGAAAATCGGGACCTGAAGTATTGGCGTTGCTACTTTTGTTTTAGTAACACCATGTCTTCAATGCCCAGCACTGTGACCTGGAGAAGTGCTAGAACAGGTGAACGCACACAGAGCTCTGCTGACCACAGCGTGTTGGGAGCTGGGTCGGTGTAGATGGACCAGGAAACCCTGGGGCTCAGGGGAACTTGTAGCCAAAGTGAAGCTAGAGATGAAAATGAAGCTTCTCTGAGGAAAGGAACTTACTCACCATGAATTTCTCTGTAGCATCACATGACAAAGTATATCACCGAAGCCGGAAAAGTGGGTGGCGGGGTGAACCCCAAAGGCGTCAGAAAGCAGAGCCCTGTGGCAATGTGTTTGGGGAGTGTTGGGTTGAGCAGATCGGGTCCCTTTTCTGTGGACACTCCCGCCCTCAGGTACATCGCGCCTTTTGGGAGGGGACATGGGATATGGCCCTGGGCCAGGGATGAGTGTAGGGGTACTGGATCAGCCCGTCTGCTTAAGTCCAGGGTCTCTGGCCTCTGAGCTAGGTGGCCTTAGACAAGTGCTTTGATCCGAGCCCCGGTTTCCTTGTCCGTGAAAGGAGCGCAGTCGTAGCACGTACTTACGAAGGTAAGGTTGTGCGGAATTACTCCCCGCCTGGAGGTGGTTGAAGGCCTCGGTACAGAGTGCCCTGAGGGGTGAGTGCCGAGTGCTGTGCACTTCCCAGAGTGCCGTGAGTGGACGCCGTGCTGGCCCCGGCCGGAGAGCTGGGTGCGGTTGGTCTGAGGAGGGGGGCTCAGGAGTGTCGTTGCTGGCTGGGGAGGGCCAATGGGTGTGTGGTGGCCCTGGGCGCTTCACTGTAACGACATGGGTGAGCCTGGGGAGGAATCGGGACAGAGGGTGCCTTCCTCCAGGCTCACTGAGCTGACCCTCCCTGGGCTGTTCGGTCAGAGAGCCTGTAAATTCCTTGCAGCTTAAGTAAGTCTGAGTAAGGCTTTCTGTTTCTGGCCGTGAGCGCCTTCGAGGATGGAGTGCTGGGGCAGAGTGGCTGGAGGGGTGCTGGGTGCTGACAGTGGCCGGGCAGAAACGCAGCCCGGCTCCCGGGTGGGGACACATGACCTCCGTCACCGCTTGACCTCTCTGCTTCTTAGTGCCCTCAAGGACAAAAGGGGGGAAACCCACATCTTCTCTACCCCAACCTCACGGTTAGAGGAGGTACAGAGGAGAGAAAGGGTGTGAAAACCCTCGGGAAGCAATCAAGTGTTCTGTAAATGCAGGGCAGACACATTTATAGAATAGTGGAAACTTGACCACTTGATTTAAAGCCGGTGGTACATGATTTTTGGCTAATGCTAAAATAAGAACGTAAAAGCCAGCTGTCAAAATATTATAATTGGTTTCCGCCTAAACCTAAGGCCTTAAATTCTGTGATGCTGTAAGTTTCAGGGCTTATCTGTGGATTTCTGCCATTCCGGAATACCGTATCCTATTGAAAATTCTATAGTCCTGAGTATTTCAAAAGAGGCTCTGGAAAGTATTCATGTATAAGCAGGAGCTTCACTGCTGGTAATTTTATTTCATGCTTTACATTTCCAAACTTTGTAAAATATTAGTCCTCATTTACAATCGACCAAATGGACCAGGTACCATTTGATAAAAGGTAGTGAAGTATTTACTTCAAGGTTTAAAGAGAAATAAATAGTTTTAACGAACAGCGTGGTAGAAAGTTTTAAAAAGGAAAGCATCTACAAAAAACAGGAAGAAATTATGCGATGGCTTTAATGAAATTGGAACTTTAAATTATTAGCAGGAATAATGATACCGTCTTTGGTGAGGACAACAGTTCTCCATGGGTTTTGTGTTTCTACATGTCTTGCCAGGACACTCAGAGCCAGGCCTGGCTGTCCTCCAGCTGGGCCATTTCTCTGTGTGGTCCACGCGAGTAACCTCAGCAGTGCGGCGGGGTCTCCCTCCAGGACCCAGAGGGGGTCGTACTGGGTGGGCCCCTACACCCAGTGGCTTCAGAAGCCAGCACGTGTAAGACATCCTTCCCCCACCCCTGTGGTCCAGGGGCTCGGGGGCCGCAACTGGGCTGCTGGCCGCATCCCAGGTGTTAGAGCCGGTGTCTCTGACCCCAGAGCTCAGGTCTTCTCAGCATCCCTGGGACGGAAACTTCTAAGGAGGTGAAACAGATGTCCCTGACTCTCCACAGGTCTTGACAGTTTCCGCGACGTTGTGTTTGGTTGATTTCCATGAAAAATTCCTTGTGCAGGATTCAGTCCTGTGGCGTCTGTGGGCTCCTGGTGCTGGAAACCAGCAGAGGGAGCCCCGCTGATGACTGAGCTTCCCTGGCGGTGCCGGGCCTGAGCCCCGCACGTACAGTTGTCCCGCTGAGGGAGACGTGGGCAGGGAACACTGGCCTCATTGACCTGGGCTTCAGGGCATCAAAGGTAAGAACGTCACATTTTCCAAGGGCACCTCCCAGGAAGGAGGAAGCCAGGGAACGGGCACGACCAACGCAGGAGCAGCTCAGAGTGGTGTTTTATCAATAAAGGGTTGTTCTGAAGTCGATAGCACCCGACTTGTGAAAGGAAAGGTCCTGAATATAATAGAATATTTATCTTTGGAACTCTAGAACTTTCTCTTTCCTTTGACACCCTGCATGCTGTTAAGAAATGAGGTCCTGACTTGGGAATTATCTGACATTGACTACGTCTAAAAACTTCAAAAGGGAAGTATGAGCGGGTCCGTGAACTTTGCTTTGACGTCTTCTTGTCTGTACCATCACCTATCAGCTCTTCAGGTGACCAGCGTGTCCGGGGCTGACCGTCTGCCTGAGGCGAGGCCGGTTTCCCGGGAACGAGTCTCAGCTTCAGTATGTGACAATCTCAAAACCTTCTGTTTGTTTCTATAATAAAGCTTCGCTCGGTGGAAGCACAAAAGAAATACGTTCATTAAAATAAAGGAGAAATAGTTAACAACAGTTCAAAATTGCGTTTAAAACTTGCCGTATGGAGGGAAACCAAGCGGACTGTTATCAGTAAGGATGGTGACGGTGACAGTTATTTCAACAGTGTCTGTTGTCGCTTGGATTTTCCTCTGAAGCCCGGGAGTCGGGTAGATTGTGCAGTGACATTACTCAGCCTCCAAAACCGGCTTGTCACTTCTATCGTGAAGCAGCAACATGACCTGGTGGCTGTAACAAAGTGGTCTTTTTGCCTGTGTGCCTTTTCATTTTATCATTAGCTTTAATTTCCCCCTTTACTTATCATGACTACCATCTTGTGTAAAAATACAGGACTTACATGGTAGAAGAATAAGAAAATACAGCCGGTCCCTAGGCAGGCTCAAATCTAATTTTCCCGCACACACAGTGCTATGAATAAAGGATTGTTTCCCTAGAAGAGGGCCTATGCCTAAAATTTAAAGGAATACCTTAAATTCCCTATAGACTCAAAAGCCATAGAGCTTTCAGAGGCACAGGCAGATCAGTCAAGGAGGGCTGTTCAGAGCTGGTTGTATATTGTTTGTTGTCGTTTGACTTGTTCAGGTAGGGCTGCAGCATCCCCAGGAGAGAGGCTGGTCTTAATCCAGGAACTTTAGGAAACCCTGGGCGGGGCTGGTGGTCGAGCTAAGGAGGGGGCGGTGTGGCCACCAAGAAGAGTCATGAGGTGCCCTGAGCCCTGGGCTGCTCAGCACAGAATTAGGAGTGAGTCGTTGGAGGGTCCACGGAGGCCAATGTTGGTTTTACACAGACCCCCAGAGGGAGTCGGGCCGCGCGGATGTGGAGGGCCAAGGAGACAGGGAGGCCCCTCTCCTGGGTGGAGAATTCTCTGGAAAACTCCTGACTGCACGGCAAGTGTCCTGCAGACACGCTAAGTCGCCACCACGTTGGTGGTGCTGTGCTGGGTCCTCCCAGTGAGATACACAGGGATGCGGGGCTGCCCTTGGGGCTCTCAGAACGCCTCCTCCTGGTGAGCCACTGTGATTTGACATGAGGTTTTTTTCTCTCCACCACTTTGCTCCAACAGTTTCTGATATTTTCCACTCCTCTTAGTTTTGTGACCCAAAAGATACGTTTCCCTGACAGTAGAAGCTGTGTATCAGAAATTTGGCTTTTGTATTTTACCCCCAGCCACTTGCCATGGGACACACACACAAATGTTGTGACATTGAGAAAGTGCAGGTGAGCACAACGTCACACGGCCCCCTGGGGATGGGGGACCGGCCTGGAGGCAGTCACAGGACTTGCGTGGCCAGTCTGAATTCCGAATTGGGTGCTTCGAGGTCCGGGTTGGGCTAGTTCAGAGGCATCGTGACCCCGGCCGGGGTGCGGGGGGGGAATCTCGGAAAGCCTCCCGCCTGGGGCTCAGCCACCCCGGCTGCACGACCGTAAACCACGCGAAGGGCACCACAGAGCCTTATTTACCGGCTCGTGTTTTTGGAAGAAAGGCGCAGAGCCTGGAAGTAAGCGGTGAGACGACGACCTCATGACGGCGTTTATCATTTCAGGTTAGGTTGGCTTCTCCTAACTCCCGGGGCACAGGCAGGACTCTCCATCTGCGGAAGTCTCCCCTTCCCCCTGAAGCTGGATTACTGGTGGCGCGAGGCACGCGGCTTCCCGGGGGTGCCGGAGGGGGGAATAAAGACGCACGTGACTCCCATTTCACTTTATTCTCACCCCTTCCTCTCCCTCGGAGTTGAGTGGGTTAATTTTTACGGGGCTCCGGCACGTGGGCCCTCCCAGTGGCCTCCACGTAGGACCCTGGGGTGAGAACCATCTCAGGACCCTGCCCCCAGCGCCTCCTTTGGGGCCAGAAATTCCCATCGTACCCAGGCCTCTGGGTTCAAGCTTTCAAGGGCTCCATTAACACGTATTATCAGTTTATTTGAGAGACGTGACATACAGAATTCTTAACATTTAGCAAAGATTAACTGAGCACATCAGTCGGCCCTGGGAAGGTTGAGCAAAGGGGCCTGGTGAGTGTCCATGGGTGACGCAGCTCTGCCCACGGGCGCGTCCGTGTGCTAATGGACGGACACACGAGTGCTCATGTGTGAACGTGTGGGCGGGTGCCTGCGTGTGAATGTATGCATGTGTGCGTGTTGTGTGTACATGTGTGCATGTGTGTGTGCACAAGTGCATGCATGTGTGTATGGGTGTGAGTGTATACATGTGTGCCTGTGCCTGCAGGTGAACGTGTGTGTGTGTGTGAGTACACGTGTGTGCACGTGGGTGTGTACAGAGCAGTTGAGGTGGGTGGGAGAGACGGGGATGGAAGTGCTTCTAGGCTACAAAAGGCTTGAGATGTTTGATGCAAGTTAGGACTTGAGAGATTAAAAAAAAATCATAAATATATAGTTTTAAACAAAATCCAGAAAGTCAGAAAGTCGTGCGAGAGTAATCTTGGTGATCACCTGACCACCCGGGCTAGATACAGGAAAATTCCAGGGCTCTAGACGCTCACACGGCCTTTATTTATTTTTTCCCAGAGTGAAGGCTGGTCTTGGCTCGGGGGACGTGAACAGCCCCCGGCCGCCTGGGGAGCCTTTCTCCTCCTCTGCGGTGTGGCTTCCCTGCCTTCACAGTTGCTCTCCCCGTCTCACAGCAGCTGCACCGTTAAACTAACCCGGCGCCTGGAAAGAAGGATCAATCTACTCGGAGATTAATGGTAATGCACTTGAATTTACATAACACGTCAAGTCAGGAGGGATCCCGGGGCGCCTCGCGCACCCTGCCCCCGCGGCCCCAGGGCGGGGGTACGCCGACTTCTGTTTACTTCGGGGCCACAGCAGCGCGAGTCCAGACTCGACGGCCAAGGAGGACGAGATGCTCGACAGACTCTGGTCGTGGTTAAGCGTTTGCAGCACGCCAGCTCGGCAGCTCAGAAGATGTTCTTGTGCCTCAGTTTGGCAGATGAGGGTGGAGGCCGTGGAGTGCCACACAGGAGACCACGACCTCTGTGCAGGAAGGTCGCAGCCTGGCCTTTGTGGCCACAGGGAGCGGCTGCACAGCCCCGGGTGGCGGGCGGGCAGGAGACCACCCCCGGCTGGCCCTCCCCTGCTGCCCTGGTCAGGCACGCAGCTTTCTGCTGTTTCCCCGGCTCACCATGTCCAGCTGCTCTGGGGCGGTGCATTCTGTTCTCTGCCTGGGGTTGTTTTGCCCAGAACTCACCCTCCACACATCCCCTGGGCCACCAGCCAAGTGTCAGCTCGGTAGGAGGGCCTCCCCGACACCTGACCTCAGAGCTGGGAGCGACCTGAAATTATCTTGCTGCTACTGGTACACTGTGGTCCGTTTGCCCCACTAGAGCAGACAGGAGTCAGGGCTTCTGTCCCCTCCCTGCTGTGTCCTCAGTGCCTGGAACGGGTCTGAGGCATAGTAAGTGCTGGGTGCCTCACCTTTGCTGGAGGGACGTGTGTGAGGTGAAGGGGGTCTAGATGTGGCCGCTCAGGCCCTAGTCCGATGACACATTACTGGAGTAAATCGATTTTGTCTCAGAGAGGCCTGGCTTAGTTTAGGGTGTTTTGTTGTCGGGCTCTCGAGAGATGGAACCTCTCCTTTCCTTTCCCTTCGAGGAGGCGTTCTGATGTTTGCCGGGCGCGGGCAGGTGAGATAGGCCAGCCGCTCTGACGGGCTGGGGCAGCCAGCTCCCGACCCTGTTTGGAACCCCCCTCTACCCCAGACGGAGTCAGCCATGTGGCGCAGTGTCCAGCCCAGACCTCCAGACAACAGGGCGGACAGGCGGAGGACACGTGCAAGCAGGTGGGCGGTGCTATATGGGGCTGTGCAGGTGCAGGGGGTCCTGGGGCGGCTTCGCGGTCCCCGCGGGGAAAAGGGGAGGGGGCTCCAGGCTGGGTGACAGCAGGAGGAGGCAGGAACCCAGTGGCGCGTGAGTGCGCAGCGGGCAGGCTCTGGGTCCCTGCCGTCGAGAGGTGCGGAGGGGGGTCCGCGCCCTGGGCTGTGATCTCATGAGCAAGGCAGGGCCGGGCCTGGCCAGGAATTTTATGGAGGACCTCCCGGGAGCACCCAGGGTGCACAGGAAAGAAGCCGGTGATTCACTCTCTGGGAAGTCTTCCCTGACTCATTGTTGAGTCAGTGCTCCAGGAACAGCGTGGGGGGGTGTTTGCTCGCGTGTGAGCGGGAACGGCTCACTCTCTGGGAAAAGCAGAGGACGGAGTCCCTCTCACCCTCAGAGCGCTTGGTGGACGATACCCTCCTGCGGGTGCCCACGTGACCCCCTCTAGAAGAAGCGTTCAGCCGCCTGCTTCCCTGGAAATGCTCTCCTGGACCCTGCGTTCTGAGATGATGCTGGCCGCGTTTACATCACGGGGAAGCACACGCCTAGCTGTTTCTCTGCCCTGGGATACCTCTTGGTCGGGGGGCAAGGTCACGTGCAATGGGATGCTTCTCAACAAATAAAACCCTTCGGAGCAAAGTGAGGGTGTCCAGCTGTCCACAGGAGGGTGCGCTGGGCCAGTGAGGGGAGGTGGCCTGGAGGAGAGGTGGGAGACAGGCCCTGCTAAAGGTCACAGCGTGGGGGGCCGTCCCTCTGTCTCCTGTTCTGCTTCTGCCTCTGTGAGCCCCGCATCTGAGCTGAAGCAGAGCCCTCTCTCTAACAAAGGTATTTGATTATGTTGGTGAAAGTGACTCTGGCTGTGTCAGGAAAGCGCTCTGTAATCAAGCTGTCTCTCCTCTGGGCTCGGCTGCCTCGGGTTTCACTGTGGACACGCAGCCCCTGCGGGCACGCCTCGTCCTCTGGCCACGTAGCGGTGCGTAGATGTTCAGTCCCCGCTGGGTGGTGAGCCTGCTTCCTGTGCTCTCAGCACTAGGGCGAGGGTGGGAGTGGGCACAGCTGGCCCCCACCTGAAACACGTCGGTCTGGAGGCCGCGGGTAACTTGTCTGTTTGACTCACTGGTCATCTCAGGGGAAGGAGTGAGATGGAAGTTTTTTACTGGTCCTGTCTTCAGTCAGCCAGCTTTTCCTGCTTGTTTTTTGTCTCTTTTTCTCCCTTAAATAAAGACGTACGCTTCATATCTTATCATGAAATAGTTTGATGTGCTCATTACTGGTAGGCATGTAACTAAGACTCACACGGCAGTGGTCACTTTTAGAGTGAACTGAAAAATCATCCTGGGACCCAGGATGTTAGATGCTGCAGATCACGGGCACGCGTGGGCGCGTGGTTACGCTTCCCAGTGACTCCCTTTCCTTCCTAAAGACCAGTAGCCCTCAACGCCGAGATCAGGGAAGCGCAAGGCTCCAGAGCACCGTCTGTGTTCAAGCACAAGCAGATCGGGTTCTCAGATGCAGATGGGACTTTCCTGGGACATTACCCAGCTGTGTATGGATACAGGCACTTGACGGTCCGCTGCATGGTTTTCACTCTGATTTTTGTACGGCAAGTATCCGTAAGTCACGTTAGGGAGTTGGTGGTAAAAAATGAGTTTTCTACATTTCTTGACTTTTGTATGTTTGAATTGTGACTATGTGATGAATATTCTTATCCATATGGAGAAATATCGAGAATTCTGCCTGTGGTAACGGGGCAAGTGTATGCAAACTTTCTGACACACCAAGTAATAAATCTCTTTGCAAATTGAAACTGCGTGAAGCGTGCTCTAAGGCTCGGTTTTACTTCCACATTTTTACTCAGTGTTGTGACTCTGTCCTGGTGGGAGGTGTGCTGTCCTCAGCTCTGCCAGGTTCCTGGCGGAGAGGCAGCACGTGGAGATGCTGGTCAGTGTGGGGAGGGTCCCGTCTGACAAGGGCAGCGCTGCGCGGTGAGAGGAACGCAGGGCCCAGCCCCGCTGACTGTGGGGCGGATCCTGCCTCCCCGCTCCCCGGTCCCACCAGCCCGCCCGCCCGCCTGCTCGGAGCCGAGGCTCACTGCCTGCGGCGAACCTATTTTGCAGACAGGACCTGGGGGAAAAGACAGACGCGCCCAGGCCCTGCAGCGCGAGACGCAGAGCACAGGCTGCCCACAGCCCTTTTCTTAGCGCTCGGGGGTTGCCCAGGCTGCACGTAGCCTGTCCGAAATTTCTTTCCCGCTCCTCATACAGAAAAACGTGTGTCTGTCAGGGTGGGTACCGCCCAGGGCCGCCAGATGTCACTGCCACCAACCGGCTGCGCTCCGGGTGAGCGGGGCGCCAGGCGGGGCTGGAGGGCTTCCTGCGCGGCTTCGCGGGTGGACGCTTCGGGGACCGAGCGCCGCGGGGCGCCCCGCACCTGCCCCCGCGCCCCTGAGTCGGCGCCTGCCCCTCGCATTCGAGTCCCACCGCCAGTTTCCACTTTGCAGGAACGAAATGCAGGGGGGGAGTCAGCGAAGGGTCAGGGCTTGTTCTTCCTCCAGAGCCGGAAGGCTGAAGGCGCGGTGCCCTGGGTGGGGCCGTGGGCAGGCCCAGGGGTGGATGCAGCGAAGCAGGGGGGCCTTAGAAGCCACAGCTAGTGTCACACAGCTGCAGGAGGCACACGGCCCCAGGGGAAGCCTTAGAAGGAATAAGGTGAGGAACGACCAATCTTTTGGAAACACCTTCCCTTGGGACTAAGGTGGCGCCTCCAGGGAAGCGCGCTGTCGCCCTGGATGGTTTGCAGGGGTTGCATGGGCCAGGGTTTGAATGAATTTTTCTGATAATAGTTTATATTTCCTGACTAAATTCATTTTCTTTCTGGGTGTCACACAAGTTTAGAATTTGTTCCTATTGTGTGCGCAGCTCCTACTGGAAGCGGTAGTTTGTGTGGGGGAGCGAACAGCCACTTCAGTCCAGCTGCGCTGGGAAGCTCAGAGCTGCCAGGGCGGCGGCAGTGAAGCAGAAGCTCTGCATTTCCGTCCATGCGCTTAGTGCCCAGGGAGACGCTCGCTGTGTTTGGGACCCGAGGGTGGCGACTTCCTGTCTGTGATCTCAGGACCATGAGGAAAGCCTGTCAGTGTGCTGGAGTGGCTCTTTCCCTTGGGAGCAAGCCTTTTGCTGCGGAGGAAGGAGACCCTTTTCTCCTGCCTGCCCCACTGGGAGAGCAGGCCCCTGGGCTCGCGAGGCTTCTGTCTCCCATGGGCACATGTGGAACGATTCCTTTTTTCCCGGTCCTGCTTGAAGGAGTTAGTCGGATGACAGGGTTCGGAGGTTTTACCCACGGTCGGTGTCTGAGCTGTGGCTAAGATGGTCTAAGTGGCCAGGGCGGAGAGGATGCCACAGGGAGAGGCGCCCTGGCCCGGAGCGAGGCTGTGGAGTAGCTCACTGGACGGGGAACAGAAAGAGTGGGGCTCAGGAATTAGCCAGTGCGGGGCGCTGACCACGGCCAGGTGACGCTTGAGGCTGGGGACGCACCAGTGCCCACAGCAGACCGAGTCGCAGGCCTCCGTGGACTGCGTCTTCTGTGGGAAGAGACACACGAGCCATGTAGGTGATGATGGTGAGACACACCAGGGAGAGATGAAGCGGGAAGGGGCGGGAGTGTGGATGCCCCGGTCAGGGACAGTGTCCCTGCGGGACCTGAGGGAGTCAGCCCTGGAGGTGGCCTCGGGACCGCGCGGCCCATGCGCCGAGGCAGGAGCCCGCTGGTGTCCCCGGGGGACCGCAGGAGGCCGAGATGGGGAGGCCGCCCAGATGGCCGCAAGCTCGCCGTGGTGCAGGCTCACTGGCCCGTCACAGCAAACCTACAAATCCAGGCGCTTTCCTGTCGGAGAGTGGGTCTCTTGGCCCGTTGTGGCGTGAGAGGGCAGGTGCCCGCCCGGGACCGCAGTCACCGGAGGGCTGAGGCAGAAGAGCCTGCAGGTGCGGGGCTCAGACGATGCAGGTGCTCGTCACGGGATAACCGCCCTTTCTGCTCAGGTTGATGCCATCCTTTCTGGTCCGGGATTAAGAGCCAGCCCCGCTGCTGGGCCCACTTGCCCTCCCCTTGACGCGCCAGTGAGAGCCGGACCATAGTTCTTCCAGCAGGGCAGCCGGTGTAGCCGGCCCACAGGGGCGTCTCTACAAATGCCCTCCCCGCGCACATTCTCACCTACCTCTCGCCCTTCTCCATCCGACTCCGTCCTCCCGAGGGCACCAGTGCATCTAACGCTCCGCTCCCCAGCATTGCGGAGAATACCGCCCAGTGCCCGGCACAGCTCAGAGGGAGCACTTTGGGCGCTGGCTGTGATTTGACTCGGACGCATCTGGTTTTCTTGGTTCACCCTCTTTGTTACCGTGGACGCCAAGGTTAAGTTCTCGTCAGGCTGTACGGGCGGGCAGGCTTCAGCGTCCAGGACAGCCCCGCTGCCCGGTCACATGGGCAGAGCTGCAGCAACTCGGCGCACACAGCCTCCCTGTGGAGCTGACAGAAACACACTGGAAACTTTACAAGAGCTGACTTTTCTGTGAAGCGTCCAGACTTTCACCTGCTAGGCGGTCTGGCGCCGTCCGTGGGGCCGTTCCAGCCTGAGCCAGAGCTCAGAGGTGCAGATCTGCAGGGAGGCGGCCAGGCCAGGAGCCGCGGAGTCCAGGCGCTGACTCACCCGTCTGGCCTTGACTCACTCGTGGACGGAAAATCCGTCTGAGGGTTTTGTGGGGATTGGGCACTGCCTTCTCGGGGAGCCCTGGCTGCTGGTCCTCGTCCCTCGAGGGGTGTTTGGGGAGGTGTGGGCGCATGCTTGCTATTCCTGATGCTGGGACAGTGCTACTGCCATTAGCGGGTGGGCCGGGGGGGAGGGCACGCAGGGCCCTGCCCCCTGCGGCTTCAGCAGGAGCCCGGGCCCCGACGGAGGGCGCGGGAGTGGGACCCCGTGTACCGGCACGGTGACAGCTCCATGGCGAGGGATGAGGACTGAAGGGTCCTGGAGCCCCCCCCCCCGGTCTCTCGGGGGGGAGGGGGGCTGTGCTTGGATCTCTCGGTGGTCATGGTCGGGCGGCTCAACCCCTCGGGCCTCCACGACGGCTGCACAGCCAAGAGGTCGGCACACGCTCCCGAGGCCCAGCCTGTTGGGGCTTCTGAGCGGATGCAGGACGGAGGGCCAAGCATCCTCCTGGTGGGGCGGGAGGTGGGGCAGCTGCGGGTTCCTGCGAAGCCGATGCTGGGGACTCTCGAGGGAGCCAGGGGGGCGGGCGGCTGTGCCCTCGGCCGGGGGGACTGGCCCTCTGTGGGATGGACGGCAGCCCCGGCGTTCGCGGGCGGGGATTCCAGCTCATCTGAGTGGAGACTTGGGCCCCGAGAGGAAATCTGCTCGAGCATCTCGGGGGCCTGGGCTCTGCCATGGCCTCCGATGGTTCAGGGGAGGACCGAGCACCCTGGGCACCGGCCCTCTGTGAGCTGCCCTGGGAGCCCTTCTGCCTGGTGTGCACCCGGGGGTGATGGTTTGCTCTGTGTCAGCGTGACTGGGCCCTGGGGCCCCAGGTACCCGATCAAACCTTGTTCTGAGTATTCCTGGGCGGGGGTGTGTTTGGAGAGGTTAACATTTGAATCCTTTGAGTAAGCAGATGGTTCTTCCGGAGGGTGGACCTCGTCAATCAGTAGAAAGAATAGAACAGAGGGCTGGCCTCCCCCGAGTAAGAGAAAATTCTCCTGCCTGGTGGCCTTTGGGTGTGGGGGGTCTTCCCATCCTTGTTCCCCATCGGTTCGGCCCGTGGCCTTGAACTGGGACATCAGCTGTCTTCTCTGCAGGTTTGGGACTCGCCAGCATCTATAGTCACGTGAGCCAATTCCTTATAATTAATCTCTCTCGTTGTTAATATATATCAATATCGGCATCGGCATCGATACATGTATAGATACGTAGAGCAGATGTAGGTGCAGACAGCCTCCTGGCTCTGTCTCCTTGAATTCCCTGACTGATACAGCGTTCCGTTATCTCGCACGTGGGGGCCCCTTAGGGGGTGGGAGGCCGATGTGTCAAGTCCGTGGAGCCCTCAGCCTGGAAGGGCAGAAGCTGCTTTCAGGGCTTCACAGAGGGAGGGAGCTGCCAGCAGAACAGAGTGGCCGCCCGGGCAGTGCTGTGAGCGGCTGCAGGTGCCCAGCGGTGCATAGGGCCACGTCCACCTCCTCCCCGCGACAGGGGCGCGATGAAGGCCACGCCCCTCAGCTCGCCTTCCCTTGACAGAGAGGTCCTGGGTGGGGGGCACGCAGGTTCATCTGTGTGTGCAGGCTCGGGGCTTGTGAAAGAAAGATTCCGGAAGAGTATTTCGTATTACGTATCGTTGCCACTGTTATTTCTGGGTTTCATTCTACTTGTATTTAAAGAAAAGAGGACATAGGATTCAATGATCTGCATGTTTTCGGCAAAAGCACTTAAAATTTCCCCGTCTCTCAAATTGAAAATAGCTTTCACAATTCTCAGGTCAGAATATAATTACTCCGAACAAAACCTCACTTGTTCTGCCCAGCCCACCATCTCTTGAGTTAAGCCTGGCGAATCTGGAGGTTGATGCAGCTGCAGGAAAGGTCACCTGGAGCCGCTGGCCCCTTGCACTTATGCAGAGCCTGTCATGCAGCCGGTAGCAAAGCTGCCTGCAGCCTGCGCACACGTAGACCCCCATCCCAGTCAAGGGCAGCATCTCTCAGGCACCGCACGACCAGAACACCACCCCACAGTCTCTTGGTTGAGAGAGGACAGGGGAGACTGTTTTCTCCGTTTCGAACTGAGAAGGTTTTTCCTCACAGCCGTCAGTTCTCCGATTCTCTGACACCAGCTGGGCCAACAACTCAGCTCTGATGCCAATTCCTGTAGCGCGAGCAGACCCCGCGGGTAGGGGCCCAGTCCCACCAGAGCCCCCAGTGCAGACACAGGTTCAAAGGTGGCGCCCAGGCCCCCTCACTTCTGCCTGGATAACTTCAGATTTGGTGTTTCTGGCCACACCCGCCTCCTGAAATTGCCCAGGGCCTCACCAGAGTCACCTCATTAGCATAAATTTAGCTTTGCTCTAAAGGGCCTTGTTATGAATAACAAAAGACGCTCCCATCACTCAGGAAATTCCAAGGGTTTTCAGAGCTCTGTGCCAGGAACCTGGAAGGAGACCAGATGTGTGTTTCCTATTATACACCCAAACGAAGGCCGTTTCCCTTGCCCAGCACTGGTCACGATGGAATGAGGCCAGAGCCCTGGCTGGGGTGAGCAGGTCACTGCTCAGGGGAGGGGTTCTGGGGGGCCGTAAATGGCTTCCTCACGTTTTCTCGTCCCACAGAACGTAACCTCTGTATCTTCACTGACCAATAAGATTTCTGTGAAGCTGAAGTGTTCCAGTATGGCAGCCACTGACCACGTGTGGTCACTGAGCATTGGATGTGTGGCTGGCGCACTACGATGTTATTATTTATTAGGATGACCGATTTATTTAATTCCAATCAGCTCAAGTCCCTGTAGCTCGTGGATGTGTTATAAAGCTCTACACACAGACCCTCTGGAAATGACCGGAGACCTCATGGGGAGGGGACAGCTCCCCTGGGTCAGGAACAGCTCCATGCCCCTCATCTCTTACCTCCCTCCCTGGAACTGTAACCCAAAGTGAAGAGATGTCGGCATCCCTGGGCGTGCTAAGTGTTGGACCCATCCATCCACTCATCCATTTATCCATCCATCCATCGATCCATCCACCCACCCATCCATCCATTCATCCATCTGTCCTTCCTTCCATCTATCCATCCATTTATCCATCCATCCATCCATCCATCCATCCACCCATCCATCCATCCATTTATCCATCCATCCACCCATCCATCCACCCATCCATCC